>NC_090282.1:36168124-36504910 GCF_037392515.1 Haliotis asinina
ATGCTTCAAATTGTCGATTTGGCGCAATTGCATATGCGTTCAGGGACCCTTGAGGCATGTGGGTTTGTGGGGGTGGCCTTGTGGTTAAAGCGTTCGCTTGTCACGCCGAAGCCTCGGGTTCGATTACCAACATTGGTACAATGCACGAAGACTAATTCTGGTGTCCTCCGCCTAGATATTGCTGGAATATTTCTGAAGGCGACGCACACACTTGCTCACTAACTCACCCACCAACCGGAAGTATGTGACATCGTACAGAAACTATCGCTGATGCCATAACATTCCGAACATTCCTACCTGGAAAGAGAATGTCAACGAAAGTTACTCGTCGATGTGTTTTTTCACAATGCCTATAAACAATAACTGTTTTCAGGTATGGATGTTCAGAGGTCGATAAAAGCTGTGCATCCTGAAATCGTTACGAGAATACTCAACATCTGAGAGCTCTGTTTAACACCACATACGTTAATGTTCCAAATAAAATGCCTGAAGACATCAGAGATCACAATAAGCATATAATATATGCCAAAGGGATGGTGAGATACAAGTTGTTAAAGCCTTAGCTCGTCACGCTGAAGGTCTAAGCTCAATTTATGTTTGAAGCAAGTCGGATGTCACCAGGTGTGATGTTCTTGGAATATGGCTAAACTGATTAAAACTACGCTCACTCACTGACAATATGGTTCTCAGAGACCTCAGGAATGGGTTTCGCGCCATTTACTTACAGGGAAATCAAACCCAGGTCCCCGTGTAACGGCACTTGAACCACTACGCTACGTCAAAGTTTGTAATGTGTAAATAATAACCCATGTTTAATATACAAAAGGACTATAAACACAATGTGTTCGAGCTGAAATATAAACACCATGCTTCTGGTCCATTGTGTACTATAGTTTTACGTCGATTTTAGCAATATTCCAGCGATATCACGGAGGGACAACTGGGCCCCGTTTCACAAACTCTCTTAATCGTAAGATCTCGTAACTTTTCTCGTAACATTTGCATCTCCTGTGTTACACTATACCAGGTACAAATATTACGAGAAAAGTTACGAGATCTTAGGCTTATATATACGAAAATTTCGTGAAATGGGCCTCAGAAATGAGCTTCACAGCTTGTCTCCAGGTAGGTAATCGAAACTGGGTCTTCCACATTACGGGGGAACGCTTAAATCAATAGGCTACCCCGAGGTTTGAAAGGAAACACCACAACGAAGAGCCCCGCCACTTATTATATCAGTAAACGAAACTGTTGACGTCATGCTGGGACTCGAACAGTCGTCTTCAGGCGAGCACTTTAACCTCTACATTATATCACCGCAAATGATGTTCAATAAATCAGCCATAGCGCTCAGCCTGTCGTAAGTCTATACTGCATTTTTAACATTGCCGATGTCGTACAGTAGTCTTTCTATGTTGGATGACAGACGGGTTTGTCAACATAGCGATATAATGAGGATGTTATAACGAGGCAGTGCGCTTCCTAAACCCCGACCCTTCAATAGAAGGACACGAGGGTCTTCCGAGAACAACAAGCACACACATTCTATGAGGAAATAGCGGGACTTTGTGTAGCATGTATTGATGCGCAGTGATATAGTCCGGAGTGTGTTTGCTTATAACTACTCCCCTTAATATTTACCACACATTAGTTGGATGCGGTCGGGAACCTGTAAACAAGTGAAGTCGAGGTGACCTTGTTAAACCGTTGCACTTGTACTGAAGGGGTCTGAATCTGTGGGTGAGACATTAACTGAAAAATGGAATACACAAAGAAGTGGATAATATGGAGCTTCGTAATCGCAGCCTCCGTATCTGCAACATCCGGTTTCCAAGGTTACGGTAAGTATATAAGCTAGCTGCATCAGAGGTGCACCTTCACAGTAGCAACAGCTTAATTAAGTTTAGGGGAAGGTTTGGAATACATTCTAGTTCTGTTTACGAGGCACGTTTCCATTTTCCATTGAAAGACATCACAAAAAATGAGTTACTCATAAAACGTAATCTGATTTATAACAAAAATTAGTTCAAATACTTATCTATCGGGAAATTTATAAGACCTAAATATTATATTACATAATTCTTGTTATTATGAAATAAAAAGTAAAGTGTTTAACATGAAACAGTTTCCATTTTCAAACGAAATTAATGAAAAGTAGTCGATTGTACGATTCCGACAATGTCATGAGCAAACATTCAAATAGTGATGACTCCACATGTTTACGAAAAGATAAAATAGATATTTTCAGTACAATTTTCCTTATTGGAAGAATACCGTAGCATTTGTACGTAGTTGTGTCGAGTGAGTGAGTGAGTGAATACAAATTTACACCACATAGGCAACACTGCAGCTCCATGGCGATGAATACACTTTAATCATTAATAAGTTTTAAATATCTTTCGACAAAGGACTGTAAAACATTAACGTATACACAGCCGTTTTAGTTTTAGCATAGAACAAATCTGAGCAAAATTTTGAATAAAATATATATGTAATACGAAAAGTCATTTTTCCTAGCCGCTAATCCAGGTATATGAGGTTCAGTGACCGGAAGGGATTATTTGTACTACAGCCAATCTGCTGTGCCTCGACAGCCTCACAGTTTCACAGATATAAAATCACGCTGAGAGTTTAGGAGTGAGTGAGTGAGTTGGATTATACGTTACTTTTAGCAATGTTCCAGCAATAGTCTTAAGGAAATCAGAAATGGGCTTCACATACTGTACCCATATGGGGAGCCGAACCCTGGCCTCCCACAGGCGAACCACTAGGCTATCCACCCCCTCAGAAAAAAATGACCGTGGAACCTGTTGTGTATGTGGTTCAGAAGCAGCGATAAACGGAACCGGAAACTGATGTCATGTGTCAACCGAGCCTGACCACCTGGGCCCTTATTCTCGAAGTGTTCGTAGCCCTAAGAATTCTTAACTTTGATCGTAGCCAATGTGTTAAGAATGGACTTAAGAAGTTCATAGGGCTACGAACGTTTCGAGAATAGCTAGCCTGATCCCGTTCAGAAGTGTTTCAGTAGCAGCGATAAACGAACGGGAAACTGAGGACATGTGTCAACCAAGCCTGACCGCCTGACCCCGTTAGTCGCTTCTTACAAGCTTGTGTTGGTGAAGACCAATTCTAACCCGGGTCTTCACGCATCGATGAGAATTCAGTGGTAAAATTGGTAATTTCAGGTATTATTGACCATAAGTCAAAGGTAATATTAGTACTTTTAGGTAACATTGACAACAATTAGAAGGAAATATTAGGTAATATTAGCTATGTGTTTCACTATTATGAGTTTCAAAATAGCCTGCACTTACGAGTAGCCATGATAAACTTTGGAGACCACTGGTTCAGTATTATACCCAACAACCACTACTGGCTGTGTTGTAGAGGTAACTTAATGGATTGGTGGTCGCTACAGGTGACCTTGTGGAGTGCGTATTACCGAAGCCCGAGGGATTGCTACTGAACATATCCATCACTTGACTGACAGGTCCAGTCTCGATTATCTCCAGACTGCTGTCATATTGCTGTGATTGTGCTCAGTGCCGCCTCTAAACAACGAAGAAACAAAAACTGTCATGAAAATAGATAGGTCATTGAGTGTGACAGTTTCATAGGAGGTGATGTCAGAGATTGTGAGTTCGGTTTTAGATATACTGAACAACAAAAGAAACGCAACTCCGGTGTTTTGAAGAATAGATGAATTTAATATTTTCGAAACTTGCGTTTCTTTTGCTGTTCAGTATAGTTTTAGCAATGAGACATATCAGATAACACCATCACCCTGGGCCTTGGATATTAGTAACGTGCATTCATGTGTTAAGTGTCCCGGCAGCAAAGCTTTAACAGTCGTAGATGACGTTTACGTGAGACAATATGTAATTGCGTTTGACGTCGCGTCGGACGTTACCTCCCTCGTGAATTTATGCACAATCACGAAACATTAAGGTAAAAAGGATAAAACATCACTTCATCAAAGCCCGGTGAAGACGTTCTTCCCATCTGTTGAATGTGCAAACACCGTGGCTGGTGGGGCGTGTGCTTGCTAGGGAGAATGATGCTGGTATACAATACAAGCATAACCTGTCCATCCAGCTATGTGCACGGGAAGCTTGTTCGTGTTCAAGGGTCAAGTCCTGACTACAGTCCTAAACGTATTTTATGTCCTTATTTTGATACGCGTCGTTCTCAATATTTGCCGAGACAAAATCGCACTTGTAGAACGTTCATAAAGATATCCTGCAGGTCATTAAGATAGGACGCGCGGATTTCAACTTTTACATCTGACCATAAATTGGTAATATGTGTAAATTTATCATTTTAATCCTGAAAATTGAGTACTGGTCATCTTTGTAATACATGCATGTAATTTACAAACAGAACAATTTATTGTAATCTAAATAGAAACAATTTGCTACATCTGATTGACGAAGAAAATATTTATAGTTATCAAATTTAACAATTTGAAAATGTCTATTAAATAGTTAGGGACACATACAGTTTATTCAATATCTTCCCAAGATCGGTAGGTGATAAATCATTACATGTCCATAACAGGCGAGTCCGATGTTTTGTGCTTGAAAGAATAGAAATTCGATGTGTTTTTTAAAACAATGCGTGGATGTCGCCACAAAGTGCTGTCCATGCAAACTATAGTATGAGCTTTGGTATAACTTTTTACAGACATTCTGTGTTCTTGTGCATATTGTGTTTGTGGTCAACAAGTGTCTTTGGTGGAATATTTGGTATTTACATCTATATGTTTCCTTCATTTCTACCTCTTTGGAAGATTATTAATTTATGTTGTGCGGTGATTGTGCGTTATACCAGTTGTTGATGCAGTTACAGACTAAGGGCCCATTCACACAGCAGCCTCCTTAAGAAGTGAGGTATGTCTATTGTCTAACAATCTTACATGTCTCTGTCGCCGGACCATATGACGTACGTCTATTTTCGTCGGGGTATTAGGATTAGACCCGAAAACGTACATTTGAAACTGATTGGTCCTGAGTATTTAACTAAGTAATCGAAGATGAACAAGATCGTAATGTATTTTTTGTGACAGATACGGTAAATGACTGCAACATCACTCTGCAAGCAGGGACTATACCCCGTCTTCTGTTTAATCCAGGCAAGGGTACTTCGGGGTAAGTACCACATCGCTGGATGGAAGGATCCGGGAGCGTTGTCATGTTATGTGGCTACATTGGATTGTTGTAAAAATGTTGTTGTTTTTTAATATACACATCGTGGATTCTGGTTCCACGCAATCAAAGAATATTCTTTAATATATGGAATGAGTAAGTTGGATTGCCTGGCGCTTCGAATACATTTCCAGTTATATCGTGCATATATTTTGAAAGCAGTTTTGAATGTAACGTTAGTTCGGATCATAATGCCGTGACACTACTGACGTCGACGCAGCATCTGAGCTACATTCGTAAATGTGATTTAAGTATGTTACCCAGCTACACTATATCATGCACAAGGTACAGCATGCTTTTACAATCATGTTTATTCAGAACCTCTCGCTGCTGGTGGCGGATAGAGTCGACGGACCCTGACAACCGCGTCGTCCTTGACACCTTGGCTCTAAGGGTGAAAAACGCAAGTGAATGCGAAGTGGCAAAAGTCAGAGTATTTAACGGTTTGAATTTATACAACAGTGATATTTTTTAAATAAACAATGTACTTTTAACTGATATTTTGAACAATGTAGTTTATACTGATACCATTGTCGGTAAACAGTGTACTCAACGGGTTTATATTGGTACTATTGTACAATAAACACTGCAACGGTTTGTACCGATGTCTTAAAGCTGAGCCTTACTGCTCAGTGCACAATGTCCAAACATATCCTACAGTAATTCCAAACCAAATACGAGCGAGTTGCTAATGGTTCTGCCTGTACATTCAACACTGAATTTGTTGTGTATTTTTCATTTTGTTTGTTTACGTCATCCAAGCAATATTCCTCCCGCAATACGACGGCGGCCAACATATACACAATTATTAATACACACAATCCAGTCATTAATATATTGAACAACACTCCATACTGTCGGAGTATGCAAGCAACCTATTCAGCAAGCCAAACCAGAGCCATTACCATCACTAGACAATACGAGGGACTAATTGCAAACAGGATTCCCCACCGTTTCCACTGAAATGGCCCATTACGAGTAAATGATAGTAGTGAGGGGATGGGACCCACATTCCATCCTTCCATCCATCCATGCCTAGAAGGATGAACACCTCAAAAGAACACCTTAAATCTGCAAGACCTTGTCTATATAAATGCATGTGTTCCATTGAATGTATATAGCTGACTAGCCGTGCAATATCTGTAATATAGGACCCACACTTACACGCCCGGTCCGGAGCTGGTGTGGAAATGGTGAGAAAAGACTACTCTACACAGAAAATGGCGCTTTTTACATTGCTGCTGACCCATCGTACTACGAAAGATTTCTCTTCAAATTTTACCAAGAAAAAGGTAAATAAATGATCGTATACTGCATTTGATATCGTACAAAATACTAAATGATGATCAACGTTACGTTATTACAACGAGCTGTAGCAGGTTGATATTAAATATTTTGTGGCAGTAATGTGATGTTTCATAGTAATAGCTACCGTAAGATGAAGAATTGTCTGAGGCATTGAAAACGGGGTTATCTCCCCACCTTTCCCTGCTTTCTCTGCCTCATTATTATGGCCTCAGACCACAATTATTTTCCTTGTTTGCTATGTACTGTCCACCATAATTAATATCGGCCGTTCTCCTGTTGCATGCTGACCAGCCTGCCTCTTGTCAAAATGGTCACCGGAAGTGTCCTTGAACAGCCTTGAACTTGGGGTCAAATCATAGAAAGCTGAAATCAATGTCATGTGCAGAATGTGGACCAAAAAGTTCGATGAAGTACAATGTCTGAGTTTTCATTTAGGCTGTCACAAGTCACCCTGAGAAATTTATATCAGTGTGCTTTAGTTACCTACTTATAATTACAGGTTTTCTTCTACCCATGCTTGGCATACGAGTCATCTAAGTCATCTATGGGCAGCCTTGGCCACTTGGACAAATGGGTCATACCCTGCCACTATTTTTTTTTCTTTTACGATCCGACCAAGAACGCGCCAAATCGTTGTGCCAAATATCATTCCTATTAATGATATTTATCCTTTTAATATTTTTTGGATTACTGTCTGGAGCGTGAAAT
The DNA here is from genome assembly GCF_037392515.1 of Haliotis asinina. Classification (NCBI taxonomy): domain Eukaryota; kingdom Metazoa; phylum Mollusca; class Gastropoda; order Lepetellida; family Haliotidae; genus Haliotis; species Haliotis asinina. The sequence continues at coordinate 36,175,348 of NC_090282.1, forward strand.
AAGGTGCAAACATACCTGTAGCATCTGTATGTGTGTTTCAGTTACAGAAGAGTCCGAGAGTATCCAGCTTACTGCTACTACCACAGAGTCAGTGCTAGAGTCTCCTGGTTTTCCCAAGTTCTGCTACAAGTAAGAATTGCTCTCCATGACCAAATGTCGAGTCTAAAGTACTGTCAGAAATAGGAGAAACTGTTTTAGGCTGTTGATGTGTATCCCTAAAATTTACACAGCTGCAAACAGGATATGTCGAAATAATTTACTTTAACCTTACTGGGCATTCAGAGCGATGCGTATCAGGTTATCCAGAAAAGCATGTCTACTCGAAAAATCGGGTAAACCTTAGAAAAAATACGACTAGCTGCTGAAAACAACTGGGGACATCTCAAAGATATTTTGTTGATTTTTCATGCGTGTTGAATATGTCTCATCTATTGATTATCATCTTAGGTTGCTTTCTTTCATAAGGTTTATGTTGAGATATCTAAAAGAGTATGATACCTGATACCTAATGAAAAGTATTGAAGTAAATGTATCATAATACATGTATCATGACCACCAGAAGATCAACAAGACTAGATATTATTTGTAAACTCCTATGACATGCCGCATACTTCCACACTTTAATTCCCTTGAGGGATTTTCATAATTATATTAACTGACATCTCTATCCCCCGAGTCCTAGTTTTGCTTTTGAGATGACCTCTCGTACCTGTTTCTTTTTATAGTGATGGTGAGAGTCCATGGTAGCTACATCCATAATAATTTCAGCAGGAAGGTTATTTTTACGTCAGCTATTGTTTATAATGAAGCTAAGCTTAAATTCAGAATGGGAACTTAAAATGTGCCCTATTAATGCAATGTCGTCGAACATTAATTTGCATAAAGCCATGATCTCTTCCAAACAAGTCGCTTTGGACTGCATTGTTCATTTCTGCACTAATCTCTCCTCAGTAGGGTCCTTTTATTACGCTGCCTATCTCCCTACCACTACCGAACTTAGTTTAACAAATATTTCACACTTTCACATACCAACTACACCAACTGTAGACATAAATGTGAAGAAACGTTTTTTTCCTGCTCCCGACATTACTTTAATAACTAAAATCTAACCACTGGTCCATTTTAGCGATTTTCCTTACTGAGTGGTCGGTTGAACTAGATGACGTCACCTTGCTTCACCGGTGAAACATTTACGATATGGTGTTAACGAGTGTTCATGGCATGGTGTTCATGAAGTGGTTGTACGTCATGGGAACAAGAGGATGACTTCTGAGAAGTGTTCCTACAAAGTGGACATTCTAAATGTTCTTTTTTCATAATCGTTGAAGGGATAAAAACAGTTGCCGCTAACTGCGATTGTATGGTCCAAAACACGATATGAGTATGTTTCACTTGCAATATTCCAGCAATATCAATGCAGAGGACACCAGAAATGGTCTTCACACATTGTAAACTTTTGGGGAATTGAACTGAGTCTTTATAGTGACGAGGTATTGAATTCATTACCATCACATGACCACTTCTTACATGTTCCATTTGTAGCCATTATATCATACGAAAATAACTTATTAGCTCCGTTTGATATTCATTGGGGAATTTGTTTGTGATTGCAACGTTTGACTGTAAGAAATTTGGCAAGATCGGCAGTTTGGTATGAGAGGTAGCACATTGGTAGGGACACTCTTTCAATGATCTGTTTCTACACACCTGTATGCCTCAACCCCCTGTCATTATTTCCAGTGATACTGACAGAACGTATATGATTACAACCGAGAACCAAGATGACTACATCGCATTGGAAACAGATACCTTCAGTCTCTTCCATAATTACTCCAACCAGGGAGATGATTTTCTGTCAGTAACGCAAGGTATGCAACGCTTTAATAGTTCTTGTTTCCGCTTGATGGCGGAGCAACGCTTTCAGTAGTCAAGTTTTAGCTTATCTGTTGCACGTGCAACATACGTTATATTTGGGATTACACTTTCTTAGGAAACTACAGAGATTGAATCCCATCCGGGATTCGAACCCACACTCTCAGAATCAAAAACCTAATCGCCAAAAACTCAAAGTCAGCCGCCTAACCCGCCTAGCCATCGGGACAGTCTCGGACTTGGACTCAACCCCTAAAAGTACTAGAATCTGTACTTTATTAAGAAAGTGTTATCCCTGATATAACATATTACATTCGACCACTTTCTGAATGGGATTGAGTAATCATGTCTATTACACATATTACAACACTTACACGGACAGAAATGTCTGTAGAATTGTTGAACCACTTTGTGTCAACGTGAAATTATGAGTCGTCACCATTTTGAGGCATCCTCTTTTCAAGATAATATTATGGACCACACTAGGATTCAAATATACGCATTGTCTCTTTAGGCGAATTGTCTCTGGGGAGGTATTTCGGCACGAACGGCCCCGTCATCCAGACAACAAATAGCAATGTGACTCTCCATTTCAAGACAGGGCGTAAAAGTTCATTCCACCGACGACCTGGCTTCAGACTTAGATACAGGGCTGTCAAAGGTAAACATAGGATGAGCTGTGTTTCTAATAACGTTGTCACCCGAGAAAGTCATTTTTTAATTCCGTGTGATCAGACATCATACATATGTGTATATGACGGGAACAATCAAAAGAACACCACTTCATCGCAGTGTTTCTTTGTTTGTCCTGAGATTTTCATCCACAACACAATGCAAAACGAACATCAGAGACCGCGCTCTTAAAGTCCCTCTCCTTTGGATTATATTTGGAGTAAAGCGAGCACTTCAAACAAATCTTGAAAAAAAAACACATTCTTTCTTCACAACGAGGTCGTTCATTCACAGATCATGGATTTTCAATGAAAAATAATAGGCAGAAAATACATTGTTTAGCTCCAATCTCGTTCTTCTGTGTGTTCCAGTTATGTTTGAACATTTGGGCGAAATGTACATTGGTGTTGAAAATATTTTTAATCCTTATTTCATCATATTTGTTTTCATTACAGGCGAGAATACGGTGCCGGTAATAGGAACAGTCGACTCTTTTGCTGGGGTGGGCTATAAGTACCTCCGTGTACCCGATGCCATAGGGCTTTCCCCCGTCCAGTACGTACAATAGAAAACTCACTGTCTGTAAGCAGATACAATAGAGTCGTAAAAAATTCTTCTTCTAAAATACCTTCGTTGTTATCTACATGTGTCCAGAGAACAATACATCAACCATACATTTATGAAAAATTCGTTACATGCTACAGATAGATTTAGTCATTCTTTGTGCTTTCAACAACTTTTGTTTTCATTCATTAAATCGGTTACTTGTGAAGGAACTTGGTGCAATCATAAACACTTCATGAAATATAGGCATGTGTGAACAAGGCGTGAACGGCTAATCTACCTGCTGTTAGTCCCACTGTATAGTGCATGCCTCATCTAAGATACCATGGAGCAGTTTATCATTTCCCCTTCTCTATTTGTGGACTGCAAGCTGGCAAATACCGGGGGAAGGGGTAACATCAAGTATCCTCTTTGAATGCCATTTAGCATTAGGGTCGGTGGGGTAACTTCGTGGTTAAAGCGAAGACTCGGGTTCGATTCCACACATGGGTACATTAGCCCATGACGCTGTGTCCTCTTCACTACAGAGGCATGCCAAAGAGTTTTGTTATATGTGTAACTAATTAAGGTCATGTTTGGGATGCACGTATCCAATATTTGCATGTTTTTCAATAATTATGCCAAAGAAACGTAATTATAATTCATTTGACTTTAGTATCAAAGCACCGACCATCTGCTATACGGGAATCGGCTAAAACTTATGGAGCATTGGAGCGGTTGAACGTCAAATGAACAGTTATAAAACAGAGCTAATCAAGTTCATTTTCCTCTTTCTAATCGTAGAAACATGGACTTCATTTGGACCGTGCGAAAACCAAGAACGGGCCCAGAGTATACGATCCGATTAACAGTTTTCTACCCAGAGACAGAAAAATTCTGCCGCGGTGACCTACTGGAGGTCTATGATGGTACTTTGAACACTGACACAGTTTTCTCTCAGGCTTAAAGATATGTAAAAAACGCTTTAAAATAATTGATAAATGTAACAATTACATTTCGATTGGGAAAATGACTGACAGAATTTTGTCAGACCACATGCAGAGTTTGCCCATCTTTATTTTCAGGTCATCGTAATGAATCTACACTCATTCCAAATCAGCACTGTTCAATTCGAGGACCAGAATTTCAAGGATATGAGCCAAATATGACGATTTATCTCCGATATGACGGATCGTTCAGTCCGAAAGATGTTAGAATTCGGTACTTTTTAACCAAAGGTATGTGCCGTGTGTTCCAGAAGTGAAATACTGTGACTGGATATCTGCCTCAAGTGTCGTTATACAAAACACTGTCCATGATTCCATTTGCAGATCACTACCCATGTGGAAGAAACTTCACAGCTGATGACTCATTTCAGTCAATCCTGTCGCTGGGATATTACGCACTAGATTATGACACGTAAGTGCCGTTATGACAGCATCAGATTGGTACAATACTCCTGGGTGAGTGAGTGAGTGTATTTTTACATCAGACTCAGCAATATTCCAGCTATATGGCGGCGGTCTGTAACCAGATGATCAACAGCATGAGCATCAATCTTCTCAACTTGGGAACTGATGAAATGTGTCCAGCAAGTCTAGCCTGACGACTCGATCCCGTTAGTTGCCCCCTACGACAAGCATAGTCACCTTTTGTGGCAAGCACCTATTCTACCCCGGATCTTCACGGGTAGGTACAGTTTCTGTATCCAATAACCTGTAGCTGCACACTTTTCTGCACCACCATTGAGTGCTGATCGGGAGGTTTCACCCCTTCCTAGTTTGTCATACAGACCCTGAAACAACTATATCCAAGAAAGTTCGTGTGGCAATTCTAGATTTCTGAAAAGGAAGAACGTTTCAGGGCTCCTTTTCAATATATTACATGTTTTTATTATGAGTATTTCTTCTGTAAAACATGGTCATTTTAGAGTCTAGTTGTTAGTCCATCCCATCCCCTACCTCACCACCACTCTTCTCTCTCTCACACACACACGTTCACACAGACGCACACGCAGACGCACACGCAGACGCACATACTTTCCAGTTGGTGGGTCTCACCTTTCTTCTTTCGTACTTGTTCAGTTTCCAGACTGGCCTAAGTTGACCATTTGTCTTGTGCTCCAGGAATCTAGACTGCGTGTACCATATAGAAGCTCCTGAAGACCATCGAGTACTTGTCACAAGCCAAGACGGGTCTATGTCACTTGAAGACTCGTTGTTCTGTCGCAAAGATTATGTCCTTATTGCTGACGGTGAGTGAAAGGAAGAGTGAGTGTGATTTTACATCACCGTTAAGTGCCAGCACGATTAAAGCTATGATGTGACTTGTGACTGGTTGGACCAGGAGCACCAACTTGTGTTCTTGTGTTCAGTGTGTGAAATAGTTTTCAGATTGTGCATACCAGTCTGGACACCACTAGCTATGTCTGGACGTCACTAGACCACAGAGAAATCACTAGCCCAAAGTTCGAATGTTGAAAACATTTTGTTGTAGCAAAAGATTACAAAAAGGTAAAACACCATAATTTACCAGGTCATACTTTTGTATGATTTAAAAGTGTATTATGACTTAACAAGACGGAGAGAGTGATATAAAACATCCTACAAAAGTACGGGATGTTCCATTTTGCGTCCATACCACAAGCCAGTGCTAAAAAGTAATATATACCCATACACATGAAACATTTCCGAATGAATGGAACAAATTGTCACGTTTTCCCTTGATTTCATCACGTTTCCTCCTTGGCTTCATCATTTGCCTTTATCAATCCTGTAAATCCAATATGCCCATGAAAATTCACTGGCCAGTCGGGCTACAGACTGTGGAGATAAACTGGCCCGATTGGATTTTTACTAGCCATGGACTTGTGGGCCAGTGGCTATTTCGCACACCGCTTTTGTTGTCTGGTATCACACGAGGAAATGGTTATAGACAACAGCTCCTCATACTAATCCCAGTATATGTACATGGTGAACATTCTGCTAAGTATGGGTGAGTGAGTGGGTTTGGTTTTACACGGAGCTGCTGCAATATTACAACAAAATATCTGCCTGGGGCTTCACACAGTGAAACCATGTGAGAAATCGAGCCCGGCTTTCGGCGTGAGGCGGTGGGAGAGCCTAGTGGTTAAAGCGTTCGTCCGTCACGACGAAGACCTGGGTTCGATTTCCAAGACGAGTACAATATGTGTTCCCCGCCGTAATATTGCTGGAATTTTGCTAAAAGCGGCGTAATCCCCCTCACTCGTTTTCGGCGGGACTTACCTGTAAGACCACCCCACCTCACTTGAAAAATGTCATCGTTTCCCACTTGATCACACTATCACATGAGAACTGTTTTCATTAACGGCCACCGGATGCTCACATATCATTCTAAAATTACCCTATGACATATTCCCGGGGAAACTGCATATTATTTGAAATGGAGGGCTGGTAAAGGTCAAATACGCTATTGTTTAACAATAGGAGCAGTACGTTTAATATGAAATTGAAACCTTTAAAAAAACACCAACCAGGCTCATTACGAGCCAACCGGTTGTTTCATAGTACTCGTTAATCTTGTACGTCTTTATCTGGATTGTTCTCTTACCACTGACAGATAACCAAATTAGACTGACATATTTTCGTATTTTAGAGTACTGTACTGTATATCAATCGCATGTTCACACAAAAAGATCTGAAAGTAAAACGCAAAGCGTAATAAGCGGCCACCCCCAAACTATCTTCAGGTCCAGACGCTAACAGCAGCGTTGTGAACAAAGTCTGTGGTACAGATTTCCTCGTATACACTAGCACTGGACGTTTCTTAACCATCGTCTTCCACTCAGATGAGGGTGTTGTTGGAGGAGGTTTCAGGTGGAACTTCAGAGCCGTCAAGCCAAACGGTAGGCAGCCTTATCAATGTTGTAGAGAGTCCATGTTTACATCATTTTCATGAACGTAGGAAGTAATCAAATCTACAAATAACTTTTGGGTTACGCAGTTATCAATCTTTGTGTCAGGCGATTTATTGCAACATGGTGATATATGAACATTAATAGTCAGCATCCCGATCCACAAAGCCTTCGTAATGTTACGACCTACCGTAACTCTTACGAATGGCATAAATCTCCGAACGTTCATCCTCGACAGTCTCAAGGGGATACGTCCCGATAAATCTCCACTGGTAAAACGTATACCATGGGCACTATCGGGGATTAACGTTCTTACAATTATGCCATTCGTAAGGGTTACGGTAGGTCGTAACGTTAGGAACGGGATCCTGATCTATGGTATACGCTCCACTAGTGGAGATTTATCGGAACGTATACCCTGGATAATATCGGGAATGACGAACGTCTTGACTGTAACGTTCCTTGTTGGTAATTAAGTACTACAACTTACGGGCTTTCAGATAATTCGTGCAGAAAAGCTGTTTAACACGTGTGTATAACACGCAACTATACCACGGACTTTTCTGATGGCGTTTGTGAAAATTTCACTCATTTAAGAAAGTGCAAATCTTCAAAGCGTGAGAAAGAGTAAGGTTTGTTTCTAACCCTGTGACCATATCTGATATATCTATTTTCTCAGTTCACTATTTCCAAATTGGGCCCCTTTTTCTACCTCGACCCTTTTTATTAGAAGTTGTCATTTTTATCTTTCAAACTTCTTTGATACATTGTGAAGTATGAGTGTAATTGCCTCGGTTGAGTGACTAGTGTACATGTCTTGCGTATCACAAGTGACGTAAATGTCAGACCAACAAAATAACTTGTTGGAACGCTGTTCGAAATTAGACCTTTTTCATCTTGGTATACGAATTTTACAAAACCGTGGGATCCCGATTTAAGACGTCCAAATATGCTGTGATCTAAAAGTGTCGATTGGATAAAATGAAAAAGAAGAACCTGATTTCTTTTGTTTGCTTCGCTGTCTGTACAGGGACTTAGGAACTGCACTTTGTCAAACGACACGACCTGTATTTTCTGTTGAAAAAAACCCGCAAGAACGGGTGTTTATAACTCTTTCTGATCGTGTTCAACAATGCTCCACAGCTATGTATACCTGAGAGGTATTACCCTCAGAGATACCTTCAATTAAGAAAAATCATGTATGTTAACAATTTTCATGTCACCTTGCAGTTCTCACGTATGGTGTAGAAAACACTTGGAGTTGAATGACCGTATTATAAACTATAGTTGGCAATTATATTTAAGCAAATTGTAACGATTATTGGCCGTTTTCTCCAATTGCATACTGAAATATATTGAGCACGCTCTACAACTTCCAGTAAATATCACTTTTATTTCATGATGACGTTCAGTGATGATATCCTTAGATTTCGATATTTAGCCTCTGGATTTTATCTACATGAAATGTCATTCTTTTTCCTACATTATAAACTTAATCATAAATAGATATAATAATTTCGAAGACATAACTGATTCAATCAAGTTTTTTCAACCATGTTATTATTGTAAAAATATACAAAAAGGTGGCTAATGATAGAAATAAATGTATTTATACTGTTCAATCAAGTATGCTAAGTGCGGCAACGTTATATGTAATAAATACACGCACACACGTATGTGTATCTATGTGTTTGTGTCTGTGTCTGTGTGTGGCATTTTTACATCTTACGGATATCTTTCTCATTGTCTCCACCTAGAAACATGTCCGAAACAGTCCCTGAATGCTCTGGACACAAATCTGACCATCATATCTCCACTGTATCCGCTGAACTACCCATCGTGAGTACCTATACGTTCAGACAGGACAACGGCCATGGGTTTGTTGTGATACACTTAAAGGAAAGGACGCAACTCTGTACATTATTATACACCTGTTCATACCACTGAGAAAGAATTCTCGTCCACAAAAGTATCGTTCAATATTGTGATAATGTCAAATGATTGTCTTTTCATATGTCGCCAAGCAATTAGAAATAATTATTTAAAGTGAATTATGTGTAAGCGTGAGCATATTCACAAACGCATGTCAAAGCAGAGAAGACCTGAAAACCTGTAAGGAAAAATAAGAACATCAGTATGCGTAAGAATTGTCTCTGTATCACGTTTTAGTCCTATGGAAACCTGGGACTTAGTCAAATAGTTTCGACGCTGTTTTAAGTCATATCAGAAAGAGCATCTGCGTGTTCAATTGGACTAAAAAAGTTTCACTGGAACTACGGAGTATGGAACGAAAGGGTGTGTATGGGAAGTGCAGTCTTGTCTATGGGTCTTTTGTCGGTTTCAATCTTCATCCAAAGACATAATGCAAAACGTATGGGTTGGTTTAACACCTGCAAAACAATTTTCTCCAGAAACACTGACTGTATATGGGACCTGACCGCCCCCCAAGGCTATTTCGTCTTTGTGGATGTGGAGGAATCGTCAGTGGAGACATCGACTGATTGCACAAAGGATTATGTGGAGGCTTTTGATGGTACCACAATCGTTACATATACTGACCAGCGAAAAACCCCGCAACTCTGCTTGTTTTTCAAGTTATAGAAATCATAAATATAAACGCTTACCGTCGTGAAATTTCAATGTTTTCGAAAATTGCGTTTCTTTTGCTGTTCAGTATATCTGTACAAAAGACCTTATTATGAATGTGTATTAACATCCATGTAGTATTAGCCACTACGTGTTTATACCTGTATATGGATTTGACCAATAACAAATCGGTCAAATACCACAGTGATAATATATCAACAGCTCTGTATTGACAATAAATCATTTTGCCATTTATACCACACGTGACCACACACATATAAAATTTACCTAAATTAACAACTGAATTCTTTGAACGGCATTTAGCTGTGATACACGCGAAGTACTAACAACTAGTCTCTGAAAATGAGCATGTTTTACAGAATAATAGTTCATAATAAAAAAAGATGTAAAAAGGAGCCCTGGGGCTTTCTTCATTTTCAAAAACTGTGGAAAACTAGACTTGCCATATAATCTAGACTTGCATATTCTCACAGGGTCTGCATGACACACTAATAAAGGCAAGAATTGATGGATGTCAATTTCTTTATTATGATGAACAAGACATTTCGGGGTATATTCTAACTCCTTCGTCACACCGTGTTCACGGTAAAGAAGCTGTTATTCACACGTTCCTGCCCACAGATTAACCTTTGCTAGGCCTGCCACAGAAAACTTCCCCACTGAGCAGGAAAACGCGCGAAAGTCCACATTAATCGTGGAAATAGCAACATAAACATCATAGGTCGCTAATGAAGCAGTATACAGGGTTACTTTAAATCGCTAAAGCTGCATAAAAAAAACAATAGCCAGCACTCAGGACTTCATGCATGCGCACATGGAAGAGGACATTTCGACCGCATGTTGCCATTTTCCATTCTGAACAAAAGTTACATTCCCTTCTTAAAGTGTTTCTGCTGTGTTCTCTGGCATTTACCATCATACGTGTGTGCACACTTCTTTAGTTTACTTTCCATTCGCATGAAATGGTTGACAGTAATTACTTCGACACATTCAATACTTTTTCTATGCGGGGCGATTCACGGCTGCTCGCACATTGACAGCGGGATAGTAAAGCGCATGAGCAACAGAGGCTTGCTGATACAGATATGTTGCAGTTTTTACTGTTTCGGTAGAGAGATAATATGTTTAATTTGCGATATCCTCAATTAATGTGGCCTTTTCTGTGTTTGTCTGCACACTGGGAAAGTTTTAATTGAAAGGCCTGATTGTTAGACGATCAATGCTATTATTTTCCTGAAACTTATATACAAATTATAACAATACTAACAATATTTTCTGTTAGGTCGTAATATTTCTGCTACATTTTTGGCGCCATTTCCAATGATTCAGTAAATGATAAATATATCGATGATGACACATTCGAAGACGCTTGCATACACAGGTAACCTTGCAAATAATAAACTCTGCTGTTTTCTCATTGTTACATAATTGTCATTAACTGTTTTTACAGGCCCCAGTCTATATAACGAAGCAAATTCGAGAATTATCCGATGGTGTGGAGTTGAACACCCTTCCTTCCAAAGTTCTGGAATATTTATGACACTTGTCTTCCATAGTGATGATGTCACATCCGGTTCTGGGTTTAAACTTTCATACTCAGCTCGTCCGAAACTAGTAAACCGTAAGTGATTACAGATTGAACCTCCGATTATTGTCCTCTCATCCTACGGTCACGTAAAATGTGTACATTGCACTTAAACTGTAAAATATCCCACACCCGTCAAAAAGACACTACTTCGGGTATGAAACATAAGATATTGAACTCTTACTTGAGATATGAACTATCATACACTGAACACCACTTGAAATATATATATTGAACACTGTTGGAGATGTATGCCGTCAGATATTGAACACTAAGTGAGATATGGACCATCAGATACATACCAACAGTCTTCTGGCACTTCAAGAGAAACACTACCGGAGATATGAAAGGTACAACATCCAACATCAAATTCATTTGTAAATAAAACACCCCCAGAATGATACTACTTCAGGTATGAAATATCAGATATTGGACACTTCTAGGTACATAAAGCCTGAAATATGGGGCATGGTGGGCGAGCTGGCTAAGGCGCCAGGCTAGTGATCCAGCGAGGTTTCGGTTTCGGGATCGAGCCCACCTGTGACCGGGTGTAAAAACCTTGGAGTCAGCTCTGTGTGCAGACTCTTTCAGTGTTGTCACAACCCCTAGTGAACAGTACACAACCATGTGCACTTAAAAGAACCTACGAATCCGTTGGTATATGACCAGATGGTGGCCACATGAACACGTGCACACACCTAGTTGCAGGTACAGCAACGTGCAGTAAACTTGGACAAAGTGCTGTGACTATGTGTCCCAGTCCACCCAGCTGTCAATTGGATACCTCGTTAGGATGAGAGAGCCACAATAAACTCGGTGCGCCTAGTGGCAGCAAGAGTTGTATACTCCCCAGGGAGTTGAGATTGAAATACGATGTGCTGTTGAGATTGACATCCGGCGATCGAGGGAAAAATACCAGTGCCTTGAGCATGCACTAGTGCATGGATATGTGCGCTATATAAATATCCAATCTAATATCTAATCTAATACTGAACGCTACATGCGACACGAGCAATCAGATATGAAACACTTTCTGAGATATGAACCATCCGCTACTGAACACTTCTGGAGACACAAACCATCGGCAGCTGAACATTTCTAGAGATATTAACCATCAGATACTGAACACTATCTGAGATATGAACCATCAGACATTTGAAAAATATCAGATTCTTGAGACATACCGATTTAGTTACTGAACACTTCAGGACATAAATGCCATAAGATAGTTATGTGTTCTTGAGACATTAACCCGCAAATACTGATTCTTTTTCACTTCTTTCAGCTCTGTCGGAGACGTCCAATCATTACAACTTTGGGATGGTTGTCGGTATAGTGGTTGGTGTGCTTGTATTAGCTGCCATTATCGCAGCTGGTATTGTAATCTACAGGAGAAGGAGGTCCAGAAACATGAACGTGTCCTGAACTTGCAGGTTTTAGTCATAGAAGTGGAGAATGAGCTCAATCACGGTAGTTCTTCGGAGGATCAAAGGCATTCCTGTTTATCAGACTTCTTCATACTGTGTTATATGAGAGGGCGATTCACCCAATTCCACAATTCCCATGCGTCGACGTATATTTACGTATTAATTACGATACTAGTCAATTATGGCACAAGGTTTGACAGGCACTTCATTTGATCATTCTCTGCGTTTGACTTCGTGTATTTACGTATTAATTAAGACACTAGTCAGACACGGCACATGGTTTGGCAGGCACCTCGTTTACTAATACTCTGCGGTAAACATTTTATATTTACATAATTTTACTAGCCAATTACCTCATCATATTTGACGGGCACCCCATTTGATAATACTCTGTAGTCAACGCATTTACTTAATAATTAAGATACTAGTCAATTACGGCATAATGTTTGACAGACACCTCTATCTATAATTATGTTTTGTGGACGTTTTATATTTACATAACACTTGCGATACTTGTCAGTTACCGCATAATATCTGACAGGCATCTCATTTGATAATTCTGTTTCGCTGACACTCTTTGTCCACGAATTAATAACGATGCTAGTCAGTGACGGCATAAGGTTTGACGGCACCTTCGGATAATTCTCTGCGACTGACATTCTATGTTTGCATATTAATTACGATACTAGTCGATTACGGTGTAATGTTTGAAAAGCATCTGATTTGATAATTCTCTTTTGCTGATGCTTTTTATCTACGTTTTCATGACGGTGCTAGTCAATTACACAAGTTTGACAGGCACTTTTTTACTGGATACATCAGTCGTTTATATGCCTACTTCCAGAAATTCAATATCGTGAACCGCAAGGTCAAACAATGGTATGGAGGCTATCAAGGGATGTTTTCAGATATAGAAGAAAGGATCATACTATGCTGACGACGTATAAGGTCATTTTAACAAGGTGTCATTATACAGAAGACAAATTTCTTCCAGATTCAAAGCATAAACAAATTGAACACGTCACAATTTACGTCTTAAATAGTCAGGAAACCTTCCCCACTGTGGCCTATTTCCGAAAAAGGATTTGACATGAATACATACTAAGATTTGAAAAGAACGGAAAAACTCACCTGTTTACGATTGCTAAAAATGTTGAGGTTGTAAATGAATGAATGTATGTTTATAGGCATCACGATTGAGAGAGTTTACTTTTACACTGCACTCCAGCTATATAGCGGCGATATTTACATAATCGAGTCTGGACCAGATTATCGAGTGATCAACATATGAACATCTATTTACGCAACTGGGATACGATGACATGTGTCAAGCAAGTCAGCTAGCCTGACCACCTGTTAGTCGCCGTTTACGACAAGCGTGGGTTACTGAAGACCATTTCTAACCCGGGTCTTCGTGGGCGATAAGTATCATAACACAAAATATTTGAGTGTGACAAAACTGACAGTATGGGTCATAATACTCAGCAGTCACATGTGTTTGCGAACTTACGAACATAATTACGTGCTGCATTCATAGAATGAAATCAGCACAAGAGGCATCATAATGACTGCGAGAAGAATGAGATATTTTGCACACAGGGGACTACATGTAGACATGGGCATACAAAGTCATGGAAAAGCATACGTTAAAACTTAAAAGTACCATTGTTGATTTATTTGTTTCCAAATTTCCACCCTCTGTGAAAGATATAAGCATGGCAAAAAAACCCAGTGTTTCCATTGTATTGAGAAGAGATTACGAATTTCTGGGATATTTCTTTTATATATTATTTGTACTAAACATACCATCAAAGCCAGTGTGTGTGTTGTCATTTACACATATTCCAGCTGTATGACTACGGATCCAGATATTCAAGCACAGTGGCATCCAGTCCACTAAATCGACGAGTCTAACGTTCAGATCTCGGGATGTGTGTGCAAAGAAATTTGTATCGGGAAATATTTGTAGACACTTTAGGGCATAAAGGGGTTCTGCAATACTCATACCTGGAAGACTGCTGTCTCACACGCACGGGATGTTGATTTTAACACAGATTACTAGTTTTGATAAGCTCGACAATGACGACAAAGAGTATGTACGTATATTTTTAATTGTTTACATGCGTCGTAATTCTCATTTTATTGTTTTAAAAGTGAGCGATCAGTTTTCCACCTATTTCACGTTACGGTGTGTAAAAATGTATGTCAGAAGAAATCCCAAATTAATGTTAACTATGTTTCATGAAACCCGAGTGCATGGAAATGCTGCCTACAAACCAACAAATTAGAATGATGCGTGATTCTGGCCAACAGTCATTGAGTTCTGTCGTATCCAAGGGACGCAACTCTGAGCAGCGAATTTCAGCTCAGCTCGACTTATCGCACTTAGTCACTCGTGCTCCCGATGTTCTCGGAATGTATTTGTGAAACGGCATTTGTCCGTTCAGGTCTTTATCCAAACGTTCGTCATGGAAACCATCTATGTTCAGTGTGTTACACATTGATGTTTTCGTTCAAAGCACTGTGAATTAAATACTGCAGCACATATAGCCATTCTGTCCTTAATTCTTGTCTGTACTCAGTGCGCTCCAGTGCGGTATAGGCATTGACAGACAGTCAGATATAGTTCCGAGGAAATCCGAAGCACCGCAGACTTTTACAGCACAAGGGGAGACAACTCTGGTTAGAGTCCTGTGTTGGTTTAAAAGTTCAGCTCAAACATGACTCTTTTTACGTTTATGCCTTTAAAGGTTTCGATCAACCATGACTCTTTTTTCATTGATGCACTAACAAAATGGAACCTTAAGCAATGGGTGACGATGAAATTTCGGGACTTTGGGTTAAAACGCTTTAACCTTTTATACAAAAGAGAAAAAGTATCTTTAAAGAGACCTCTGTGAAAGAAATCCTGGGAATTTGATCGTATTCACATGATCAGTGTATCTGGCCGACATTTTGAGCGAGCGATTATTTTAAGCCACCGGGACACAAGCAATAGACTTTACACGCTGGACAAACATGGGAAATCAGAACCGGGCTTGTGCGTGGCGAACGACCGCTCCGAGCACAAGGCTATCCGAACGAATTGAGGCAAGGTTTCGTTCATTTGTAGTTGAAGAGCTCATTCGCCACACTTAACACGTTTGTGTGATATCCGACATGGGTACAACGTCTGAAATATATTTCTAATGGCCACTGTCATGATTACAACCACAGAAACATTCTCTCTCCCATTAGCACAGCATCCGAAAGCTGTGTCAGGTCAAAATTGGAAAATCTTCAACGCGAGCCATTAAGGGGACACAACTCTGAATCGACTAACAGCTAACTTTTCTGTCTTCTCGTGCTGGAGTTTCCTTTCAGTTCCAGCCTCCATTTCGAATTAGATATTCCTACTTCATGTGGAAATGAACGATAGATTAAAAAATGAAAATTTGACTTGTTTCGGTGTTCTCTTTGAAAAAGTATTATCACTGAAACATTCTTTTGTAAGTTCATGTACTTACTATGACATAAACTGTATGCCGGTATTATTGCATGCTATTAAAATCAAATTTTAACTTTCTTAAGATAAGCATTAAATAAAGACATATTTTGAAGCACACATGTAACTAGAACATTGTGTGGTACAATATTAACAAAGCTGAACGCTACTATGCGATAGATATAATGTTATAGGTGTCATCTATATATTGAGAGCACAGTAATATAGGTCAAACTAGTATTCATCTAACACAATACATACTAATGTTCCTACTTAATGTTATTTATCAAATAATTACGTTTGTCGAAATAATTTATTAAAGATACAACAAAACTCATTACCTGCGACCTGTGTAATATCCTACAATAACTGTTCATATATGTACAAGCATAAACACTTCAATAAATCCTTTGTTGCGGGGCAATAATTTTATACAAAGCTTTCCTCAAAGGAAAACGAAAGGACCTGTAATGTTCGTTATCTTAGATACATCAGGGCTAAGGTGCCATAACAGGGAGCGTAAATCTCAGCGGATAAGAGCGGGTATTGTTGTGAATGCTTGGTGTTGCGGGTTTAGCAACGGTATCAGTTGCAGT
The DNA here is from genome assembly GCF_037392515.1 of Haliotis asinina. Lineage (NCBI taxonomy): Eukaryota > Metazoa > Mollusca > Gastropoda > Lepetellida > Haliotidae > Haliotis > Haliotis asinina. The sequence goes on from NC_090282.1 coordinate 36,192,029, forward strand.
CAATCAATGTCAAAACACTCATTCCGCACTGCTAGGAAGTGAAATCGACATCTAGTTCTGCGGTGCTCCAAGGTAGTTGTGTTTTGTGTCGATAGTGAATTTCAGATACGTCCTGACAAGATGGATGTTGTTTTTCTGGTTGTTTTGATATGTATGGACATCCTGTTCATTCACACCGAATATGGTACGTATCTTACGTATAAACATGCTATATTTTACATTCTAATTTTCTTATCTTGTTCTGCAATCTTACATAAATTACTCTGTTGGTTAACGGGAGACCAGTGGCAATGTATGATTAAGCGTATGCACTATTAGCTAAGGTCTTTTTTATCTGATGGGAAAGACGTGGGAATGTTAGATGGAGAAATCCCCACTGATACACACGAACTAGTATCATTATCATTGTTTATTGTTATTGTAGATAATATTTTTGGTGTTGTACGTTGTTATATATCTTAAAATATATGATGGGATACACATAAGGCAGAATATTTGTATGGATGTCAGCTTCTTTAGTGAGGAACACAACATCCTCACTTCTTCATCAGCGGCTAGATATATTTGATGAGGATGTGGTGGTTGGTGAAAAGTTAACTCACAAACAGCAAATAACAATTGGGCAAATATTTCCCATAGTAAGATAGGAAACGTCAACATATCTTGGTCTCGATTTCAAGCTACATACATTTACCGAGCCGTGGAGGTTTAGAGGACGCGAGATTATGGAATATGAAACATTTTGTAGACATTACGTGTACATAACGGTGTCAAAACAACAAGAATGTATGTTGGCCCTTTCAGTTACGGCGCAAGATACCAGTTGTTTGAACTTCGACCTCCCTCAGAATGTCACAATCACGGAACAAGACCCGAAAGGTAGGCCAGGAATAAAACACATGTCTTATGTCTCATGTACGTTCTGTTTGAATCACGTACTTAGTTCATGTTAACCAGAATCACACAACATCACCACACTTTGTGATCTAAAGGGTATTTGTGTTCGAACACATGCGAGCATGCATAGAATTACACCATGGAATGTAAAAATTATCGCTGCGCATGTAATTATGCTAACTACCGTACAAAAGGTATTATGATAATAAGATATACCTGTCGCTCTAAATATACAATGAAAGGGCAACGCACATTAAGCCATAATTTGATAAGACTGTAACAAAGATATAAATAATGAAATCAAACATTATCATCGCTTGATTTGGCCACATATTATCTTTATGTTTGAAGTGAAAAGTTTATATCATTGTTTTTGTTGATCGAAAGGCATCTCGAAACGATTTCCAATTCTAAATTGGAATGTTCCAGTAATGGCATAACCCTGGCCACACTTATCTCTTATTCCTTCTCTGTACAAATTCTGCTGTACGGTTCTGGGCTACATGGGGTTACAACATTAACAAGGTACGTATTTTAACAATGCATTCCTTTTACTTTTGTGAATGCAGTATGCGTGCTTTTGACACAATAGTGGGTCTCGCTTCTCGTTCATATCACCATAAACGCACGTAGCATACAGTAACAAAACTGCCATACTGTGTGAAAACAAAGGCAACCCTATTTGCGTGGAAGTGACCGTGCTCACGTCACTGAACCTTTACTGTTGGTTGTTAATGATTCGTAGACACAGTATCTGCATGTATATATGTCGGGACCCTACAATGGATTGTTCTAGTAGGTATTGTACAATTTCCATTCATATGTGATTTTTTCACTTTTGTGTTTGAAAGATCGATGAAACCCGCGAAGATCCGGGTTAGGCTCATCGGATGTTGAGACTAGCTGGCTTGGTTAACATCTATCTCACTAATCGTATCCCAATTGCAAAGATCGATTTTGATCACTGGATTGTGTGATCAAGACTCAATTATCTACAGACAGTCGACTAATAGCTCTAATATTTCAGCGTGAACCCCAAACCAACTGTTTGATGAGAGCATTGCACAGCCTCTAGTTATTATATAACTTGTTCACTGTCACGAGGTTGGGTTGGGAGCATGGCTTCATGTAACCCCTATGTTTTTCTACGTTTAATGAACTTGATGGGCGAGAGGAACATACGCAAGCATAGAGGGTACATCAATCCATGGACCACGAGGGACCAGTAGACAAAGTATTTTTCGTACCGAAGACGTCAGTGTTGATTTTGAACTGTTTGAAGTAAGGTTATCGGATCATAAGGAGTTAGGCGACAGCCAAAGCATGCCTAACACTATGTACCAAATAAATTCCAGTGTTCGGTATTCCCTGCTTGTAAGCAGGTTACGTTAATTGTCTCAGCCGATCAGAAACGACATTTATGTGTGAGGTAACATAAAGTATAATGTTTTCATTATTCATTTCCTTTGTCTTTTATTTCCGCCTACAGCACAAACCTCAGTGGAAACGCTTTGTTTCATGTGTGGATTCTCAATATTCATTAAGAAGTATATTACATCGGGAAAATAAGGAATCCGATTAATTACTGCAGTTGATTGTTACAGGTACAGAGGTGTTGAACGTCAGTTACTGTGGCACCACTATCTGGTCTATGACTGTCGTTGAGCCCATCTACATGGATGGATATTTCAGCTGGTCGAGAACCACTGACGTTTACAAACTGGTTTTGAATAAGACAGTCGACCTGGAGGCCATCAAAGCCAAACATGTAGGTTAATACACACACTGGTTTTGCTTTGCTTGTTTGGTTGGTTGGATCTTTTTGTTTCCTTTATCTTTGTTTTGGTGTTGTTGTTGTTGTTGCTGCTGCTGCTGCTGCTGCTGATGATGATGATGATGATGATGACGTTCTTCGATTATTGTTTGCTATTGTGTATGTATTATCGTTTGTGCTGCTTTGGTCGGTAGTACTATCAAGATGTACTATCTCGTTACATAAAGACTTTGTACCTCGAATGGTTTAGTCTCTATTCGCCCACATCTCAATTCACCTACAACCCAAATCGCATACAAAAACAAATGAAAGCTAACTGGGATTAGAAAATGCACCCCATACTCTTATAATGAGCCACGTTTATTTTCTGAATTCTAGCCCACACGACAGTGGCATATTCCTAAAGCGTTCGCTACATACCTTGAAGGCCCAGATATGATTCTTGATGTTGATGCGTCAAGTCACATGGCTAGTATATCCGACATGGATGTTCATAGAACAATGCTAAAGCTCGTCCACTCTCTCATTCAATCACTCACTGAGTACGGGCAGGCGAGTATTTTTGTTTTCTTCATATAACGCTATTATGGCGGTATACATTTGAAATAACTGTCAATATCTTTATATTTCAGAAACAGGACTTACAGTTTATAAACCTACAGTTTCGTAGTCCGGTACGTATAGTTTCTGATGAAATAACAACCCCGAAAATTATCTTCCTTTGAAATTGGCCAGAACACAGAGTCCGTTTCAATGGAGAATCTTAGCACTAAGTGATTAGTAGCCTTAGAATACTGAATCGTCTGGGGCACATTGGTTATGTAAATCATATTGTCAACCAGAAATACAATCTCCCGCCAAAAACCGTCAGGAAAACATGACCCATTCTGAATAGGCATGAGTGAATTTAGTTTTACGCCGCACTCAACAATATTCCAGCTAAATGACGGTGGTCTGTAAATAATCGAGTCTGGACCAGACAATCAAGTGATCAACAACATAAGCACCGATCTGCGCAGTTGGGGTACGATGACATGTGTCAACCAAGTTAGCGAACCTGACCACCCGTTCCCGTTAGTCGCCTCTTACGACAGGCATGGATTACTGAAGATCAATCCTAACACGGATCTTCACAGGTCTTCTGAATAGGAGTACCGTTTAAAAATTGAATGAGCATATTGTAATTACTATGTGACCTGACATGTTGGTTACCATCGAAACATATATCAGTAGATACACTGAGATCGGTTCATTCTCATATAAAGTATTTCTCACGATACTTTTCATGAGTTCATTTTGTACTTGCTATGGCATAAAGACACAGTAATGCTTATTTTTTAAATAAGATGAAAAAAATATTTGTGTATGTATTTACAGGGACCGGGAGCAAAAAATGTCCATGTTGACGTGATTCCTGTTAATGAATTTTCACCGGAGTTTTTGAAAACACCCTACACCGTTGACGTTCCAGAGGTAAGAACATGCATGAGTGTAGGCCCGCTTAAAACGATCCTGGTTAATTATGTGAGTACACACTGCTCGACTCTACTTTACCATCAACTATCATCAAGATCTAGTGACAATAATGGCCATTTGTCACAAATATTACATGGTCTGTATGTTTGAGTCCAACTCGGGTTTCAAACCCGTACTGACATAGTTAAGTGCATTTGCCCCTGCGGCTAATCCTCGACGCAGTCTTTATATTGTTTAGCTATTGTTACAGAGCGAAGTCCAGTTCGGGGTAATATCACTAGGTATAGGTATAGTAGCTAAATCAACAATAATTAATGACACTATTAAGTTATTAATACTGAAATTCAGATTATATTAGTATTTTGGTCTTCCGTGTCAAATCATCCCTTACGTTTCAGAACGCAGTACTAAACACAACTATATTCAGCCTTCACCAGAAGTACCAGGATCTAGACGTCATGGACAATATCACAGAGATAGGCATTATACCTGCCAAAATACCCGAGGTATCCAACCAGCTCAATCATCAGTGTAATGTGCAGTTACAGTTGTCTTGTGATAGTCTTGTGGTGTTTTGGGGGACATCGAAGTCGAACAAACCATACAGGAACTGATGGTTGCAATGTAAACCACCTGTTTATATGGAATATTGCAAACCATGACCTGAAACAACATTCATTCACTTGCGATAAACACTTTTTGGGACTTTATTTTTGGTCTATTTCAGTATTACAGTGTCTAATTCTGTATTACACAAAACCTGCCAAAACGGACAGTGGGGTAGCGTAGTGGTTGAGACATCCATTCGTCACGCGGAAGACCCGAATTCGCACGTTCGCATGGGTACAATGAGAGATGACCATTTCTGGTGTCCCCACCCTGATGTTGCTGGAATGCTGTTAAAGCGGCGTAAAACCATATTCGCTCACCCGTTCACCTGCGAAAGTACACTTGTCAATGTGTGGACGTTAGTGCACTTGTCAGTGTGTGGAAGTAAGTATATATTCCAATGTGTTGAAGGTTGTGATAAGTGTCCATGTTTTTGTCTGTTCCAGTTTGATGGCTCTCCATACTTTCACGTCGAGGGTGAAGACGTTATTGTGACGACAAATCTGGACTTCGAAACGCTGAAAATACAGTCGCAAACTTTCTTCAACCTTGGCCTCGTGTTATATGTAAGGAAAGAGCGTTACTTGACTCAGAAACAAGGGTCACGGGATGCCTCATTCAAATCTGGATATTGAAAATACCGACACGAACACATTCGTTATCTGTATCCGCACGTTGTCAGCTGGGTCCTAAGTAAGCGTTAGACAAGTATTACTTTGGCCTTTCGTTCATTAAGATTACATACTGTGTATAACGGAAATGCAGTTTGAAGCGGCGTTGTTTTAAACCGTGTAACGCCCTCTCTTTAATTTTGAATACAAATTACAGTCTACAAAGTACTAATTTCTACGTTTTATCGTGTTCCATGTGAAACTGAGTAGGATTATATGAATGCGTTCATACTTATTAATGACTGATTCATTGTTTCACTAGTCCTATAACTAAGCCCAAGAGTAACCAATCTTTAATGCACTGGAAAACATCAATATCGACTCTTTAAAGGCGTCCTGTCAACTAATATGAGTGGGGCTTTTGAACTGCCGGATGATCTGCTTAAGTACATTTCTCAGTGAATGTGTATCATCATCATCATCACCATCATCATCATCCTTGCCAGTCCAAAGATGGAGAAAGGTCGATGGGACTATTTTCCCACGAGTTCATGACGATGTCTTGTCTCAATACATAATCTTGTCTCATGTCAATGCCAGGTTTCATGACAATATCAAGACTCAAAGTAATATCTAGCCTAGATACAATATTTTGCTTCATTACATCATTTCAGGTACAGAATCTCTAGCTAACGTCTAATCTCTAAACTATGCTCAGTTTCATAGCAATATCTAGTCTGGATGTCATCGTATCCAGATGTTGTTGATCACTGGACTGTCTGGTCCAGGCTCGATTATTTACAGACCGCCTCCATATTGCTGGAATACTGCCGTGTGGGGCGTAAAACTCATTCACTCACACACTCGCACACTCACTCTTTTACTCACTCTGGAAATTAGCAGCACGCCACTGAACGTAGTTCCTGTTTTGTTGTGTGCAGGATACGGAGATGAAGACTGGTACGACGGAACTCACCATCAGGGTGGCTGACGTGGACGAACACCCGGTGTTTGTCAGACCAGAGTGTCGCAGAAGCACCTCCTCCAGCTACCCCTGGATGAAAGCAGGATGTCTAGTGCACGGCTATAACACATATCTTCAACCAAACGTAAGCGTAATTGAATACTCTCCCACTTTCCATTCTTGGGTCTGACCTTATGCATGCGCTACTTCCGTGTAGCAACATGGTTGATCCCATTATCATCTGACAATATATAGTGGCAGAGTATCGGAGATGGATTCAAACTTGAACAGAGCCATGTAGTTTGTCTCAGTCTCTGAACCATCTTATGTCACTCACAGGGGCTTGTATCGCTTTGAAACGGCGTTCGAAAGACATATAGATGTATAGACCCTACCCTAGTACTATATAAAAGGAAAGGGATGTAACGAAGAAACCACCCCCTCCTCGATCAAAGTTACATGTCACCGGGTAAAATATTTTTAAGACAACGTCGAGGCCAACGGATCGAACGCCAGATGATTTCCCTACAAAATGAGCCATAAATGGTCACAATCGGATCATTATTTCAAAAGTTATACGCTACGAATCATCGAAAACAGCTACCACCGCAATTTCACGCCAAAATCATGGATCACCAAATACGGCAAAAACTCACCTTTTAAATTAGTTTATTAATTCCAGACACGTTGACAGCACCAGCGCTGGGCTGGATTCGATCGGCTGCGGCATTTCGTGGGTCGGAAAACTTATTGCAACATCTACATGTCATTTTCTCGACAGTAAGCAAACATTTTCACCAAAATCGCTGGCAAACCTACTCACTTGTCGGCCATAAGTGACCTTGACATTCAATGAACTGAGCAGATCCGCGCAAACAGACTCGGGTCATCCGATTGGTGAGAAATAAAATATACAGTGGCAGTGGCCAATCGGATGACCCGAGTCTGTTTGCGCGGATCTGCTCAGTTCATTGAATGTCAAGGTCAATTATGGCCGACAAGTGAGTAGGTTTGCCAGCGATTTTGGTGAAAATGTTTGCTTACTGTCGAGAAAATGACATGTAGATGTTGCAATAAGTTTTCCGACCCACGAAATGCCGCAGCCGATCGAATCCAGCCCAGCGCTGGTGCTGTCAATGTGTCTGGAATTAATAAACTAATTTAAAAGGTGAGTTTTTGCCGTATTTGGTGATCCATGATTTTGGCGTGAAATTGCGGTGGTAGCTGTTTTCGATGATTCGTAGCGTATAACTTTTGAAATAATGATCCGATTGTGACCATTTATGGCTCATTTTGTAGGGAAATCATCTGGCGTTCGATCCGTTGGCCTCGACGTTGTCTTAAAAATATTTTACCCGGTGACATGTAACTTTGATCGAGGAGGGGGTGGTTTCTTCGTTACATCCCTTTCCTTTTATATAGTACTAGGGTAGGGTCTATACATCTATATGTCTTTCGAACGCCGTTTCAAAGCGATACAAGCCCCTGTGATGTCACTGATCTAGATGTACCCCAGGGTGCCGATCCACAAAGCGTTCCTAACGTTACGACATGTCGTAACTCTACGTTATCATAGGTTTACGACATGTCGTAACTCTACGTCATCATAGGTTTACGAATGCCGTAGCGGTGCGAAGGCTTCGTGGATCGAAGACTCTGATTTCCCCTCTTTTTGTGCTCTTTGATCCGTATATATAGTTACAATAGGTACCATTCTCTATCACAATTCAATATTGAATGCCAGATTTAAAGGCATGACGAATTAGCAAGTGCTTTCTACTGAAACTCTTTGTTATAGGGTAACATGATAATCTAAAGACATATAGAACGAGTGAAGAGGGGTATCAGCCTAGGTTTTACTTCACAGTTGTATCCTTTGCCACAGTGTTTGTGCAAGAATGTTCCCTCTGATGAATTGCACGTGTTTTCGTTTGGAGCACCTTGTTATTTCGACTGAAACTCTTTCATATAGGGTGAAGTAACGTCAACAACATCCATCTACGCAATTGACCACGACATCGCTGATAACCCTATAGAGTATTCCATTGATAATGGTAAGTATATACCCGTTTATCAAAACGTAGTGTTCGTTGTAGGGAATCAAATAATTTGAGGACTCGGTTATGACGGGTACCCATTTCACCATACTTAATCCTGAATGTCAGCATCAACCGGGGAGATGAGAACACCCTTACAACAACCTATGCTTATCGTACGGGGTGCCAAAATGGACCAGCTGGTCAGGTTCGGAGACGTGTGCCATCGCACCATGACGGAGTTAGAGGCTGCTCATTTTATCTATCACAGGATTATCTAGTCTAGACTCGATTATTCACAGACCACCTTCATCCGGTTGGACTGAGTTAGTGTAGTTTTACGCTGCACTCAGCAATATTCCAACTATATGGCGGCAGTTTAAAAAATACTCGAGTCTTGACCAGACAACCAGTGATCAACAGCATGAGCATCGATCCACGCAAATGGGATAAGAAGAAATGTGTGAACCAGATCAGCGAGTTAGTGGCCACCCAATCCCGTTAGCTGCCTCTTTCGACAAGCATGGGCTACTGAAGATCAATTCTAACCCGGATCCTCACGGGTATAATGCGGTTGGAACAGCACGACAACAAACTAAGGAATAGCCAGTGTGATACAATTGCCTGTGCCTGTTATAGCACATGTCAACATACAGAAACACGTAATTTCGCTTTTATTTTTTTGCATTTCTTTACATTGTACAAACTCATACAAATTATATTATTTACTATTTTATTTCCAGATACTTTGGAAGTTTTCGAAAACTCATCCTGTGCCTTCACGATAAACAATACATCAGGGGAGATAACTGTTGAATGTGATGATTCGAATTTCACAACAGGCTCTCGTCAAATGCCGTTTTATCAAGAATATGAAGATATGGAGTTTAATATCTCAATTACGGTATGGCAGTGTCGCTTTTATGCCTTAATATTGTTTCTAAGAGTATTATCACGTGCATTGCGTCATGATATGTAAATATTTATGTCTCCTGTTTCCCAGGCAACCGAGGTATCAGATAACCGTCTGAACACGTCTATCACGACAATTGTCCACTTTGGAATACCTCCTACCGTCAAGACACCATCATCAACAATAACATCTTCGGCGTCGTCGCCTGTTACCGGGAAAGCAGGGAATACATCTCAGACGCCGATTCCAGCGAATTCTGAAAACAAAATGGACTTACTGATCATCGTCATCCCATCGGCTGTCGGGGGCGTGTTACTTATTGTTATCATCTTAGTTGTTGCATGCAAAGTCAGCAGGAACTGTAGGTCTGACAATGAAAAAGAGTATCATTTCAAAATTAAAGAAAAAAAGAGGCAAGAATATTACGTTGCTTATGAGGAATCGGGGAAAGGGGAGATAACTGCAGATGTGGCCACAACAGTTGTAAACGATGTCTATTCAACAATAAACAAGAAGGACGACAGCCCCAAGGAGTAACTTATCCAGGTTAGGACCTCAAATTCTGTTATTCAGTCCTCGTCCAATTTTATTTTGAAAACGTGTCACTGTGTCCATATATTTCTTTATAAGTGATCGTTTTGTAGTCGTGTATAGTACAGTGTTATGTGAGTGAGCTCAAGACAGACTGATCTCTGTCGGTCTAAACGACTGAATGTTTTAACAAAGACCTCTTGCATATTATATACTTGGGATGCAACGACACGTAATCAAAGTCACGGACTCAACTCTCTTTATTCATTCAGCTCAATGTCATGATCAGAGCTTTTACTCCGATATATTTATCAGCTTAGAGAGTGGTCTGCCTCACAGTCCCTGAACCGCATTGTTTACCGTCTGTTAAAACCCCGTTTGTAATGATAAAGTCTAAATGAAGCAAGTCTAAATTTCCCCAGGTTCTGAATCTCCCAATTCACAGGGTTTCATTTTCAGTGTAAATGGAATTATACATATTAAAAAACTTCTATGACTACCTAAAGAGAGGTGACGTAGTGACGTAAAAGAACTGGTTTCATGAGACTATTGACGGGTCTTACAAAAACTGGCTGAAATGATGACCCGTCTCCACTTGCAAACGGTACTTACTAAAACATTGTTATATACCCCTCAAAATGTAGGGGAACCTGAAATTTGAAGTCTGGGAGAAAGAAAACCCACTGAGGAACGTTACAATGACATGCATCTTGTGTATGCAGCATCATTTCACGTTATCACCACACGCAAACACAATGCATGGGAAGCACGTGCACAACATGGGAGGCTCCTACACGTGCATGATGTGTCACCATGAATATTGACGTTTTTCAGGCAGGTCGATTAATCACTGTAGACCATTTTTTCCGAAAAATTACTTCCATCTGTGTTTGGTCAGGGTTTTCAGGGTCAAACCACACACTACAGGCTGAAATTTGTAAACCTGAAAATTTCATTTCATATTTCAGTCACCTAACAAGGGGGATAACTGAACGACATTTTCAAAACATCAAAATTATTGTATCAACATTAACTCCCATATAATACGTATTGATAATACGTATTGATAACTGAAATCACAAAATTCAAGGGACAGTTTGCTGTTAACGTCTTTGAGGGACATTAAGAAGCTGGTGTGACGAACAAGTTCTTCATAGCGGTGTTAAAAGATATACCGAAACGTCTCTCATCCTAATAATAGTGAGGTTGTATACCCACAGAACTCTCCCCATCGATCTATGTAATTGGGATGTGTGAATGGAATGTTTCTGTGTATGACCTGAGGACGAGGCTGCCGCAAGACGATGTCGTTTCTTTAGGCGTCTGCATTATTATGTACACTGGCCGTTTGTTCTTATGGCACGCTTATTCATATTTCTAGATTTATGTTTAAAGAGTTGATCTATTGTTGTAGTTTTAGGTACTTTCGCAATAAAATATTCTACTCAGACCATTTTGTTTTTAAATGTAATCTGATCATGATCATTTACACTATATTATTGTGTATGAAAATCCATGGAGTCACTGGCAGATCCCTATGGGGGTCGGTATGAAGGTGTGTCAGCTCACCCTATGAAGGTGTGTCAGCTCACCCTATGAGGGTGTGTCAGCTCATCCTGTGAAGGTGTGTCAGCTCATCTCGTGATGTTGTTTACTTATCTGGCATCAGTACAGTGTTGAGTGCACATACGTGTATCTGAAAGGCCATCTCGTGAGAGATATACATACCTCGTACCCTCGATATGCTTATATGTTTATGTTACCTGAGCCCGAAGATACCAGGGCACAACGTATTCATCTTACCGTACAGTTCTATGTTGATTTTGAACTGCTTAAAACATGGTATCGGATCGTGCACTTCACCCAGTTTGTCTGAATCAAACAATTCGAATCTTTTTCCGGCAGGTATTGTCTTAATATAGTCGCCACAGTGTAATTCCCGTTCTTAATATTCAGAGGGACATTTGAATGTTTTGTCAAAATTCATTTTTTCGTAGCCAACTCTAGATTTTGCAGACGAGACAAGAAAAACAAACTTAGAGTTATCTCCCTCCCATATTTTGCATTCACATAATATCGGTAATTTCCGTGCATCGGGCATGATTCAATGTTATTCGAAAGTACTACCGCGAAGTACCGACTGAATTGCCATAGACAGAGGGGTTCACTGCAATGTACCTCGCTTGTAAGTAGGGTACATTGAAAATTATAGAAGAGCGCTTAGCCAATCAGAAAGCGACATTTATATGTGAGGTAAGATAAACAACGATATATATGACGTGGTGTCATCGTGGTTGAAAACAGGAACTACCTTTTCCCCAGCTTAAGAAAGGAAGGACATGTTTTCATGGTCAGTAAAGTACAGTACAGTTTAACTGAAACTAAACATTTGAACACTTCTGTGAAAACCTCTCGCCATCCGCCACTCTTCGTTATCATGTGACAGTCATATGTTAACACAGTGATAGGTGACAGTACAGGTTTCCTTCATTATGAGAGTCATGTTGGGATGTAGAATATATTTATTTACTAGAAAGCTACCTGACTCAACATTGTCAAAATACAGAACCAGTAGCATCGATGTTCTTACGTGAAACTGTCTCGAAAAACAGTAAGAGCTAAATCTATGCATTAATTTCGTGAATGCTTCTCTTAAGTCGTCTCATCACACTCAGCGGTCGTTGAAGCCAAGCACAAACCTGGATCTTCACTGATTGGACGCAGTGTGTGTGCCGTAATAGGACATCGTATGCCATATAATTTCATGATCTTCTAAGATGTTTCCTCAATACTGACAACAAACGTTTGAAGTCGGTGTTATGTTGCGTAGTAAGGTATTCACTATGGGAGGCAACTCTTGTAGGCTTAAGCATGAACAGTTAGTTACTATGTCAGGGGTTATCTACCCTGGTGTAGCAGACGGCATCTTTTTTTTTTTTTTTTTTTTTTTTTTTTTTTGCGATGGCAGATTTGACAGCAAACGACAAAAGAAAGCTGGTTCTGGATGATTTTGAAACGGGTGTGACTAATGCAAAAGGATTAACTGGTAGACATGACATTCCACTGTCTACAGTTTTAGACAGTCACAGGGAGCCCAAGAAAGTTCAGTTCTAGGATCGCCGGCGATTAGATGGTCAGATTGTGAATGGGGAAATTGTAAAGCGTTGAGATTATCAGAAAGAAGATGATTAACAGAGGGTGTCTTCAGGTATGTAATGAACCTTTAGACAAGAATTACAAAGACTTAACTCGTGAAAAAGCACTTGATTCCCTCACCATTGATAAAAGATGCATGAAAACAAAGACGTTTAAACTGGTGCAGGATTCGGGAAAATAAGGATCACGTTTTCTACTCTGATGAAACTTCTGCCTGGCACTTCCCGATCTGTGTGAACAATTGGACAAAAGGTACCGTGAAAGTTATCTAACAAAGCTCAAAACACAGCCCGAAATCTCAGATGTGGGATATCATGACGTGGAGTGACGTGACCGTAGTGTAGTTTCCATGCAAGTTGGACGAAGTAACGATATGTTGACATCTTAAGTGGTCACTTCCTTCAAACGGCCCGAACACTGAATGAATTTGTATTTTCCAGAGGTCTAACAAACGACAAGAGAGAATAATATCGCAACATATTCATAGTTTATATGCATAAGACATTTGCCGAAACAATTTTGTCAGTTATTTATGGGAATAATATATATCATCATAATAGATATTACATGATAGAGAATGGAGAAGTCCTGGCGTTCCACTCACATAAATAAAATTCAAACTCACTGATGAGACAGCAAAGTTAACTCGACCCGTTTCCAAAGTCTGTGAAGCTGAAGTAAAACACCTTTTATACTTTGCCTTGGGAAACTGTGATTGGTGTTGTGAAATGTCCACATAAACATAGTGATATTTAAAGCGTCTTGAAATCTATATTTGATATAATAAAAAATTTCCCCAAAACTGAAAGTTACAAATTCACACTGAATAATTTATCACCGTAAAGGACTATGCATCCATTTGGACTTCAGTTAACCGTGAACCTAACCGTGAAGTCTACAAGAAACTAGCTGGGGTTTGGCGTCATATCGGAAAGAAACGGACTGGTTTATAACAATATTTAAACATACGTTTTACGTGTTTATTTCAACGTAATAGCGGCGTTCATATTCAGAACCATGTTTGCATGCATGCGACCCCTTTCCTGCCAGCCGTCATGTAGAGAGCTCCGCATTTTCCGTCGTTGTGAGGAGTTTCACCCATCGTCATCAAGTGTGTCGTTGTTATTATGACGTCATATACAGAGTCATGTGACACTTTGACAATCATTTGCCTTCGGGACTGCTGTGAAGATGGGCTGGCTTAGTGCTTTACAAAATGTGTCCGCCTTGCCGCTGCAGTGGGTGCGTGGTGGAGATGTTGCCGCTGAAAGAACATTACAAGAAACAGGGTAAAATGTTATTAAGATGTATCAAAAGATGGATTTTAAATCGTTCTTAAAGCGTGCAGGAACAGACGCGCTTTTATGAGTAACTTTTTTGAAAGGCAATAAGGAAGGATATCAGTATATGGATGGAAAACTTGATTACATTCTTTATATATTCTGTACACTATTATCCCTCATTGCGCTTGTATGAAGTATTACTGAAAGCATAAAAAATGAAACACACACATGCGCGCGCGCACACGCACACACACACACACACACACAGTTCGTCGTTTAAGGCACAGCTAAGGTTCGGTTTATATTTTCCATTTATTGATATCTTTAGTCGATGTACACAGAATGGCATACATGTATTTATATATACCTACATATTGTAGTGTGTGTGTGTGTGTGTGTGTGTGTGTGTGTGTGTGTGTGTGTGTGGGTGGGTGGGTGAGTGAGAAAGAGTTAGATTCACGCTTTGAAATATTAATATATACAGACTGATAGATTTCAAGTTTATGATTTTATTTTTCAGGTCCATACTTTCTACCTTGCCCCACTCTGTGGTTCAAAACGCCGAAGTCGATCTTAGTAAGTTATCTTCTGATATCTATGAATCTTATGAATAAGTGCTGGTATATCTTTCGGGTCGGGTCGAGCGGGATGTTTTGAAACAATAGTACGGGCCTCTTGTGCAGCAAACGCCGGTCTCGAACATTGACCTGACTGAACATTACTTAATTAGAGTGCAGGTTGCATAAAGGAAATACTGTATACTGTTCTGGGAACTGTTCTACCACAATAAAATCTCTGGAGACTAAACACAACAACACATTCGTGTTTAATATCTGCAAATGTTCGAGGAACCATATAACCGAGAATTATGTGCCGCAAAACTAGCTGAATAGAGATTATATGCAACTGACATTTGTTTATAACTGTGCAGTTTATATAAGCTTTTATATTTTCTGCAGAACTGAACTCTGGTTTTGCGAAAGGTTTCTTTACTGGCGGGTCTACGTTCTTGTGTAAGTAATGTGCCCTGTCATAATCCTTCTAATCATCACATTAACATATCGAATCTCTAACTTTGTGCATTGGATGTGAAAATATTGCATCTTATTGGACTACATTGGTCACCTTGAACAGTTTAACAGTTACACCACGACATATTGTGAAGGAAACGTTAAAGTGATGCAGATCTTACCGTCAGCAGGCAATCATTGTTAGGTCACACGTTCATAAAACATGCCTGACATGTATTATGTCATTGTTTGGTGATGTGAAACCACCTGATACTAGTTGGTTGATTTAAGGACTCAGCATTATTCCAGCTACATGGCGGCGGTTTGTAAACAATCGAGACTGGACCAGACGATCCAGTGATCAACAGCATGTGCATTGATATATGCATAATTAAGAGACGATGGCATGTGTTAACCAAGAGACAAACCTGGCCACTCGATGCTGTTAGTCGCCTTTCACGACAAGCATGGATTACTGAAGATCAATTCTAAACCGAATCTTCACGGGTCTACATGATATTGATCCCAAATACAGCCCATATCTCAAAGGTCACAAAAATATGTAAGAACAATGAAGAAAGAAAAATAACCCAGGCCAAACCTGGTAAGAGAGACAACTCCTCAGCCATGTTGCAATGAAACTCTTGTTTCAGGTGTTGCTGGAATAACGTACCATCTTTGGAACGCTTTTGGAGGGTCGTCCGTTAGACGAAAATATTTCCGTAGGAAATCGAAATCCAAAGACACACGACCGGTAGAGGTCCAACATGAAGCTCGGGAGCACAATCTGAGCGTTCAGGAGCTTCATCCTGACGCTCAAGAGATGCACGACACTTCTCTGTACGACCCGGAATGGTGTCTTCTCCCTGGGACTCTATGGAGCGAGGTGACGGGAGATGCCTGGGCCCACAGGGAGGGGGTTGATTACAACCCACTGTACGGGCTACCCCGATGGATGGAGGATGGAAATGAGAGTGGAATCGATGAGCTCAGCTGGGAGGACGCCTTCAGTATACCAGCAGGTGCCGAGTGGGCCGATATTAGTCCTGTAGGGGACCTGGAAGTCGAGGTACCCTACCAGCTGAAGGAGGAGGTGGAAGAGTCCTGATGGGCGTACAGGAAGGGGTGGTCGAAAGTGTAGAATGAAGCCGACGAAGGCAAGCTGAGCACCCAGGAGCTTCCACAGAGGCAAGAGCAAGTGAGAGAGCACAGGAGGAAGTGACGTGGGAGGAGTGTAAAGGATGTGGTTACCATGAAAACATTATCTTGTTGTTGCTATGTTGCAACCATCTTTGTGAACATTTATATGAAACGCATGTACTAAAAAAACAAAAAAAACGTTAACTCTTTTAATTTATTTAGGAAAAATATTTATTTTATTCTTATTATTCTTCCACTTGTGCTCACCAACGACGTTTACACAAATTTATAAAAAATGTTTAGTATTTGTTATACTTGTTCAAAGCAAGTCAAAAACATGTTGCTACGCTGGTATCAGCGTGCAGCTGGTTTCATATGATCCAACGTTAAAGACGTTTATGAAGTCATTGGTTTGAGCACTGGACAAGCATACAGACTGTTTATAACTGAGCATAACCTGTGTGGTATACCAGGAAACAGCGACACCAGCGAAGGCTACCAGTTTGATTCATAGAATGTTTGGAGTGTCGACGATAATAAGATTCGTTGACACTCACGCTAGGTTAGTATAGACTTATGAGTATTAACAGTAATAAAACCATTTGCCATTATTTCATTTGTTTCAGTCAATGTTAATATTTGAAAAATAAACAGTTTTTTTTTATTTAACCTGCTGTTTAACAAAACCTTCCAATTCCATCATTTTATCATTAACTAAGCCATCATGGGTGATGTCCTTTGAAGGACTTTCGTGGAAAATCTACGGCGAAACGTTTTGCGTCTCACTCTGTTGAAGGTATTATAGGTAAAACTCATGAAATGTGTACCTGAAGATACACAAAAGTCAAACAGACAGACAAGCTGCAAATGACTTCCGGATGTACCCTGAAGAAAAGAAGAGGGCTGCTAAATTCGAAGAGATATTATTCGCCAAAATGGAATGAAGTACAGAATTGTGCAAAAAGTATTCGGACAAAATCGTTTTATCGCATCATCGCTTCACAACTGAAAAATGGCAATGACACTATTTTTAGTACCAACCGTTGATGATCCGTCAGGTCACGTAGGTGTGTTGTCGTCTGTTTACACGCCATTCTTACACACACGTGGGTGAGAAACCCGTGCGAGAAAACAAGTATCACACAATTATGTGTCTGAGATCGATTTCTAATCCCCTGATTGGCTACTCCATGGTGATGATCTAGAGTCAGGTTATGACGAACTACTTTCCTGATTAAATTCACGGAGAAGTTTCTCGTGCTTAAATCAAACAGATACCTGATACTCCTACTAGTGAGTGAGTTTAGTTTTACGCCGCACACAGCAATGCTCTAGCTATATGGCGGCGGTCTGTAAATAATCGAGTCTGGACCAGACGATCCAGTGGTCAACAACATGAGCATCGATCTGCGCATTTGGGAACCGATGACATGTCAACCAAGTCAGCGAGTCTGACACCTGATCCCGTTAGTCGACTCATACGACAAGTGTAGTCGCCTTTTATGGAAAGCATGGGTAGCTGAAGGCCTATTCTTCCCCGGGACCCGCACGGGTCTACTTGTACCAAACACCTTAATATCTACCTGTTTATTTTCGCGATTGCAATATAAACTGGTATTTATACAATAAAACACGATTAGAACAAATACAGCACGACTCTGGTTATTTTCTTATTCCTTGTCCAGTCATCAATTCAAAATAGCTCGAACGATCACAGTTACTCGAATAACTGAACAAATATGTGAATATCGCCTTTAGCGAAAAAAGGTCGTTTTTCCCAGTCTGTACAACACTGGTACTTACACTGGAGAGATGCGACAACTTCTATGCATTATCCAACCAATATTCCTATGACGAAAACGCCAGTGCCTGTCCAGTGAGAGATCGATTTGACTCGTGGTATCTTTAACGAATTGATGAAGATGACATTTATTGTCACTGAGAAACATGATGATTCTTTGGATACAGATCACGTTTCAGCTGAGACCTGCTATTTCATTCCAATATTATGAAATTCACTGATGACAATCAGGACCAAAACACACTCGCTGTAATAATGTACAACACTTGAACGTTACGTTTGCAAGGGCCCGTAAGTGCAGTGGTGACGTGTGTCCTTTCGAACATGCACAAGAACAGTTGGTCTACACATTTGTCATTGCCTCAGATAATCCTCCAAAGCATAATAAAGCACATTTCACGTCCCCATAACACGCAAGATGTAATTAACTCACACTTCATACTGGCAACACCGTAACAACAGTCACATTCCACGTGGCAGTTTCCGGGTCCGGAAAACGGGAAGGCTGTTTTCAGGAAGAGTAATCCTCCCGTGATAGTGAGCGTAACCTCAACGATGTCACTTTCAAGCACACGGGTTGCACCTAATTACACACACTCAATAACTTTGGCTCCGGTCGCTGGAAGAACATTGAACGTAAACTGGTACACAAGTACATATTCCCAATCTATGAGATATCCAAACAATCTTCCGATGACGACAACCACCAAAAACTCTAAAATATGTTATGCTTGCAAGAATTTAAATCATCCTTTTACCTTTGCACGGTAACATCGTCGCTTTAAGGCGTTTCTGTGATCTTTTCTAATCTGCATTATCACTACTGACTTTAAAAAGACTGATGCGAAGATGTGGAAGAAACTCTTTTTGAGGAGGGTCACGTTGTAGTGATTAGGAAGCCCAGTGACGTCACTCTTTCATAAAAGATGTATTGTGTAATTTTACGATGATTAAATATGAAAATAAAATCTATTCGACATAAAAAGGTGCGATTTTATGTTGGGTAACAAGCAGATTACTGGACTCATGTCTGTCAGATACCATTTATCTTACAAGTCGTAGTATCAAACCGTATTTGTCTCGTTATCGCAAGGGCATGGAACTGACCCCCAAATAACAAGGGAGTGAAACAATTACGTTTGGAGGGAAAAGCTATAAGATAAATGAGTAGCTTACTTGATGTTCCTCGGTCAACCACCCGGTCTTTTATTAAACGTTTGTTAGTACGAGATTCGGCTGTAAACAGGCCGAGAGGTGGTCGACCTCGTACTGTCAGCGTCACTCCGCGGGATTGCAGGAAATTGGAAACGTTGACTGCTATAACACAAACGTACCTGATCATTTGCAAAAGAAACTCTGATCCACTTGCAAAAGGGACTCTAAAATTTCATTTGCACTAAATGATTATCAAAGATTTGTACAATGAAGAGTGTTTTGTGAAGGAGATTAACTGAAAGAAGCGGCTTGCATGGTGTAAAGAAAAACTAGGATTGACTGTTGATAATTACTGGAAGAAAGAAATGCTTTCTGACGAGAATGAGATAATGATTGAATACGGTGAGCGTATTTACACCTGGAAAACCGAGACGAAGGGTGTAGATCCGATCGTGTGTCTCCGTAAAATCACAGCCCCAAATTATTCAGTTATAATTTCGAGGTGCGTATGACGGCACGGATTTGGAACCCTGAAGGTTATTGGTGGCAATATCAATTCAACAAAGTATGAAGACGCGCTAGAAGAGACTTTATGGCCAGTTATCGCATGAAGGAGGATACGTTTCAATATGACAAATCTCCTGAGCACAGTGCAAGATCAAAGCAAGAATATATGGCCAGAAACCACATAAATAGCATGTCAGGGCCTGCTCAAAGTCCAGACATCGATATCATTGAGAATGTGTGTGTTCTTCTTATTAGGTAAATGGAGCTAAGGGCACATAGTTTCCAGTCTCGAGAAGGACGTGGACATAAAATTCCAGGGCCTCTACCAAGGCTGTATGCATGCAATCCTTGGCCATTCCAAAGTGGATTATGAATGTTATCGGACTGAAGGGACATCTAAATAAGCATCAGATGAGGTTCAGTTCATTGCTCGCATAGTTGGAGAAAATATCTTGAATTTTGATCTACCCACTTCCGGGACGTCGCCAATTTGTCCGAATGGTTTTTGCACGACTCTGTACGTAGTAAAAACGAAAGGTAAACTGACAAAAATCGCCGAGAAAGCCATACCGCATTCATACCTGAAAACGAACTCACCTTTTTGCCTTGCTCTGTCCTTCGAGAAGTTCTTATCCAATCTTGAACCTAGTCTAGACAGGCTGTGGCAACCTCCGAAAGACCAGTTCTGCGATACCAAGGGTCACACAGGCAAAGATACTATCACCAAGTTCATGAAGAATATAAGCAAACCATATGGATTGTTTCAGATATACACAAACCACTCCATCAGAACCACAGGTGTCACAACAATTACCAAGAACAATTTCTCGTTGGCTCCGATCGTGGCTCTCACAGATCATCTGTGGCGATATGCCACACTGACTCAGATGAAAAAAAAGAGCACGATCATAAATGTCATCATCCATGGAACATCAGGATCTGTGCTAGTCTTTAAAAAACCAACAACGTCGAAACAAATCATCGGCCATTATAAACGCCAAGGAGCAATGTGGGAGTGATGCCCCTTTGTAAAGGGAGCAACCGGACTTCGACAGTTGGATGGGTTCAACCTGGAAAACCTGTTTACCGACTTTGACGTTGGTTCGAATCCTGTGACAATAGTGTCAAATTACAACACAATACTTCAAGAAAGAGAGCAGCACCAATACTCAATGGGTGAAAGGTCTGATGTGCTGATCCTAATTCAACAGAAATGAACTGGGGGGATTTCGTTGTTGTGAATTTGGTTACGGCGATAACATTTTCAGTGAATTCCCATATGTTCTCGTTGGAGTTATTCTAATTAAGTAATATATGTACACATTATTTTAACAACACTACATCAAAGCTCACTTGTTGGTTAAATCTTTGAACACCCGCAACAGATTGCTGTCTAGTCTAGTATTCAATGTATCAACTTCGTCCTGATTTTATTTCATATTTCATTGCACAAACTGAATACCTCAACACTTGTGTTTCGTGTTGAACATTTGAAGATTTTAACGTTGGAGTTGAAAACAATGTACCACTATTACACATAAAAATGAGAAGGTAGACGGTATGATTAAACATATAATAATATTATATAAACGTCATGTCGTTTTTTATTTTTTGTCTTTTTGGTTTTGTTTTGCTATTTTCTATAAAAAGTTGGAATTTAAAGATTAGCTAAATAAACAGATCTTAAGGGCAATAAATTCGTCACACTGTGTTTTGAAAATATACTCTTTACAAAAAGTAGGGAATCTTCGGTTTGTTTGTTCTTTGTGTTTATTTGTTTGTTTGTTTGTTTATTTACGATTAAAAATATTTAGGAGATTTAGCGGAGTCAATCAATGTTGATATGATATTATTGAATGTTTTGAGAGTGCATCACCATTTGCACTTCCTTACAGCCATAGGTATTTGGAATGTAGTCGCTTTTGAAAGATGATTGGTGTATGCCATGTAATATACGATTTTCATTTTAAACAAACAACTAGAAACAAACACTAACAAATGTGTGATGCAAGATGAGTGTCAAAATTTATGTTCTAAGTGATTTCTCGACCTTCTTGCTAAAACGTCAAAATCAAGGATCGGACCCCATGCACGTGTATAGGGCTACTGCGTTGTGCACCTGCATATCATGCGTTGTGTTTAGGGGTGGTAACACAGGGAAATGGTGGTGCGTTTATAAGATGCCTCTCCTTGAAACGTGTGTCAACGTTCACACTTGCTATCCAAGTTGAAAGTTCAGGTTCCCCTACTTTTTAAAGAGTATATGTACGGGACTTGAAATACGGAATTTAGTAAGGGTATTAGAGTCCCGTATACCCTTTGAAAACACCGTGCAACTAACATTGTAAAGCACAAAGCGTGTCTACGTTTAATCAAACTATTTCCTTAAAAAAAAACCTTAGGTACCGTGAGGATGTAAGTAATCTAATCATGTTTATAACATCCTCACTAACATGTGAAACTATATTTTTCCGAAATATCATCGAATTAGGTATGTAATTTTACCTAATCTAAATATTGTAAGGTTCATCATAAGATGGCAGATTATCGTCTGCTCATCATATTTTCATGCATTCAAGGTATATCTATCAGCAAATATAACAATTCATATTATTTGGTCTGTTTAAAGCAACATTCATGTTTGCATTGGATTATTGTGGTAGAACTCAGCAAGGTTTTTTCTTTATTATTTCCGTTTTTACCATAATCTTCAAAGAAATCCTGGTACATTGCAAACTGCACAGTGAATAAACTGTTATCGTCGACAGTTATAGATTGAAGCGAAATTGCAAATATGTGTAAAATAAAAGTATTTTCATAAACTGGAGCTTCCTACAAAATGTGCCGTTTGTTTAGCACACAAACCCCCTACAGCACTTCACTAACTCAGAGACAATGAGAGAACAAACTGAGACGACAGAACTCTGAGGGGAGATTGGGCACACTCGATAACCCAGCAACAGTTTGACATTTGGTACGAAAATTTCTCAGACAATGTGACAAGGCACTGTCTTGATGTTGTTGACACGTGCCATCGTAGTACAACTGCGTAAATCAATGCGCATGCTGTTGATCACTGGGTTGTCTGGTCCAGACTGATTATTTACAGACCGTTGCCATATATCGGGAATATTGTTGACAGTGGCGTTAAACAACAAACAAACAAGACGTTCTACGTGCTACAACAAGAACACACTTGCCTAACGCGGTTCTAACGAGCTGCTCGTGACTCGTGATACTGAAAGATTGATGGATGACTGTACACTGCCTAATGAAGAACAGAAAAAACAAAAAAGGACTTCTTATACTTAGGTGTAATCGAATATCTGGATACGCTGTCCCACAAATTTTGATCGGTAGTGTTCCTAGGCGTATTGTGTCATGTATTACGGAACAATAATCAGTTTTCACAATACTGAAAAGACGCTTACACTTAAGAGAATAGTATCTCAACGTATTGAATTAAGAAAACCTTCTATAGTTTATATACCCTTGGCATGTAGATCTTTTTCAGTAATTTCTGGGAATGATATACATCACCATAACACCATAATGGAGATGTAATACATTACGTGATACAGGCTTTCCTCACACATAAATAAAATTCAAACTCACTGATGAGTTCCAAGTGATCGTATTTGACCACAGAGTAAACTCATTGAACAATTTATCACCGGAAATGACTAATAGTATGCATCCATTTCGACTTCAGTTATCCGTGAACCGCAGTCTGTAAGAAACTAACTCGGGTTTGACTCCATGTCGGGAAAAAAAAAGAACTGGCGGACATATGACAGAACTTAATAATAATATTTAGTCACATGTTTATTTCTACTAAGTAGCAGCGTTCATATTCAGAACCATTTTTGTATGCACGCGACCCCTTTCCTGCCATCAGTAATATAGAGAGCTCCGCACTTTCCGTCGTTGTGAGAAGTTTCACCCATCGTCATCAAATGTGTCGTTGTTACTCTGACGTCACAGACAGCGTCACGTGACACTTTGACAATCATTTGCCTTCGGGACTGCCGTGAAGATGGCCTGGCTTAGTGCCTTACAGAATGTGTCCGCCTTGCCGCTGCAGTGTGTGCGTGGTGGAGATGTTGCCGCTGAAAGAACACTACAAGAAGCAGGGTAAAATGTTATAAAGATGTATCAAAAGATGCCGATGATTTTAAATCGTTCTTAAAGCGTGCAGGAACAGACGCGCTTTTATGAGTAACTTTTTTTTTGGAAAGGCAATAAGAAAGGATATCAGTACATGGATGAACAGCTTTATTACATTTTTCATATATTCCTTGCACTTGTGTGAAGTATTACAGAAAGCATAAATTTAAGTTAATTGTTTAAAGCAAAGATAAGCTTCGGTTTATATTTTCCATTACTGATATCTTTAGTCACTGTACACAGAATGGCATACCTGTAATTATACATACCTACACACTTAGTGTGCGTGCGTGCGTGCGTGTGTGCGTGTGTGCGTGTGTGTGAGTAATATTCACGTTTTTAAATACTATTATATACAGATAAATACATTTCAAGTTTAAGAATTTTATTTCTCCGGTCCATACTTTCTACTTTGCCCCACTCTGTGGTTCAAAACGCCGAAATCGATCTTAGTAAGTCGTCTGCTAATATCTATGAGTCTTATCAATTTATGAATAAGTGCTAGTACCTCTTTCGGGTCGGGTCGAGCGGGGTGTTTTGAAACAATAGTAGAGCCCTCTTGTGCAGCAAAAGCCGGTCTCTAACATTGACCTGACTGAACATTAGTTAATTAGAGTGCAGGTTGCATAAAGGAAATACTGTATATGGGGAACTGTTCTACCACGGTAAAACCTCTGGAGACTAGACATAATAATACATTAATATCTTTAAATGTTCGTGGACCGTGGACAGTAACCGAGAATTGTGTGCCTCAAAATTAGCTGAATAGAGACTATATGCAACTGACATTTGTTTACAAGTGTGCAAGCCTTAATAAGCGCTTTCATATTTTCTGCAGAACTGAACTCTTATGAATTTTAAGTGCTGGTACCTCTTTTGGGTCGGGTCGGGTCGAGCGGGGTGTTTCTGAAACAATAGTATAGCCCTCTTCTGCAGCAAAAGCCGGTCTCTAACATTGACCTGACTGAACATTACTTAATTAGAGTGCAGGTTGCATAAAGGAAATACTGTATATGGGGAACTGTTCTACCACAATAAAATCTCTGGAGACTAAACGCAATAACACATTCGTGTTTAATATCTGCAGATGTTAGAAGAACCCTATAACCGAGAAATATGTGCCGCAAAGCTAGCTGAATAGAGACTATATGCAACTGACATTTGTTTACAAGTGTGCAGTTTATATAAGCTTTTATATTTTCTGCAGAACTGAACTCTGGATTTGCGAAAGGTTTCTTCACTGGCGGGGCTACGTTTTTGTGTAAGTAATGTGCCTTATCATAATCCTTCTGATCACCACACTAACATTTCGAATCTCTAGCCTTTTGCATTGGATGTGAAAATATTGCATACTGTTGGACTAGATTGGTTACTTTGAACAGTTTACAGTTACACCACGACGTATTGTGAAGGAAACATCGAAGTGATGCAGATCTTACCGTCAGCAAGCCATCATTGTTAGGTCACACGTTCACAAAACATGTCTGACATGTATTTTGTCATTGTTTGGAGACGTGAAACTACCTGATACTAGTTGGTTGGTTTGAGGACTCAGCATTATTCCAGCTACATGGCGGCGGTTTGTAAACAATCGAGTCTCGACCAGACGATCCAGTGATCAACAGCATGTGATATATGCATAATTAAGAGACGATGGCATTTGTTAACCAAGAGACAAACCTGACCACTCGATGTTGTTAGTCGCCTTTTACGACAAGCATGGATCACTGAAGATCAATTCTAACCTGAATCTTCACGGGTCTACATGATATTGATCCCAAATGCAGTCCATGTCAGAGGTCACAAAAATATCTAAGAACAATGAAGAAAGAAAAATAATCCAGGCCAAAACTGATAAGGGAGACAACTCCTCAGTCATGTTGCAAACGCAGTGTAACTCTTGTTTCAGGTGTTGCTGGAATAACGTACCATCTTTGGAACGCTTTTGGAGGGTCATCTGTTAGACGAAAATATTTCCGTGGGAAATCGAAATCCAAGGACACACGCCCGGTAGAGGTCCAACATGAAACTCGGGAACACAATCTGAGCGTTCAGGAGCTTCATCCTGACGCTCAAGAGATGCACGACACTTCTCTGTACGACCCGGAATGGTGTCTTCCCCCTGGGACTCTATGGAGCGAGGTGACGGGAGATGCCTGGGCCCACAGGGAGGGGGTTGATTACAACCCACTGTACGGGCTACCCTCATGGATGGAGGATGGAAATGAGAGTGGAATCGATGAGCTCAGCTGGGAGGACGCCTTCAGTATACCAGCAGGTGCCGAGTGGGCCGATATTAGTCCTGTAGGGGACCTGGAAGTCGAGGTACCCTACCAGCTGAAGGAGGAGGTGGAAGAGTCCTGATGGGCGTGCAGGAAGGGGTGGTCGAAAGCGGGTGTAGAATGAAGCCGACGAAGGCAAGCTGAGCACCCAGGAGCTTCCACAGAGGCAAGAGGAAGTGAGAGAGCACAGGAGGAAGTGACGTGGGAGGAGTGTAAAGGATGTGGTTACCATGAAAACATTATCTTGTTGTTGCTATGTTGCAACCATCTTTGTGAACATTTATATGAAACGCATGTACTAAAAAAACAAAAAAAACCGTTAACTCTTTTAATTTATTTAGGAAAAATATTTATTTTATTCTTATTATTCTTCCACTTGTGCTCACCAACGACGTTTACACAAATTTATAAAAAAATGTTTAGTATTTGTTATACTTGTTCAAAGCAAGTCAAAAACATGTTGCTACGCTGGTATCAGCGTGCAGCTGGTTTCATATGATCCAACGTTAAAGACGTTTATGAAGTCATTGGTTTGAGCACTGGACAAGCATACAGACTGTTTATAACTGAGCATAACCTGTGTGGTTTACCAGGAAACAGCGACACCAGCGAAGGCTACTCCTACTAGTGAGTGAGTTTAGTTTTACGCCGCACACAGCAATGCTCTAGCTATATGGCGGCGGTCTGTAAATAATCGAGTCTGGACCAGACGATCCAGTGGTCAACAACATGAGCATCGATCTGCGCATTTGGGAACCGATGACATGTCAACCAAGTCAGCGAGTCTGACACCTGATCCCGTTAGTCGACTCATACGACAAGTGTAGTCGCCTTTTATGGAAAGCATGGGTAGCTGAAGGCCTATTCTTCCCCGGGACCCGCACGGGTCTACTTGTACCAAACACCTTAATATCTACCTGTTTATTTTCGCGATTGCAATATAAACTGGTATTTATACAATAAAACACGATTAGAACAAATACAGCACGACTCTGGTTATTTTCTTATTCCTTGTCCAGTCATCAATTCAAAATAGCTCGAACGATCACAGTTACTCGAGTAACTGAACAAATATGTGAATATCGCCTTTAGCGAAAAAAGGTCGTTTTTCCCAGTCTGTACAACACTGGTACTTACACTGGAGAGATGCGACAACTTCTATGCATTATCCAACCAATATTCCTATGACGAAAACGCCAGTGCCTGTCCAGTGAGAGATCGATTTGACTCGTGGTATCTTTAACGAATTGATGAAGATGACATTTATTGTCACTGAGAAACATGATGATTCTTTGGATACAGATCACGTTTCAGCTGAGACCTGCTATTTCATTCCAATGTTATGAAATTCACTGATGACAATCAGGACCAAAACACACTCGCTGTAATAATGTACAACACTTGAACGTTACGTTTGCAAGGGCCCGTAAGTGCAGTGGTGACGTGTGTCCTTTCGAACATGCACAAGAACAGTTGGTCTACACATTTGTCATTGCCTCAGATAATCCTCCAAAGCATAATAAAGCACATTTCACGTCCCCATAACACGCAAGATGTAATTAACTCACACTTCATACTGGCAACACCGTAACAAAAGTCACATTCCAAGTGGCAGTTTCTGGGTCCGGAAAACGCGAAGGCTGTTTTCAGGAAGAGTAATCCTCCCGTGATAGTGAACGTAACCTCAACGATGTCACTTTCAAGCACACGGGTTGCACCTAATTACACACACTCAATAACTTTGGCTCCGGTCGCTGGAAGAACATTGAACGTAAACTGGTACACAAGTACATATTCCCAATCTATGAGATATCCAAACAATCTTCCGATGACGACAACCACCAAAAACTCTAAAATATGTTATGCTTGCAAGAATTTAAATCATCCTTTTACCTTTGCACGGTAACATCGTCGCTTTAAGGCGTTGCTGTGATCTTTTCTAATCTGCATTATCACTACTGACTTTAAAAAAAACTGATGCGAAGATGTGGAAGAAACTCTTTTTGAGGAGGGTCACGTTGTAGTGATTAGGAAGCCCAGTGACGTCACTCTTTCATAAAAGATGTATCGTGTAATTTTACGATGATTAAATATGAAAATAAAATCTATTCGACATAAAAAGGTGCGATTTTATGTTGGGTAACAAACAGATTACTGGACTCATGTCTGTCAGATACCATTTTTCTTACAAGTCGTAGTATCAAACCGTATTTGTCTCGTTATCGCAAGGGCATGGAACTGACCCCCAAATAACAAGGGAGTGAAACAATTACGTTTGGAGGGAAAAGCTATAAGATAAATGAATAACTTACTTGATGTTCCTTGGTCAACCACCCGGTCTTTTATTAAACGTTTGTTAGTACGAGATTTGGCTGTAAACAGGCCGAGAGGTGGTCGACCTCGTACTGTCAGCGTCACTCCGCGGGATTGCAGGAAATTGGAAACGTTGGTGAAAGTGAACAGACGTGACACGTTGACTGCTATAACACAAACGTACCTGATCATTTGCAAAAGAAACGCTGATCCACTTGCAAAAGGGACTCTAAAATTTCACTTGCACTAAATGATTATCAAAGATTTGTACAATGAAGAGTGTTTTGTGAAGGTGAATAACTGAAAGAAGCGGCTTGCATGGTGTAAAAAAAAACTAGGATTGACTGTTGATAATTACTTGAAGAAAGGAATCCTTTCTGACGAGAAAGAGATAATGATTGGATACGGTGAGCGTATTTACACCTGGAAAACCGAGACGAAGGATGGAGATCCGATCGTGTGTCACCCTAAAATCACAGCCCCAAATTATTCAGTTATAATTTCGAGGTGCATATGACGGCACGGATTTGGAACCCTGAAGGTTATTGGTGGCAATATCAATTCAACAAAGTATGAAGACGCGCTAGAAGAGACTTTATGGCCAGTTATCGCATGAAGGAGGATACGTTTCAATATGACAAATCTCCTGAGCACAGTGCAAGATCAAAGGAAGAATATATGGCCAGAAACCACATAAATAGCATGTCAGGGCCTGCTCAAAGTCCAGACATCGGTATCATTGAGAATATGTGTGTTCTTGTTATTAGGAAAATGGAGCTAAGGGCACACAGTATCCAGTCTCGAGAAGGGCGTGGACATAAAATTCCAGGGCCTCTATCACGGCTGTATGCATGCAATCCTTGTCCATTCCAAGGGGGATTATGAATGTTATCGGACTGAAGGGACATCTAAATAAACATCAGATGAGGTTCAGTTTATTGCTCGCATTGTTGGAGAAAATATCTTGAATTTTGATCTACCCACTTCCGGGACGTCGCCAATTTGTCCGAATGGTTTTTGCACGACTCTGTACGTAGTAAAAACGAAAGGTAAACTGACGAAAATCGCCGAGAAAAACAAAAGGAAACTAAGAAAGCCATACCGCATTCATGCCTGAAAAAGAACTCATCTTTAAGCCTTGCTCTGTCCTTCGAGAAGTTCTTATCCAATCTTGAACCTAGTTTAGACAGGCTGTGGCAACCTCCGAAAGACTAGTTCGGCGATACCAAGCGTCACACAGGCAAAGATACTATCACCAAGTTCATGAAGAATATAAGCAAACCATATGGATTGTCTCATATATACACAAACCACTCCATCAGAACCACAGGTGTGACAACAATTACCAAGAACAACTTCTCGCTGGCTCCGGTCGTGGCTCTCACAGATCATCTGTGGCGATATGCCACAATGACTCTGATGAAAAAATAAAAGAGCACAATCATAAATGTCATCATCCATGGAACATCAGGATCTGTGCTAGTCTTTAAAAAAAAACAACGTCGAAACAGATCATCGGCCATTATAAACGCCAAGGAGCAATGTGGGAGTGATGCCCCTTTGTAAAGGGAGCAACCCGACTTCAACAGTTGGATGGGTTCAACCTGGAAAACCTGTTTACCGACTTTGACGTTGGTTCGAATCCCATGACAATAGTGTCAAATTACAACACAATACTTCAAGAAAGAGGGCAGCACCCATACTCAATGAGTGAAAGGTCTGATGTGCTGATCCTAATTCAACAGAAACAGAAATGAACTGGGGGGATTTCGTTGTTGTGAATTTGGTTATAGCGATAACATTTTCAGTGAATTCACATGTGTTCTCGTTGAAGTTATTCTAATTAAGTAATATATGTACACATTATTTTAACAACACTACATGATTAAATCTTTGAACACCAGCAACAGATTGCTGTCTAGTCTAGTATTCAATGTATCAACTTCGTCCTGATTTTATTTCATATTTCATTGCACAAACTGAATACCTCAACACTAGTGTTTAGTGTTGAACATTTGAAGATTTTAACGTTGGAGTTGAAAACAATGTACCACTATTACACATAAAAATGTGAAGGTAGACGGTGTGATTAAACATATAATAATATTATATAAACGTCATGTCGTTTTTTATTTTTTGTCTTTTTGGTTTTGTTTTGCTATTTTCTATAAAAAGTTGGAATTTAAAGATTAGCTAAATAAACAGATCTCAAGGGCAATAAATTCCTCACACTGTGTTTTGAAAATATGCTCTTCACAAAAAGTAGGGAAACTTCGGTTTGTTTGGGTTTTTTTGTTTGTTTGTTTGTTTGTTTACGATTAAAAATATTTAGGAGATTTAGCGGAGTCAATCAATGTTGATATGATATTATTGAATGTTTTGAGAGTGCATCACCATTTGCACTTCCTTACAGCCATAGGTATTTGGAATGTAGTCGCTTTTGAAAGATGATTGGTGTATGCCATGTAATATACGATTTTCATTTTAAACAAACAACTAGTAACAAACACTAACAAATGTGTGATGCAAGAAGAGTGTCAAAATTTATGTTCTAAGTGATTTCTCGACCTTCTTGCTAAAACGTCAAAATCAAGGATCGGACCCCATGCACGTGTATAGGGCTACTGCGTTGTGCACCTGCATATCATGCGTTGTGTTTAGGGGTGGTAACACAGGGCAATGGTGGTGCGTTTATAAGATGCCTGTCCTTGAAACGTGTGTCAACGTTCACACTTGCTATCCAAGTTGAAAGTTCAGGTTCCCCTATTTTTTAAAGAGTATATGTAAGGGACTTGAAATGCGGAATTTAGTAAGGGTATTGCAGTCCCGTATACCCTTTGAAAACACCGTGCAACTAACATTGTAAAGCACAAAGCGTGTCTAAGTTTAATCAAACTATTTCCTTTTTTAAAAAAAACCCTTAGGTGCCGTGAGGATGTAAGTAATCTAATCATGTATATAACATCCTCACTAACATGTGAAACTATATTTTTCTGAAATATCATCGAATTAGGTATGTAATTTTACCTAATCTAAATATTGTAATTAAGGCTCAACTACGGTAATCATAAGATGGCAGATTATCGTCTGCTCATCATATTTTCATGCATTCAAGATATATCTATCAGCAAATATAACAATTCATATTATTTGGTCTGTTTAAAGCAACATTCATGTCTGGATACGCTGTCCCACAAATTTTGATCGGTAGTGTTCCTAGGCGTATTGTGTCATGTATTACGGAACAATAATCAGTTTTCACAATACTGAAAAGACGCTTACACTTAAGAGAATAGTATCTCAACGTATTGAATTAAGAAAACCTTCTATAGTTTATATACCCTTGGCATGTAGATCTTTTTCAGTAATTTCTGGGAATGATATACATCACCATAACACCATAATGGAGATGTAATACATTACGTGATACAGGCTTTCCTCACACATAAATAAAATTCAAACTCACTGATGAGTTCCAAGTGATCGTATTTGACAACAGAGTAAACTCATTGAACAATTTATCACCGGAAATGACTAATAGTATGCATCCATTTCGACTTCAGTTATCCGTGAACCGCAGTCTGTAAGAAACTAACTCGGGTTTGACTCCATGTCGGGGAAAAAAGAACTGGTGGACATATGACAGAACTTAATAATAATATTTAGTCACATGTTTATTTCTACTAAATAGCAGCGTTCATATTCAGAACCATTTTTGTATGCACGCGACCCCTTTCCTGCCATCAATAATATAGAGAGCTCCGCACTTTCCGTCGTTGTGAGGAGTTTCACCCATCGTCATCAAGTATGTCGTTGTTACTCTGACGTCACAGACAGCGTCACGTGACACTTTGACAATCATTTGCCTTCGGGACTGCCGTGAAGATGGCCTGGCTTAGTGCTTTACAGAATGTGTCCGCTTTGCCGCTGCAGTGTGTGCGTGGTGGAGATGTTGCCGCTGAAAGAACACTACAAGAAGCAGGGTAAAATGTTTTAAAGATGTATCAAAAGATGCCGATGGATTTTAAATCGGTCCTTAAGCGTGCAGGAACAGACGCGCTTTTATGAATAACTTTTGTTTGGAAAGGCAGTAAGAAAGGATATCAGTATATGGATGAACAGCTTTCTTACAATTTTCATATATTCCTTGCACTTGTGTGAAGTATTACAGAAAGCATAAAAAACATACAGTTAATTGTTTAAAGCACAGACAGGCTTCGGTTTATATTTTCCATTACTAATATCTTTAGTCACTGTACACAGAATGGCATACCTGAAATCATATATACCTACACACTTAGTGTGTGTGCGTGTGTCCGTGTTTGCGAGTAATATTCACGTTTTCAAATACTAATATATATAGATAGATACATTTCAAGTTTAAGAATTTTATTTTTCAGGTCTATACTTTCTACTTTGCCCCACTCTGTGGTTCAAAACGCTGAAATCGATCTTAGTAAGTCGCCTGCTAATATCTATGAATCTTATGAATTTATGAAGAAGTGCTGGTATCTCATTCGGGTCGGGTCGAGCGGGATGTTTTGAAATTATAGTAAAGCCCTCTTGTCCAGCAAAACCCGGTCTCTAACACTGACCTGGCTGAACATTAGTTAATTAGAGTGCAGGCTGCATAAAGGAAATACTGTATATGGGGAACTGTTCTACCATGGTAAAACCTCTAGAGACTAGACATAATAATACATTAATATCTTTAAATGTTCGTGGACCGTGGACAATAACGGAGAATTGTTTGCCTCAAAATTAGCTGAATAGAGACTATATGCAACTGACATTTGTTTACAAGTGTGCAAGCCTTAATAAGCGCTTTCATATTTTCTGCAGAAATGAACTCTGGATTTGCGAAAGGTTTCTTCACTGGCGGGGCTACGTTCTTGTGTAAGTAATGTATCCTGTCATAATCCTTCTGATCACACCACCATTTCGAATCTCTAGCCTTGTGCATTGGATGTGAAAATATTGCATACTATTGGACTAGATTGGTCACTTTGAACAGTTTACAGTTACACCACGTATTGTGAAGTAAACATCGAAGTAATGCAGATCTTACCGTCAGCAGGCCATCATTGTTAGGTCACACGTTCACAAAACATGTCTGACATGTATTATGTCATTGTTTGGTGACGTGAAACTACCTGATACTAGTTGGCTGATTTAAGGACTCAGCATTATTCCAGCTACATGGCGGCGGTTTGTAAACAATCGAGTCTGGACCAGACGATCCAGTGATCAACAGCATGTGCATTGATATATGCATAATTAAGAGACGATGGCATTTGTTAACCAAGAGACAAACCTAGCCACTCTATGCTGTTAGTCGCCTTTTACGACAAGCATGGATTACTGAAGATCAATTCTAACCTGAATCTTCACGGGTCTACATGATATTGATCCCAAATACAGTCCATGTCAGAGGTCACAAAAATATGTAAGAACAATGAAGAAAGAAAAATAATCCAAGCCAAAACTGATAAGGGAGACAACTCCTCAGCCATGTTGCAAACGCAGTGTAACTCTTGTTTCAGGTGTTGCTGGAATAACGTACCATCTTTGGAACGCTTTTGGAGGGTCATCTGTTAGACGAAAATATTTCCGTGGGAAATCGAAATCCAAGGACACACGCCCGGTAGAGGTCCAACATGAAACTCGGGAACACAGTCTGAGCGTTCAGGAGCTTCATCCTGACGCTCAAGAGAAGCACGACACTTCTTTGTACGACCCGGAATGGTGTCTTCCCCCTGGGACGCCATGGAGCGAGGTGACGGGAGATGCCTGGGCCCACAGGGAGGGGGTTAATTACAACCCACTGTACGGGCTACCCCCATGGATGGAGGATGGAAATGAGAGTGGAATCGATGGCCTCAGCTGGGAGGATGCCTTCAGTATACCAGCAGGTGCCGAGTGGGCCGATATTAGTCCTGTAGGGGACCTGGAACTCGAGGCACCCTACCAGCTGAAGGAGGGGGTGAAATAGTCTGAAAGGGCATACAGCAGGGGCTGGTCGATAGGGGATGCAGAATGAAGCGGAGCACCCAGGAGCTTCCCACAGACGAGCACAAGAGGAAGTGACGTGGAAGGAGCGTAAAGGATGTGGTTACCTTGGAGAAAACCATGTTGTTGTTGCTATGTTGCGACCATCTTTGTGAACATTTACATGAAACGCATATACAAAAACAACGTTAACTGTTCTAATTTATTTATGAAAAAAAAACAATCTTTTTCTTGTTATTCTTTGACTGGTGCTCACCATCCAAGTTTACACAAAGTTATGCCAAATATTTATTTTGTCTTGTTCTACTCTTTTCGTACTGTGATATAATTGTTCAAAGAATGTCAAAAACATATATTGTTACATCAGTCTTGGTCAATAAAATATCTTATATCACATCACCGGTTTCCTGATTGTTCCTTTTGGTAGTACAGACCACCTCTCACGTGGAGCTAGTTTCATATCATCCAAAGTTAAAGATATTTCTTTACCAGTTCTAGGGAAGTCATTGGTTTTAAGACTGGAAAAGTATAAAAACTGTAATTGAGCATAACCTGTGTGATTTGCCTGGAAACACTGGCACCAGCGAAGACTTCCAGTTTCATTCATACTGCTTGACAAGTATTAGATGAGCCACGACCTGACAAATGACCCCAATCTGCATATATGGGACGCCCTCCAGAACATTCTATTTCAGATAAGAGGGAAACAGGTTGTCGTCTACATATTGAAAAGTTCAATTTGCCCGTGGGAATCATGTTTTGATTGTTATATCATATTACTGGACACGTGTTAAACAGAAACGCCGTTGATTTCACGCCACGGTTAGCCGTGTATTGCACGTGCTTAATCCCCGATCTACCTCATGTACCAGTAGCAACCAGTGTATTCGTCTACATTACCTACCCCGCCTACTTGTCAGAAATGCGTTTACTGCGCAGGGTCATCTAATATGTGTCAAGCAGTAGAATCGGTAGAAACTGGCTGCTGGAGAGACATCGGTGAGAGTCCCACCCGTAAACCCCGCTTAAAATGTAGCATATATTTGGGTCAAGCCCTGTCCATGCTCAACCAGAAGTTGGTCGTCATGAGTTACCATTTCCCTAATAGACAGGAAGTCCCAAACTTCGGAAGATTTTGAAATTCCCGAGTAGCAAGTTGACATCGACCTGCCTTGTATGCAGAATGTTCATGGATCATAACCACTATACCATTAAGTCATGACACCGGAAGTAGCAGCTGTGTCAAGGTCCTAGCTGGGATCGAATATATTGGGGGAAAATCGACGTTGCTGATGACTGACTTCTGGTTGAGCATGGACAGGGCTGTAATTTTAATTCGTTGACACCGTCGTCAGCGAAGGCCTGATGAAAACACCGTGCAACTAACATCGTACCTCATAAAGCACAAAGCGTGTCTACCGCTTCAGATCTGCGAAGTTTAATCAAACTATTTCCTTTATAAAAAGAAAAACCCTTAGGTGCCGTGAGGATGTAAGTAATCTAATCATGTTTTTAACATCCTCACTAACATGTGAAACTATATTTTTCTGTATGTTAGGTATGTAATTTTACCTAATCTAAATATTGTAAGGCTCAACTACGGTAATCATAAGATGGCAGATTATCGTCTGCTCATCATATTTTCATGCATTCAAGCTATATCTATCAGCAAATATAACAATTCATATTATTTGGTCTGTTTAAAGACATTCATGTTTGCATTGGATTTCTGTGGTGCAACATAGCAAAGCTATTTCTTTATTTTTTCCGTTTTTACCATAATCTTCAAAGAAATCCTGGTACATTGCAAACTGCACAGTGAATAAACTGTTATCGTCGACAGTTATAGATTGAAGCGAAATAGCAAATATGTGTAAATTAAAAGTATTTTCATAAACTGGAGCTTCCTACAAAATGTGCCGTTTGTTTAGCACACAAACCCCTACAGCACTTGACTTACTCAGAGACAGTGAGAGAACAAATTGAGACCACAGATCTCTGAGGGAGATTGGACACACTCGATAACCCAGCAACAGTTTGACATTTGGTAACAAAATTTCTCAAACAACGTGACAAGGCACTGTCTTGATGTTGTTGACACGTGCCATCGTAGTACAACTGCGTAAATCAATGCGCATGCTGTTGATCACTGGGTTGTCTGGTCCAGACTGATTATTTACAGACCGTTGCCATATATCGGGAATATTGTTGACAGTGGCGTTAAACAACTGTCTACGTGCTACAAGAACACACTTGCCTAACGCTGTTCTAACGAGCTGCTCGTGACTCGTGATACTGAAAGATTGATGGATGACTGTACTCTGCCTAATGAAGAACAGAAAAAACAAAAAAGGACTTCTTATACTTAGGTGTAATCGAATATCTGGATACGCTGTCCCACAAATTTTGATCGGTAGTGTACCTAGGCGTATTGTGTCATGTATTACGGAACAATAATCAGTTTTCACAATACTGAAAAGACGCTTACACTTAAGAGAATAGTATCTCAACGTATTGAATTAAGAAAACCTTCTATAGTTTATATACCCTTGGCATGTAGATCTTTTTCAGTAATTTCTGGGAATGATATACATCACCATAACACCATAATGGAGATGTAATACATTACGTGATACAGGCTTTCCTCACACATAAATAAAATTCAAACTCACTGATGAGTTCCAAGTGATCGTATTTGACAACAGAGTAAACTCATTGAACAATTTATCACCGGAAATGACTAATAGTATGCATCCATTTCGACTTCAGTTATCCGTGAACCGCAGTCTGTAAGAAACTAACTCGGGTTTGACTCCATGTCGGGGAAAAAAGAACTGGTGGACATATGACAGAACTTAATAATAATATTTAGTCACATGTTTATTTCTACTAAATAGCAGCGTTCATATTCAGAACCATTTTTGTATGCACGCGACCCCTTTCCTGCCATCAGTAATATAGAGAGCTCCGCACTTTCCGTCGTTGTGAGGAGTTTCACCCATCGTCATCAAGTATGTCGTTGTTACTCTGACGTCACAGACAGCGTCACGTGACACTTTGACAATCATTTGCCTTCGGGACTGCCGTGAAGATGGCCTGGCTTAGTGCTTTACAGAATGTGTCCGCTTTGCCGCTGCAGTGTGTGCGTGGTGGAGATGTTGCCGCTGAAAGAACACTACAAGAAGCAGGGTAAAATGTTTTAAAGATGTATCAAAAGATGCCGATGGATTTTAAATCGGTCCTTAAGCGTGCAGGAACAGACGCGCTTTTATGAATAACTTTTGTTTGGAAAGGCAGTAAGAAAGGATATCAGTATATGGATGAACAGCTTTCTTACAATTTTCATATATTCCTTGCACTTGTGTGAAGTATTACAGAAAGCATAAAAAACATACAGTTAATTGTTTAAAGCACAGACAGGCTTCGGTTTATATTTTCCATTACTAATATCTTTAGTCACTGTACACAGAATGGCATACCTGAAATTATATATACCTACACACTTAGTGTGTGCGTGTTTGCGAGTAATATTCACGTTTTCAAATACTAATATATATAGATAGATACATTTCAAGTTTAAGAATTTTATTTTTCAGGTCTATACTTTCTACTTTGCCCCACTCTGTGGTTCAAAACGCTGAAATCGATCTTAGTAAGTCGCCTGCTAATATCTATGAATCTTATGAATTTATGAAGAAGTGCTGGTATCTCATTCGGGTCGGGTCGAGCGGGATGTTTTGAAATTATAGTAGAGCCCTCTTGTCCAGCAAAACCCGGTCTCTAACACTGACCTGGCTGAACATTAGTTAATTAGAGTGCAGGCTGCATAAAGGAAATACTGCATATGGGGAACTGTTCTACCATGGTAAAACCTCTAGAGACTAGACATAATAATACATTAATATCTTTAAATGTTCGTGGACCGTGGACAATAACGGAGAATTGTTTGCCTCAAAATTAGCTGAATAGAGACTATATGCAACTGACATTTGTTTACAAGTGTGCAAGCCTTAATAAGCGCTTTCATATTTTCTGCAGAAATGAACTCTGGATTTGCGAAAGGTTTCTTCACTGGCGGGGCTACGTTCTTGTGTAAGTAATGTATCCTGTCATAATCCTTCTGATCACACCACCATTTCGAATCTCTAGCCTTGTGCATTGGATGTGAAAATATTGCATACTATTGGACTAGATTGGTCACTTTGAACAGTTTACAGTTACACCACGTATTGTGAAGTAAACATCGAAGTAATGCAGATCTTACCGTCAGCAGGCCATCACTGTTAGGTCACACGTTCACAAAACATGTCTGACATGTATTTTGTCATTGTTTGGTGACGTGAAACCACCTGATACTAGTTGGTTGATTTAAGGACTCAGCATTATTCCAGCTACATGGCGGCGGTTTGTAAACAATCGAGTCTGGACCAGACGATCCAGTGATCAACAGCATGTGCATTGATATATGCATAATTAAGAGACGATGGCATTTGTTAACCAAGAGACAAACCTAGCCACTCGATGCTGTTAGTCGCCTTTTACAAGCATGGATTACTGAAGATCAATTCTAAACCGAATCATCACGGGTCTACATGATATTGATCCCAAATACAGTCCATGTCAAAGGTCACAAAAATATGTAAGAACAATGAAGAAAGAAAAATAATCCAGGCCAAAACTGGTAAGGGAGACAACTTCTCAGCCATGCTGCAAACGCATTGTAACTCTTGTTTCAGGTGTTGCTGGAATAACGTACCATCTTTGGAACGCTTTTGGGGGGTCGTCTGTTAGACGAAAATATTTCCGTGAGAAATCGAAATCCAAAGACACACGCCCGGTAGAGATCCAACATGAAGCTCGGGAACATAATCTGAGCGTTCAGGAGCTTCATCCTGACGCTCAAGAGATACACGACACTTCTTTGTACGACCCGGAATGGTGTCTTCTCCCTGGGACGCTATGGAGCGAGGTGACGGGAGATGCCTGGGCCCACAGGGAGGGGGTTAATTACAACCCACTGTACGGGCTACCCCCATGGATGGAGGATGGAAATGAGAGTGGAATCGATGGCCTCAGCTGGGAGGATGCCTTCAGTATACCAGCAGGTGCCGAGTGGGCCGATATTAGTCCTGTAGGGGACCTGGAACTCGAGGCACCCTACCAGGGAGGGAGGAGGTGGAATAGTCTAAAAGGGCACACAGGAGGGGGTGGTCGATAGGGGATGCAGAATGAAGCGGAGCACCCAGGAGCTTCCCACAGACGAGCACAGGAGGAAGTGACGTGGAAAGAGCGTAAAGGATATGGTTACCTTGGAGAAAACCATGTTGTTGTTGCTATGTTGCGACCATCTTTGTGAACATTTACATGAAACGCATATACAAAAAAAACGTTAACTGTTCTAATTTATTTATGAAAAAAAACCAATCTTTTTCTTGTTATTCTTTGACTGGTGCTCGCCAAGTTTACACAAAGTTATGAAAAATATTTATTTTGTCTTGTTCTACTCATTTCGTACTGTGATATAATTGTTCAAAGAATGTCAAAAACATATATTGTTACATAGGTATTGGTCAATAAAATATCTTATATCACATCACCGGTTTCCTGTTTGTTCCGTTTGGTAGTACAGACCACCTCTCGCGTGGAGCTTGTTTCATATCATCCAAAGTTAAAGGGGCACTGATGCGGAGCAATTTCCGTGGACTGGTGTAAACGTTTGTTATTGTTTTTCTCCCGTGAGTACCCGGATGATATCCCAGAATTCGTGACTGGTTCGTGACCTCTGCTGCGCATTCCGTAAACGCAACTGATAGTATAATTATAGACAGATCAACTTAGGTGAAGTCATTTTTACTTCATTGCAAATGTATTATGAAAACAAATGAAACACTTTGAAGGTTAATCATCTGCCAGTGGTAGAAATGGTAAAAAACTATTAGGACAGAACAATAACGAAGCCAATGTACGTCTCTATATTTGTCTCATAACCCTGATTAGTTTATTGTCATATTTGTATGATTCTGAAAATTAATGAAAGAACACACGATCTGCTTATACTCATAGTAAATTTCTAACATAACAGCAACATTTATACATTGTCAATTTGGATCCTATTTCACACACATACGCGATCTAGTGTGTGTTTTCTGTCATACAGATTCTGCTGAATGCTACAACAAATAAATTAAAACAAAATGCAAATAATGAAAGTAAAACAGACTAATTTTATAGCAACAATGTCAGGCTACTACCTTGTTCAGGAATGCATCCATCAATATCCACGTAAAAGAAATCGTATTCCATTCATCTTCAGCTGGTAAATAATCCTGCTCTGTGTCGCGTCTTACAACTGTCTAGTTTGCGAAAAAGTAACACATCGTTTCACGTCTTTCGTTAGTGAAAACCAGATAAACCTTTCATTGGTCTCCCAAGATAGCACACCTGGCAACTAATTGTATGATGTCCACTATTCTAAGTAATTTAGTTAACCAATAATGAACAATCAATCAATCAGCGCAAGGGTGGTTAATTCTTTGAAGGGAGGATGTTGTTTTTGCTCTCACTCTTTACGACAGGGTGTAGTCATCTACACACACTGCCTTTTGACAAATCCGCTAGGAGATAAAAGTAATTAATCAATCAGTGTGTTATCGGTTAATCCTTTGACCGATGTTTGTTTTCGCAACTCAGCTGATAAACCCTCTTGCATCACTTACATGCACATATTACATAACATGCAATACATTTGCCATTACAGACCTTAATTTATAATGTTGAGTATTTACTCCAGACAGGAGAAATGCCAAATGGGAACCTTTGTTGAGTAACCGAAGTGGTGTTACTACTAATTATACCTGTTATAAATTCGTTAATTGACCATCCAGAGAATGATGACAAATAACACGTGTAGGTTCAAACGCGAGTTACAGCAAGGAAGATGTAATCTCTGTGTCGCATGCAGCCTGAAAACACTTATGGGCCGATACTGTTTTGAGGATACCAACTGAATTTCGTTACATAAGGAATACACACAGGCATTTGCTGTGTACTTGGGTAAATAGGTGAAATAAATGGTTTTTACGTAAGAAAATTTTCAGATTTCTCTACCAAAGGCAAAGTCATCGTTTTTTGTTTACGAATTCAAATAAATCAACTGTGTGTTTTTATTATCATAAATAATAAACCATTGTAGCTACCATAGCTACCAAAATTTACGTGCGATATTTGCTATCACAGCTGAACCAACACTCAAAACTACCTAAATATAAAGCTTTGCAATCTTCCGTACTGAAACAAATGACTTGCTACGTGCCTGTAGACATCATATTTTCATGTAACATGATTAAATATCGAGGTTAAAAACACAGAAATAGGATCAAATTGGATCAGTAACTATACCATCAAAGCATCCGAAAAGAACTACACTGCTGGGATATTTGGTTACGATCAGACAAGGAATACCATGGATATTTTTAAACAAATGGCATATGATGGGCATCCGGCCTCCTGACTGTTTAGGCGAAGAAATTGTGCTAATATGGACAGGAGCCCAGTTCCTTTGTCCGTCACGGTCGAAGGAGCGGGCGCTGACCAATTTGCGGTTTGGTTTCGTAATTAGACCGTTGCCGAGAAACATTATTCGCTCCGCATCAGTGCCCCTTTAAGGACATTTCTGTACCAGTTCTAGGGAAGTCATT
The DNA here is from genome assembly GCF_037392515.1 of Haliotis asinina. Classification (NCBI taxonomy): domain Eukaryota; kingdom Metazoa; phylum Mollusca; class Gastropoda; order Lepetellida; family Haliotidae; genus Haliotis; species Haliotis asinina. Next base: position 36,234,360 of record NC_090282.1, read on the forward strand.
GGTTTAAGACTGGATAAGTATACAAACTAACTGAGCATAACCTGTGTGATTTGCCTGGAAACACTGGCACCAGCGAAGACTTCCAGTTTCATTCATAGAATCGGTAGAAATTGGCTGCTGGAGAGACATCGGTGAGAGTCCCACCCATGAACCCGCTTAAAATGTAGCATATATTTGGGTCAAGCCCTGTCCATACTCAACCGGAAGTTGGTCGTCATCAGCTACCATTTCCCTAATAGACAGGAAGTCCCAAACTTCGGAAGATTTTGAAATTCCCGAGTAGCAAATGTTTATGACATCGACCTGCCTTGTATGCAGAATGTTCATGGATCATGACCACTATACCATTTAGTCATGACACCGTAAGTAGCAGCTGTGTCAAGGCCCTAGCTGGGATCGAATATATTGGGGAAAAAATCAACGTCGCTGATGACGGACTTCTGGTTGAGCATGGACAGGGCTGTAGTTTTAATTCGTTGACACCAACGTCAGCGAAGGCTATCCTTGCGGTTCTAAGAGCACCTTGAGTTTTAACAACTTGTTGTTCTTGCTTGGGATGTTTTACGAAGCTAGTAAGTTTAAATGTATTTCCCATTTGTCTTGACACATTCAGCCTCAAGAATAACAGGAACATTTCCAGTTATAAATATCAGAAGCTTTGGCTTGTTCTATTGCTATGGGAAAACACGTTTGGGCAGGACGTTGACTCCATACTTACTGTTCATTCATCATGTACCTTAAATGAAAGACTGAAAGAGGCTGTTTCCAACTTAGATTCCAGAGTCTTTACTAACCATGAATCACGACTGAGGGATCCCCTTCATAGACCAAGACTTAAATGTTCCAGGCTAGCTACCGAGGGAGGTGAGTTTTTGTAGGTTCTTAATTCGTACACATGGGTCCAGTAAATGCTTCAGTAATGCAGATAGGCACTTTCCTCACAAGATGACAAAAAACATGGTTAAGACGTGGACTTTATTTACAGCACTTGAGGGTTTTAATCAAAGAGTCCAAAGCCCATGTCTTCATCCTCTGACTCGGATTCCTCCTTCTTTGCTTCCTTCTTGTCTGCAATGACAATAGAAATACATAGAAAAATAAACAAATGAATCTTCATTGGATCTGATTAACACATTGTCCTCAAACTAAAACTTCATTTAGTATCACAGAATATCGCCCCCAAAATACTCTTCAACACATTACTACTGAATGTTTCCTCCTGGGAGTAATTTGAATATTGTTAAACTGAAAGCGAGTCAGATAGTTCCAGAGAGCATCCAGATTAAAACGTTTGGACTCTCCAGCCAAGATGGAAAGTCTGAAATCAAGTCCAGATGAGTTGTACTCATGGCAAATGGACCTTCCTCCTTGTCCCTCACTCCCTATCCCCATGGCTCTTGTGTACGTGACTACATTAGTTGCACCCTTACCACCGCCAGCAGCAGGGGCGTCGGCAGCCTCAGGAGCAGCACCTCCAGCAGGGGCAGCACCAGCTGAGCTACCAATGTTGGTGATGAGTTCCTTCACATTGACACCATCCAAGGCCTTGGCAAATAAGCCTGAAACCAAGCATAAATATTGGAAGAAATGGAATTTAGCTGCTTGAAAGACCGCCAATAGTGCACCAAATATATCTGAACATATCAGTTTAATCTGAAAAAAAATGCCAAACAGGTTGCAGTATATCTCTGTAGCCATTTGTATAGATGTGAATAAAAGAGAAACGAGCCAGATTAAGTGTTAGTCTGTAGCATTCTCTAGTACAGAATACACTACAATAGTGTCACTGTTATCCGATGAGAAAGCAGTAATCTTTGCTCATGGCAAAGCCAGTAACACACTAGTGTTCCGGGAATCGATGAGCAATTGTCACAGAAGTCAATTACATTTTGGCAACATCACACCATAGAATAACAGGCAAACTGGACCAGGTGCCTCGCCTCTCTGATTAAGATGCCTATTGAATCCTTACAATTACACTGGATAGGTTAAGTACGGAAAGTCCTCTGCTCAGAAATGCCCTTTTTGGATCACAAACCCTTCTATGGTGATTACTGCGGCATTCTCTTACCGTCACTATGACAGGGCATTATCATCAAACCTCCAGGATTTACATGTTCAAAGTTATTTCATTGCAAATTTATCAATGTGAAAGTAATCAAACTTCAATTACTGATTGAAATTCCAATCGATGATACTGTACACTATCTTCAAGCATAACAAGTGGCTAATGTACATGTAAAATATGTAAATACCCCTAGCAAGGCTCAAGATCACAACCGTAATTCAGGAAGTCAAGTCTTCCTACAGCTTGCCGAGGAAGCAGCTGTTTCTCTTGTGCTGGTAGTGGCTTGCAGCATGAATTATTTCAGTGTGGATGCATACACTATTTGGACCCATGTTTAAGTATATGTTTTAATCTGCAAGCATTGATGAAGGTTTCGTTAATGTAGCATGTTATGAAAACATAGTTCTAAAAACAACAAAACTCCAAAGAACTGTACCAAGTGATCGAACCAAGCTATTTCATTGGAGAGGCAGACAGTCCACAAAATGTCTGCTTTCCCGCATGTTTGCTTTGAGGAAACATTTGCATTTCAAAAGGCTCAATTCTCCTCGAATTCACAAAACAATATTGGGAATGGACAGCTTTTTTGCTTTTTGTCACATATACGCTAAGATCCATAGCCGTTCTTTTCAGACTTGTGCATAAAAGTCAACAAATAGATATTGAGTTCAAATTTCTCAATTTTCACACACAAAAACTATCAATGTATGTATTGTAGAAAGTGTGATGTAAATTCATATTTGTTATCAAACACTCCAAGATTTTTTATACTCTTTCGTCAAAGTGTTTTTAGTCAATTTCTGAGAAGAATGGGTTAAGATTTTGTGTCATATGACAGATCTTTATCTACACACAATTTTGAAGCAGGCTCATCCAACTGATCTTTTGTTCATAAATCCATGATTGCAGTAAATCATTTATTGATAACTAATTAACAGAAGACATTGATGATCAACTATGTGTTTAGCAGTAGATTCCCAACACAAATGTTAACTTATGTAAACAAAACTATTTAGTTGTTGGTTCCATGTGAAGGGGTTTGCTTATTAGATTAGCTAGTATACATTGCCTCAAGGTAATGCGAGTTCCATTTGGGAATTGGGTCTGATAGAAATTCAAAACAATCCATAACAAGGTTAATATTTTGCACAAGCCATCAATTACTTCTGACCATGATGTGCCAGCTTACATAAGCTATATGCACAGCTTTTCTAACACTCCTGTTAGGAAATATCTTTAGGAACACATGCTGGCCATAAGAATTGACCATCAGGATCTGACTTTAAGGATCACTCACATGACCAAGGAATGTCACTGGATTTTAGTTGCGTAAATTACTAAATAGATGCTCATGTCAACTAATAGTGAAGAATCATTATTCACAGATCATTGTCATAATTACTACTGGAAAGTACTGATTGTCACACTGGCTAAAACGCTATTTACCAGGTGATGCACCAGCCAGTGCTGCAGAGCAATATCTCACTATATGGCACCCCCACCCTTTACGATCCTTCGGGTTAGGGTTAACGTTTGGCAACCTTTAAAATCTTTCGGGTGAGGATTTGGTGTTAGGATCTGGTGCCCTTTCCGATCTTTAGGGACAGTGAGCGAGCGAGTTTAGTTTTAGGCTGCACTTAGCGATAATCCAGCTATATGGCAGTGGTATGTAAGTAATCGACTCTGGACCACATAATCCAGTGATCATAGCATGAGCATCAATCTCCGCAACTGAGAACTGATGACTTGTCAAAGTCTGCAATAATGACCACCCTATCTTTTTAGTCACCTCCTACGAAAAGCAAAGTCACCTGCTGTGGTAAGCATGGGTTGCTGAAGGCCTATTTCACCCAGGGCCATCAGTTCCGATCTTTAGGGAGTGCTAATTTATCTGAATAAGTGCAGTACACCCATCACATTAAACAACAAAGTGAAACACTGGCTAGGTTGTGATGATAAAACATATTTACCAGGCCAGTAAGGTTCAACAGAAACACTTGCAGATTTCAGGATAGTGCTGATCTTGTCTGCCTGAAAATAAGAAAAATGGACCTCATTCACGTAATTCATGTTGTACACACTTCAAACATGAATTCATTTTAACAGTTACCAAAACAATGACAGTTTCCAACCAGCATAAGTTCGTTATCAGACTTGTCCTTCTTACTGGTTGCTTGTTTACAGGCATCATTCTGTCAGCTATTTCACGAGCCAGCAGAAATTTTCACGTGTCGATATCCTTACTTACAGTGATCGCAACTTGGTCGTCGGCGAGGATGAGGGCAGCATAAACACAGGCAAGTTCATCTTTAGAAGCCATTGTGATTTATCTTTGTGTTTTCTGTAACGGATGCTTATTGCAAAGAGTGCAAGTCGCCGGATTGGCCTTAGCTCGTTGAGAACCGTGCACTTTCACAATGTGATGGCGCTGGAAAGGAAGTTGCTCTTATCTGGTGCAATAACTTCCGCCTTTACGACACTACTCTTCATTGAAGAATAAAGTTTTAATTGCATAACGGTATACACACTGGAACATAAGATCATTGTCAACTATGGTTGTGATATGAAAAGTGTCTGTAGAAACGTGGCCGAAAAAATCAAAGTCGTAATTGATCTTCAGACTACAATACGACATCAACATGGCGACTTGCATCGTGTACGTGGTGCTATCCTTTTGTGCTGTTTTCGGTGCTGTTGTAGCCGATGCAGAACATGGTGAAGCAGCTCACAGTTACTCGGCAGAGGAATTTAATGACAATGTCATTAAAAACAAACATTTTGTGATGTTTTATGCACCTTGGTAAGTTATGACTTCGGTTCAAAGTTGACGCCGATCAATGGACCCAGTTGGTTAGGTAAACAAGTTAAGATGTGTGTGGCTTGTCATCCTTTCTCCGTATGCAAAGTTTATTTTTACAGAAATCACGTCAGGCTTCTTGTTATGATCACTGTGTGTGTGCCCTGTGTCAACTGTCCTGTTGTCAGTGTGATGTTTCGCACAGATCTCCGGAATGCACACGTTAGCTAAAGGGGCGTTACTTTTTAGGACATGTTCTCTACACATCAAATGGGAAAAACTCCTCCTGCTCTAACTTGTCTAAGGGAGTGCAATCACGGGTGGTGATGATTTGTATGGAGAGTGGAGGCAGATTATGAATAAACGCTCTATAATTTGCTGATAAGTTATGAACGGGCCCAGTTATTGTTGTTATCAGTTGGATAGCAGGCGTGGAGTGGATATCTGCCATGTTTAGGTCTGCAGTGGTACATTGCAATACACACACACATACACACACACACACACACACATATATACACATATATATATAAAGAAGGAAAGAGTTCCGCCTGTTTCATCTCTTTTTACACAGTAAATTTGCTCCTTCCCTGATATAATATTCCAACACTGACATAAATTTATTGATTGTTTTTTATACTTGTTCTAGTTTATTGAATGTATATTTACCATGAGGTATGGAAGTCAGTTTGTATTTTTTTATTTTGTTTGGGGTGGGGTTTACCAATAAGAATTTTAGTTTGTTTTCTTGAAATATAATTTGCTGAAGGTGTAACTTACAATTCTTTTTCAGAAGAAGTCCTCCTTGGGGTACATATAAACATATATGCATTTTTATGTCCATTAAAAATCCCTACGACAGTTGTAACTATTTTGATAATAAAATATTTACAAAACAAAAAACTCGTTTTTGTCTTGTGGGACCACCTTTACAGGGCCCCCCAGGCCCCCTACAGCCAAGAGCAGGTAACTCTGGCCGTCTACCTCGCACCTCACTTTTCATGCTGTCGTTCGACTAGAAAGACGTGTGTGGTCCATTTAGATAGTTTTTGTGCTATCTGCCTACGGAATTATGAGTGAGAAAGAGTCAGCTACTGTATGTATGGTTCCTTTTCTTTCGCACGGGCGTTAGTTGGAATTTCTTGGCTGAAATTTTCATTCATATATTGTTGTAACTTTGCCGGTCGGGTCCTATCTTCCTGTCATGTGGCAGGCAAGATGGCGGTCTTTATGGCTTCTTTTTAGTGCGGGAAGTGTTTCGCTTGCGTCTCACTTATTCCTACGTGTTTCTTATTAGTATGTTTTACATGCTAAGATGTCTTAACCCATTTGTTCTTGTTTCAGTCAAAATGGGGATGTTGGTTTTTAAGACTTTTCGTCTTTTTCATTGCATTACGCACTTGTGTGTGCACACTTGTTACTGCATTTATCCGCTTATACTTTCTTGTTTAGCTGGGTTAATGTATTTTGGCAATTTATTATCGCCCGTGCGTTTATATTTTGCATATTGTGTGTTCAATTGCGTATGTTTTCTGTACATCAGTTACCATTAGTTGGTTCTGATTGTTACAGTTTCGGGGTGCACCCAAGTCTTGGGTCTAGGCTCAGGCACGGGTGCTGTCCCTGTGGGAATCTCAGATCCAAGCTACGGCTCTGGTGTCGTTTTCCCAGCTGGCTCTAGGGGTTTTGCACCGAGCACCGGCTCGGGTGCAATTCCGCTTGCCGGCGCCGGTCCATCGGGTCTCGTACCGTTGGTCACCGGCAACCTAACTGGTGGTTCTCGAGCACCGGCTTTGCCGCCTGCCTCGGTTCCGCTCAGTGCATCGGGTGTCCCTGCTTCGGCAGCCGACCCCACAGGGTCTCGACACCCTGGTTCTTCAATGAGCCAGGGGTATCCCGACTCGGACATCTCGGCTCTTCTGGGTCTGTTGTCCTTGTTGACGGGTCCCTTGTGCGTCGGGGTTACCGGCAACCTAACTGGTGGTTCTCGAGCACCGGCTTTGCCGCCTGCCTCGGTTCCGCTCAGTGCATCGGGTGTTCCTGCTTCGGCAGTCGACACCACGGGGTCTCGGCACCCTGGTTTTTCAGTGAACCAGAGGTAGGCCGACTCCGACAACTCGGCTCTTCTGGGTCTGTTGTCCTTGTTGACGGGTCCCTTGTGCGTCGGGGTTACCGGCAACCAAACTGGCGGTTCGAGCACCGGCTTTGCCGCCTGCATCGGTTCCGCTCAGTGCATCGGGGTCCCTACTTCGGCGGTCGATCTCACGAGGTCTCGACGCCTTCTTTTTTCGGCGAACCGACGGAGGCCGATTCGGAGCTTTTCGCTCCGTTCGTCCCCGGGGCAGGTACGCGAATGGATCGCGGTAGCACTGACCCGATTCCACGGAGTTTCGTCTTCCTGGGAAGTGTTTACTCCGTGCAGGGTAGCCGAGATCAAGGGGCTGTGCCGCAGGTGGTCGTCCCTGCGGACGCCCCCGATCCCGCGGAGTTTCGTCTTCTTGGGGAAGCGTTTGCTCCGTGTAGGGTGGCTGAGGCTCAATTGCCTATTTTACCTTCACTCCTCAGTGAGGTAATTAATCTGCTCCTGTAGGGTAGCCGTTCGCGGTTCGATCTCCCGGAGCTTGACCGGCTACTTGATGGGGGACGATGCGCTATTTGACCCTCCCGCTGTCGACGAGTGCGTGTACGCCTCGATCGCGCTTGGGGGGTCGTCTGGCCACTGCCAGGCGTCGGCTTGTCAGGGTCGCCGCTTACCGCTTTGTACCTCATCGAACCAGGTGTTGCGCTCGGTTTCCGCTCCTTTGAGGAGCAATATCGGAACGCCGTGCAGCAACTTAAGGTTGCGGTGCACTCAGCCTACCTCTCTGTCTTGCAGAGGCAGGTGGTGTCGCATGAGGACGGGGACGAGGATTTTTCCTCGTCCACGTTAGAGCGGCAACTTACGGACGGAGGTGCATTCACATTTGACGCGCAACTCAATGCGTTCACGAGTCAGATGATGTATGCTGTGATTGGCCTTCGTAGGTTATGGCTGTCGCCAGGTATTCACCGGCTACACAGCAGGCACTGCTGTCTCTGCCTTTCCGACTGGGCTTGACCCTGTTCCCGGGGGCTTTGACGGGAGTTAGTGAGGCTGCGGAGGCCGTTAGTTAATTCAAGGACCCTTAAGTCTTTTCTTGAACAACCCTCCACCTCTCGCTCGCGGCCTTCGGTCCTCAGCTCAAGCTATCCTGCGACTCAGTCTAAGGATGCGCCGAAGTGGACTGCTCCACTACAGGCACGGAAGAGCAAGGGCAGGGGTAAAGGGAATACCTCCGGAGCCCTCAGTTGTCCCGTTGCAAGCGGCAATCTCTGCCGTCGGCCGGGACACTTTGCCTTCTACCCGAAATTCCTGTGGGTGGTCGCCTCCCGTTATTACTCAGGGATGGCCACACGCCACAGTGGAAGCGAGAGCTTACTCCTTTTGCCGGGATTCGCTGCACTCCGGTGCCGAAGTCGCCGGAAAAGGTGGCAATCCTCCGTGCCGAAATTCAGTCTTTACTGGACAAGGCAACTATAGAGATGGTTCCATCAGGACAGGAGACTATGGGGTTTTACTCCACTTTTTTCCTGGTAACCAAAAAGAACGGAGGGTTCAGACCCATTCTAAATCTCAAGGGTTTGAACAACTTGATAGAGCTGCCGTCTTTCAAGATGGAGACCCTGAGGTTAGTGATCTCGTCTGTAGAGGCAGGGGATTGGCTTACGTCAATCGACCTCAAAGACGCATACCTCCATGTACCGATGCATCCCGAGTTCAGGAAATACCTTCGGTTTTCCTTCGACGGGGTTTGTTATCAGTTTCGTGTGCTCCCCTTCGGCATCTCCACGGCGCCAAGGGTGTTCACCAAACTCATGCTAGTACCAGTTCAGGTCGCCAGGGCGCAGGGCAACTTTTGTTTCCCGTACCTGGACGACTGGATCCTCAGAGCGCTCTCCCAACACCTAAGTCGAGAATCCACACAGCAGGTGATGGATATTCTCACCAGACTAGGTTGGGTTATCTATCTTAAAAATCAATTGGTGCCGAGGCAGTATCTGGTTTTCTTAGGGGCGAGGTTCGAGACAACCCGAGGGGTGGTTTCTCTGTCCCAAGAGCGCATTTTCAAGGTACAGGGCATAGTGTTAAGGTTCCTTCAGTCCCATATTGCCTCAGCACGGACGTGGCTTCAGTTGCTAGGCAACATGGCGGCGACGGTGGACATAGTCTGGCGTGCACGTCGGAGAATGCGTTCCATTCAGCAGGCGTTAGCACAACAGTGGTCCCACTCGGAGAGCTACGAGAAGAATCTGGCTATTCCCCAGTGGTTGATACGTCACTTGCGGTGGTGGACAGATACCGGGAATCTATTCAAAGGTTTACCTCTGATGACCCCGGTACCGTCGCTCACAGTTCAGACGGATGCCTCCCTCACTGGGCGACCTCGCGATGTCGGGACTATTGTCCGACCAAGAGGCGACCTTGCACATCAATGTGTTAGAGTTGAGAGCTGTGACGTTGGTGTTCGAACGCTTCGTGGATCAGGTTCGAAGCCGAGTGGTTTGTCTAGAGATGGACAACCAGACGGCGATGTCCTACATTCTGAAGCAGGGCGGCACTGTGTCTCCGTCGCTCCTTCAGGAGGCGTGGCAGTTTTCTAATATGGTGCGATCAGTTCAGCATACGGGTTATGCCTGTGTATCTCCCAGGGGTCGACAACGTGCGTGCAGATGCGCTCTCACGACGTGTTCTGGCTCCCCACGAGTGGTTGCTCGATCGGGAGATATTCGGGATTATCTCCCAGTTGTCTGGGTCGTTCTAGGTGGATCTGTTTGCCTCTGGAGTGACGAACTAGATTCCGGGGTTTTTGTTCGCGGATTCCTGATCCGAGAGCGATTGCCGCCGACGCCTTCCAGCGGGACTGGACGGACAGGGTGGTGTCGGCGTTTACGCCAATTCCCCTGATTTCCAAAGTTCTGTCTCAGCTTGCCACCCAACCAGCGCGGCTACTAGTGCTTCTCGCACCTCTGTGGCCGTCTCAACGCTGGTTTCCGGTAATACTCAGGTCGCTAGTGTAGCCGCCGGTACTATTACCGCGGCGACCGAACCTACTATCCCAGGACGGCCAGCCTCACCCCAATCCCCAGGATTCAGTGGGTGGCCTGGCCACTGTCCGGAATCGTCTCCAAAAGAGCGGATTTCCTGCATCAGTTGCAGACACAATTCTGGCTTCGTGGACGGATTCCACGAATGTACAGTGTGAGGATAGATGAGCCTGTTATGCGCGCTGGTGTGGAAATAGAGGGATTCTCGATCCCTTTTCTTCGACTGTAGTTGAAGTATTGGAGTTCTTACCGTCTCGTTTAGAATCTGGCTTAGCCGCTTCTACGATTCGAGGCTACTCCCTGGCTATTTCAGCCTTCCACATACCCGTTGAGGGTGCCTTGTTGGGACAATACCCCCGGGTACAGCGTTTTCTTGCAGGCGTGGACAGACTGCGTCCGGTCGTGAAATTTGTCTCGAGTATTGGAATGGTTACCCACTCCTCTCGTTTATGACTTGGCCAACCCGTCGTTACAACTGTTAAGTTGGAAAACGACTTTTTAGTGGCGGTTACGTCTGGTAGACGTGTTAGCGACTTACACGTCATGTTTTCAGACCCGGATCTTACTATGTTCCATAAGGATCGGGTTAGCATTCGCTTACCGGATTCATACCGCCCAAAAAATTCGATCATTCGCTTCGAATTACCGCGCCTATCGATCTAACTGGGTGCATGCTGCCTGCGTCGTCTGATAATACATACCGTAAGGTTCGTGTATTAGACGTTATGAAACCTCTTAAAGTTATTTTAAGAGAATAGCCTTGCTCCGTACGGAGAAACAGCTATTTTGCTGTTGTGGTGGCGGAATGGCTGGCTATCCGACTGATACACAGACGGCATCCCGATGGATTGTATCGGCAGGCTGCAAGGTCTATATACATAAAGGCTTATCTCCCCCAAAAGGGGTTGTCAGCTCACTCAGTGAGAGCAGTGGCCACGTCAGAACCGTCATTACCAACTGAACAGACACTCACGAGAGTGTGCTCAGTTCGGTCAGTCAGTTCCCTGCAGTAGACAGAATAGTTCTGCTCAAGCTGATTAAGCTTTGTTTGATAACTATATATCTGTTTGCACTCGGTGTTGGGTAACTATCCATTCCCATTTTATCGGCGGTGATATTTGGTGATGGTTTCTTAGTCCCGCCCTCTTTGGCTGGGTGCCTTACTTTCCTTTCCATTTCCCTGCTTAGCTTGCTAGTGCGGTATGGACAAGGTTCAGTTTGGCGAGTGTCCCGTACGTCCAGGTCTCCAAACTTTGATTTGGGTGGGCGGGGTTTCTCATTTGGGATTTCCCAAATTCTAGCCAATGGGCATGTAAGCTTTGACAAGCGGGTCCTCAGCTTTGTCACGCCCCCGCCTTGATTGACATCAGCGGTCAGGTGACCAGGTCGGTGCCTTTTCTATTTCCGTGTGATTGTAGATTTGCACTTCGATCGAATGGACTGTTGCTGTCAGACAGAATACCACTCCCAATTGCTTCTCTTCGGGAGTCTGTTTAATGCTTATATGTACCCCAAGGAGGACTTCTTCTGAAAAAGAATTATACAAACCTGTAGAGGTTATGAATTCTTTGAAGAATGTCCTCCTTGGGGTACGGCCACCCGCCTCCCCTCATTCTGTCTGATACGTTCAGCATGAAAAGTGAGGTGCGAGGTAGACGGCCAGAGTTACCTGCTCTTGGCTGTAGGGGGCCTGGGGGGCCCTGTAAAGGTGGTCCCACAAGACAAAAACGAGTTTTTTGTTTTGTAAATATTTTATTATCAAAATAGTTACAACTGTCGTAGGGATTTTTAATGGACATAAAAATGCATATATGTTTATATGTACCCCAAGGAGGACATTCTTCAAAGAATTCATAACCTCTACAGGTTTGTATAAGTTTATTGTAGGCATTATCATTTCATTAGGTTCTTTCGCCTCAGAAAGTCCACAATTAAAATGTAACTAGAAGCTACGCCCTCCTTGTGACTTGATGGGTAAAGAGTTTGATTTTTCAATTCAAATTAATCAACCTGGAGAGTGTCAGCACTGTGGCACAATTATCATTTGTGATTTCAAGTCCTGCAAATCACGACCTAAATGTGAAATATATTCATTTACAGACTGTTGGCTAACAGATGTCATCTGAAATATCTCAGATGTTCACGAATCCATGTATTTCACAGATGACCCCAGCAGGTGGGAGTTGATTAATTCATCTCATGAATATCAATTCACTGAAGTGATACAAGATACCACCTGTTATATCACAAATGTTTACGAAAAATCAATATTTGTTGTGTGCAGGTGTGGTCACTGCAAGAGGCTTGCTCCAACATGGGATGAACTTGCCAAAATCTATAATGTAGACTCAACAGAAAGGCCAGTTGTTGTTGCTAAGGTGGGTACAAATTGTACAATTTCTACTTGCTGAAACCGGAGAAGAACTGATCTCGATTGAGTCTGTAGTGGACTTCATACCATACAGCATGGAACATTGCTCACAATATCAATCACTAGAGTGTCCAGTCCAGGGTTCCTGATTCACAAAATGTTTGTTATGCGACAACATTCACAAGCCCATGATAAACTATAGAGTTATGACAAGTCATAGCGTTACGAAAGGTTTGTGGATCAGTACCCAGGCTTTCTTATTTACAAACAACTCTCATTATGCTGGAATATTCCTCAGTATGACATTTAAATAACAAACATTTAAACAACAAACAAATGAATATTCTCGATATCTTAAGGGTTCTCATTTTGGAAAGCTACACTAACTACTCTATCCATTCTCGTGGCGCATGCAATCTCAAATTTCTTTCCTATTTGCCTATTTTTTGTCTGTTTCACTCAGCCTAAGGAAAATATGGGTTAAAAATCTGCATCAGTGTTGGGTTGGGTATATCAACAACATGGCAGGTTCTCTCATTCAGTACAATAGAGTTGGCCAAAATTTCAACATTTAAAAGCCGAGTAATACACAAAAGAAAGCTCTGAAAAATCTATTTTAAGAAAGTGTATCTTTATGTCAATAAGACACAGTCAGTGTCAAGTCATCCCCTACCCATTTCTCCTTTTTTTCATCTCAACCGTTCATTTGTCAGTGAAGTTAAATGAAAATTATGCACATATGATTTAGGATTTGCTTGGCTAATGGGAATGAATGAAGGGGTAAAGGTACAGCTAGCGGCGTTTATCCTCACTTATAATTAACACAAATTTCATGTGTGGAGTACAATATTCTCTGAGTTTTACACAGGCTTGAATTACCTGATAGAGAAAGTCATGTCATGCATCTCAAATACTTTGGATATTCACAGTCCATGGTTACAAGTTATGGAGTCAAAGCATATACAAGCCTGTAAAGTAGTGGCATTGATTGTAGCTCACGTTCCAACACTGGTGATACGTTGTCTGTGTGCAGGTTGACTGTACAGAGGAGACAGCAGTGTGTGCTGCACAGGGAATTACTGGATATCCAACACTCAAGTTCTTTTATGAGTCTTCCACCGACTTTTCACGCTACAAGGGTCCAAGGGACTTGGATGCTCTCAAAGCTTTTGTGGAGGAGCAATTCAGTCAGGTAAGTTATGTTTGTGTGTTCACTTCTGAGTATTATCAAGTGATGAAATGTGAATATTTTGATGACCTGTGGAAATACTCAGCTGTACCCGACCCCAACACAGGTGAAACTGACGAATAAAGATGGAGTCTGCAATGGTAAAACTTTTACTTTGAGACTGTCGCAAAGGTTTCACACATCAGAACTCAACATTACATTAAAAGAATGTTGACTTTATGAAACTGTCAAGTCTCACTGAGAAGACATCAGATTGTGAATTGAAGACTTGTGCATCAAGATAAAAAGAACAGAAGATGTAGTATTAACAGTATTAGTTTGATAACCCTCTCTATGGTAAGACCTCCAGATTTATGGATATCAACTTCCTTATTGTGGATAACACAACGGAGCATATGCTTCGATGAAGCATCAGGAGCAAGCACACACTCCGCAACATGTTATCCTCACTAAAGAAGTTGATATCCATAAATCTGGCTTTCTTATGCTTTCCACTTCTAAATGTCCTTCAAAGCCTCTTTATGGGGCTCTTTTTCGGTCTTCAGATGTCACTATCTCCTGTTTGACTTTGTCAGAAAGTGTTACCACTTTCTCTATAGTGAAACCCACCAAGATCAGTTCAAGTTCATGAAAATGTGTAATCAAAAGTAAGCATACTCAGTAGTTTGGTCAACATTCAATATCTGTCAGATTAAACAAGTCATTCCTTCTTATCTAATAGTAGTATCAATATTACTCAAATGAGGGGGCTTTGGGGTAGCCTAGTTGTTATAGTGCGTGGAGACCGCTTCTAGCATCAACTGCAATGATATTGCTGGAATATTGCTAAAAGCAGCAAAATGCGAAACTCACTCAGGGAGAGGAAAGTGACCCACAGCCTCCTGAGCCTCTTCGGACACTGGTTGAGCTAAACGAGGACACATTCCAAGACCACATCAAACATGGCCAACACTTCATCAAGTTCTACGCCCCCTGGTGTGGTCACTGTCAGCGCCTCGCACCCACGTGGGAGGACCTGGCCAAAAGCTTCCAGTACAACGAAGATGTCAGCATAGCAAAGGTAAGTGCTGGATTCATTCTGGTTGCACTACAACAGCACTGTTAGTGTAGATGTGGAGCAGGATGTATCAGTGGTTCATGTTATCACAAATATGACAAGCTATCAGGGTACTGCTATAGGGAGCAACATCCTGTCCATTGGGTTAGAGCACAAACTACCCTAACTATGGCAGTTTTGACCTGAATGCTATTTTCTATTGAATCCATGAGGTGTTAAATGCCAAATGTGTCACTTTCTGATCTGATGTCTCACTTTAATGTAAATGCAGTTGAACTCTTTTGTTACAGTGAACATATATTGTGGTTTGAATACTTTAATCATTTTCTGTTCAACAAGCAAGATGATTACACTGGCTAGTACTAGCAGATACAATCAGGAACTCAAGAGTTGTCCATGTCTTGGCCTGTTTGTCTTCTATTTGGCAGGCACGTTGTGAAAGACATTTCTGTCTGTTCAAACTACATGTATATATATATACATATGGAAATTAATTAAGCAACACCAAATTCAAAGACACATAAAAACTTAACAAAGTTTAACGAAGTAATTTTGATGATTGATTATTCAATTTTGATGTATTGACATACAGCATGAGCTTTTCATGGGTTGATATGACGCGCGTGAAGCTTGCACAGCGCACGTGCATTGCTTTAACCTCAACTTTCGAAAAATGCACTTTTTCCCTGGGGTGTTTACAAGCGCAGGTTGTCGATTGCATTCGGTTTTTCATTCATTTCAATGTCATGGCACGTAGGAAATTATCAGAGGCCACTCGTTGGCAAATAATCGGCATGAGGAATGCTGGTATGTCTCTAAGACAAATCGGGACTCAAATCGGACGACATCATTCCATAATTTCAAAACTTTTGAAAAAATACCGGGCCACTAATGAAGTTAAAGACCTGCCTAGACCAGGAAGACCCAGGAAGACCACAGTCCGGGAGGACAGAGCTTTACTGAGACTTGTACGGCGCAGGTCCTTCGACTCGAGCTCTCGGTTGAGACAGGAGTGGCTTCCAGGGAGACCCATCTCGAACAGGACTGTTCGGAATCGTCTGAAAGCTGCAGGATACCGGGCAAGGAGGCCAATCAAGCGACCCAGACTGTCTCCAGCCCATAAGGCAGCCCGACTGGCCTGGTGTAATGACCGTTTGCACTGGAACATTGCCTCTTGGAGGAAGGTCCATTTCTCAGATGAGAGCCGGTTCTTGCTGCACATGGTGGACGGTCGTACTCGGGTCTGGAGGCAGAGGAACACAGCAATGGCTCCACGGAACATCCAGGAGACTGTGGCCTTTGGGGGAGGTTCCGTTATGGTATGGGGGTGCATTTCCATGAACTGCAAGTTGGATATCATTACCATCCGTGGCAACCTTAACGGTGTTCGTTACCAACAGGAGGTTCTTGACAGGGCTGTGGTACCTCATTTTGAGAACCATCCTCTGGCAACGAGACCCATATTTATGGACGACAATGCTAGACCTCACAGGGCGCATGCTGTAAATGATTTTTTGCGGCAAAATGCAATTGACAGAATTCCATGGCCTGCCATGAGCCCTGACCTCAACCCCATTGAACATTTGTGGGACTTTATTGGCCGTCGTGTGAGGCAGAGAGACCCACCAGTCCATAATCTCAACGAATTGACGGCTGCCCTGCATGAGGAGTGGAACAGGATCCCCCAGAATCAGATCCGGAGACTCATCCAAGGAATGAGGAGGCGTCTGGAATCGGTGGTGCGTGCGCAGGGAGGACACACTAGATATTGATGAAAGTCGGTGTGCAGACTCTCAGATGACTGTTCTTTCTTTCCATGTGACATTTGTGTTAATACACCTGACAACAACGTCTGTGGATGAATAGTAAATTGTGTCCATTTTTTCATGAATTTAAGACAGTTTTAAGAATTTGGATTTCGTTGCAATAAAGCAAAGTCTTGATACTTTTTCCCTTTAAGTTGTTTGTCAGAGATCGTCTGTTGAATAAAAAAGTGTCAAACTATATCAACCCGGCATATTTTGATTGTCAGAACACTTCAAAGTTGCTCCAATAGAAAAAATTGGGGTGTTGCTTGATTAATTTCCAGGTGTATATATCAAGGTGACCAACAGTGAAACATACAGCTTTAAACAAGTGACCAAAAGTGGCTGATTGTAAACTGCAAAACAGACTAACTAATACAGATTTCTGGTTTCTGTTACAGATAGACTGCACAGCCACTGGTTCAGTCTGTGACTTGTATTCTGTGCGAGGTTATCCTACCCTCTTGTGGATGAAGGATGGGCAGAAGGTAAAGTCTCCCTGATTATTTTTAAGTCTCTGGAAAACACCCCACCTCACATTGTTTTCTTGTCCCTTTGTATGTACTGATGCAGCATGTGTTGAAATTGTTTCTTACTAATGAAATACGCTATACACAGGCAGGTCCAGTTGTGGGTGCACAAGCTCCCCTTTCTCTCAAAATTGTTTTCCCTGAGGAGCATGAGATATGTGCGCCTGTCCTCCCAAATCTGGGATCCGCTATGTACAGCTGATATATTTTCGTATATTGGATTTTACAATTTTAGAGAGACACTTTTGTTGTTATCTTTCTAATCACTTAAACAGCTCAAAACTTGTCACTAACCTTCGAAACACACAAAATGTCATTCAAGAATTTACCATGTGTATGTGATGCAACAGCATTTATTGAAGCTCAAGTAAACACTTATATCCAAATTTGTATGGTATTCAAAACTTCATACGATAGTCCTACCAAACAATCATGAACTACACAAGATATGATTTTTGTTGAAATGTAATTGAAATAGTTTCAATTTCAATTGTTTTTATGTAAAAAACTATTGGATGCGTATGAAAACACACATGCATTTGTTATAACATCCTGTATTGGACAAATCTTGTTTGACAATTTAGCACATATAGTGGTGTAACAGATTTGAGTGTTTCACACTGTGTCACCGTGATAAGGTGGCTAAATGAATTAGCTCTGAACCCCTTTTTGAGTGGTTTCATGTCATATGGTCAGTTTTGCCTATTTTGACCAGGTTGACCAGTACCAGGGAGCCCGCAACTTGGATGACCTGAAACAGTATGTGTCGAGGATGCTTGATCAGGACCAATCAGAACAACACAGGACAGATGAGAAGATTGTGGAGGGTAGTCTGGATGATGAACCAGAGGTCAGGGGGCAAATGTCAAAGTCTTGTATTACAGAATTATTAAACTGGAAATGATTCCTTTTTAATTATATTATGTATAATAAATAGACATAAAGTTGGTAACACCCTATTGAAAGTGTGTAACAAGATGCACATGGGTAAATAATGCTTGTTGAATGATTGACATGTTAGTAAGTGTCTTAGATATGTTTGTGATTTGCAGCCTGAAGTGCTCGACTTAACAGCTGATGATTTTGATGATGTTTTGGCGGAGGGAATGGTATTTGTCAAGTTCTTTGCACCATGGTTAGTATCAGTCTTTAATGTCATTTTAATACAATGCTTTGTGTCAGTTCTACCCATTCAAGGACTTGATATTCAGTGTATTCAACTCCTTACAACATGTATCTAAACCGTCTACTCCACTTAACTGCTGAAGCTGAAACTGCAACAGTGATGAAATATTTATTTGAAAAAGATGTTTGAATTAGGAGATAAACATCATGTGTTGGCCAGTTTCCGGGTGTTGTCGAGTATTTGAAGCATGGGAATGCATTTGGAACCGACGGCGTGAGCCGGAGGTTTCAAATGAAATATTCCCGTGCTTCAAATACTCAATAACACCCGGAAATTGGCCAACACATGATGTTTATCGACATTGTAAACACAAAAGTAAACCAAAGGGTTTTACTGTCTGCACTCGTTTACATCGAGAATGAGTACAGCAGTGAAGTGTCATCAGCTGGCCGTTTCAGCTGGTTCCCATGGTAGCATCTGGAGTTGCTCATTGGTGACGTCATTATAATTTTACGTCACAATATGATTTGAATGATGTCACCACTGTTGATGACGCAAGAAAACAATTGTTTGCGAGGTTTCTTCGTGTCAGTACGCAGTAAATAGTCTTGCAGTTTCCGGGAATCTAATACCATTTGATCATGTTTTTCAAACAATCAGATTACAGAACACAGTGACTTTTGGTTTACAATCTGATTTTCGACACTGCCATCATGACGGCCATATTGAAAAAGCCATGTGTTGTTATTAATGTTAATATATTTTACAGTGTGATGAAATGTTGGATATGAGTTGCAAATAGTGGACCTAAACATATTTTCAAGTTAATTCCCACAAAGTATCTTCTTCACTCCGTAAACTTTATCTGTGAAAATTTGTTTTTTAATCTGAAGTATTTATGCAGAAAATATTTGAATATTCATACAGTGAGTAAAATCTGATAAACTGTTGGTGTTATACTTAGGTGAGTCCAGACTCTAAAACAAATATTACCGAGTACGGTGTAAAATTAAACCTATTCACTCTTACTGAGCTACAGTCCCAGATTTTTGACAGACTTGAGCAATGCCCAATTAAATATTGCTACTCCATAATGGATGGGTAGTTTGTGAATCCAGGATAAAATATGCCTAAGTTTATCAGTTAGAAGATTAAACTGTGTAAACTGCATGAGATGTCAGAATAATTCAGCAACTTTCAATGCTGTTTCATCCTTTGGAGAGCTGGGACATACCCAGTCTAAATGTTGCAGGTTACATCCACACCTAGATGTCTTGCTTATCAAGGTATCCTGTTATTGTTCACTTTTATCTTCAAAATCCCAACTTTGCCACAATGTATGTGAGTTGCTGAAGGTAGCTCCTCCTTCCCCACCATTACCCACCCACTGTCTTGTTGTTCTGCAGGTGTGGACATTGTAAACGGCTTGCACCAGTATGGGAAGAACTGTCCAAGAAGTTTTTTGATGTTGGAGATGTGAATATTGCTAAGGTTGATTGCACTGTACAAGGGGCACTGTGCAAGAAACACGAGGTATTGTCAGATTGTGTTGATATGTTCTGCTTTCATGTTACAGTTTGTTTGTTTGTTTTGTAACTTTCAGGTTGTTCAGTATGTTCGTGCTGTATCGTTTTGGCCTATGGTCAAATCTGGAGCAGTAGGGTAACCTTGCGGTTGAGGTGTTCACTTGTCACACCAGATGCCCTGGTTCGATTCCCACATGGGCACAATTAGTGAAGCCCATTGCAAGAGTCCCTTCCATGATATCGCTGGAATATTGCTAGAAGTGCCACAAAACCAATAACTCACTCATTCTTTCCAAACCTGAGCAGAATAAACTGATGGTTAATATCATGTTTTGTTGAGAATTAATTGTGAGTACCATGACATATGGCCCTAATGGTCATTCCAGGTTAAGCCCTCCACAACCTATACTGGTTTAATAAATTGTATGGTCAGTTTTGAAGAGTGAGTGAGTGACTTTAGTTTTACGCCGCTTTTTAGCAATATTCCAGCAATATCATGGTGGGGGACACCAGAAAATGGACTTCACACTTTGTACCCATGTGGGGAATCGAACCCGGGTCATTGGCGTGACGAGCGAACGCTTTACCCACTAGGCTACCCCACCGCCCCCAGTTTAGAAGAAATAAATGTTATCTTCTCCCATACCCGAATAGTGCGATTTGGCATTCATAATATCGGTCACTGGAGTGTTTGGTCCAGATAAATTACATGGCACCATTAGCTTCAATATTTGTGGGTGGGATATCATGCAACAAACAAACAAACAAACTTCTAATCTCTAAACAATCTGTTGCTGTTTAACAGATTTGTTTGTACCTCACATTATCAATATATTGAAATACTTACTCACCACAGATGACATTTTGTCAAGCCTTTAACGATTATGACAATCAAAGATGACATTAGATCTTTTCATTGAGATGTTCCCAAATTTTCACTGATAGTTACTAATTTTTCCTTATCCTGACTCATGCTTAATTGCTTATCTCCTCTTCCCTGGCAAATGTAGTGGAATACCTGAAATCCCTTGAAGTTCCCTTCTAAAAGAAGCGGATGTAAAAATACACTCACAAGTTGCCTCACTTTACTCGCGCACATGGTCAGCTGATCGGCTATGATTGTCACTCTCTCCCTATCGCCCGACAAGGGCGGCTGTAGGCACCTGGGGTCCCGCATAAGTTCTTCAATTATTTTGGTCCTTAAACTAAATTTACATTGTATGTGGTATTTGGCTTAGTATATGCATCATATTTTATCAAATCTGTGATTATTGTGTCTTTATTTAACACGTATTTCATTAACTGAGACTTAATCTCAGTTGATGAAATTGTGTCTACAGTGTACATTATGGCTGTCAGCGGTTGACCCACACTTTGTTTGTCCGGTGTGTACAGCCCACATGTTTGTCTGATACCCGTAAATTTTGCAGAAGTTTATCTGATTCAGAATTTACTTTATGTACTCGGTCTGTGTACAGATGTATGAGGGACAGGCAATGTCGGCTTGCATTAGCCATGTCTAAAGCGGGTGAATTAAATTCGGGTAACCGTTTATCTGTGTCTGCTGAGATTCATGCCACTGATATGTCTGGCGTTTCTCTGGGGTTATGTCTGGGGTCCGGCAAGTTGTACCCTAAACCACAGAAGCGATCTTCTTCAGAGACAGGGCTGTCATCTTCTTCCAAATCATCACAGAATCAACATTCTTCGATGAAGAAATTCATTAGGGGAATAAATCGTCCCTCTACAAGAATGACACATCTTCAACGAGCCGCCATTGATTCTATGCAGCGAGCAAGATATCATCCAACGTAGCTAACGTCTTCCACCCCCAGCTGTTCCCATACAACCGTCTCAAGAGGGTGGACATCTTCACCTCTAGTGGAAAATTTGGGGAATTCTCAAAGACGACTACGTCATGAAGATTCTGAGAGACGGCTAAAAGATTCTGTTGGAATATACCCCACTGCTCACAAGACTACCAGCTCCCATCGTCTATTCAGAGAATCAACTAGACAAGTTGACTGACGCTATATCAACGCTGTTGCTGAAGGGAGCAGTAGAAGTAATACAGTCGCAGAGTCTGACACCTGGCTTCTGCTCCCCAATCTTCTTAGTACTGAAGAAGAATTCAAGGGAAAAATTCCGGCTCATATACAACATAAAGGAATTCAACAAGAATTTTCTGTGGAAACACCTCAAGAAGATCTTCCTCAACTAAGATTCCTCATCCGTCCAGAAGACTGTCTCTCCAAAATCGATCTGCAAGACGTGTACCTACACATCCCGATACATTGAGAATCCAGGAAATATCTGCGCTTCCTTTTCAATGGTTAGCACTACCAGTGGACAGTCCTACCGTTTGGAATATCTTGGGTAACCAAGCCCATCCTTAACTATGTACACCTGAGGGGCACTTTTTACCTGGATGACGGCATACAAGTGCATCCAGAGAAAAATCAACTCAGACTACAGTTTGACTTCACCATCAGGCTACTAACACAACTGGAATGGTTAGTAAATCATCTAAAGTCGGAATTGGAACCTCAACAAGAACTCAAGTTCCTCGGGATTCATTTCATCACAACATTGAATCAGATTGTCATCCGGACCGGTGGGTCAAGATTCAAGACATGATAAAGCAGGCTCTACTCTCTCGGTTGGCACTTCGACAATGGCAGTGTCTACTAGGTCTCCTCACGTCAGCACAATATATGACCAGAAGAGGAAGACTATAGCTGTGTCCGCTACATCGCTTCTTGAATCTTCATCTCAACAACACAGGTCAGATTCCACTCCCAGACAGTGTGAAGCCCTTTCTACTTCGGTGGACTCGCTGATCGAATGTCTTGGGACTTTTATGTTAGAGCCAGCATTCAACAACCATCTCTACATAGATGCATCTCTGCAAGGATGGGGAGCCCATCTTGACAACGCGGTAGCAGCAGGAATCTTGAACAAAGAAGATCAAGCTCTTCACATCAACAACTTGGAGATGAAAGCGGTCATTCAGACAACACTGAGAGACAAGCTACTGATGATCCATACAGACAGCTCAACAGTAGCTTTCTTCATAAACAAACAAGGGTCAACGAGATCTCCATCTCTACTACACCTGACATTTAAACTTTTCAACATAGTCGACAGTCTGAATCTCCAAATATAAGCATGTCACATACCAGGAGCCTGTAACATCATGTCAGACGCCCTATCTCGTCTTCTTCGTCCATCACCAACAGAGTGGATGCTGCATTGGGAGGCGTTTCAACTAATCAGCCAGAAATTCGGATAGCTGCAAATAGATTTATTTGCAACAAGGTTCAATAAACAACTACCTTTGTATCACCGGTACCAGATCCATTAGCCAGGGCAACAGATGCTTACGGCATCCCATGGGAAGGACTAAACAGGTTTGCATTTCCCCCTCCAGTCCTGCTAACAAAGGTAGTCGAGAAGATCAAACAGACGAAGCGCCTACAACTGATTTTGATCGCGCCTTACTGGCCAACGAGACATTGGTTTCCAATACTTATAGATAGTGATTGAAATAATTTTTCAACTCAACCTGACAGCCAGGCTGGTGGCCCATAAATGTTGCCTGCCCATCTTGAAAGTTGCCTGTCAACCTTTAAGTAACCCTCTCTTTGATTAGTTCTTATTGAACCATGTTTCTACAGATATCCAAACACAACGTAGCTTACTAAGCCAGACAGTTTTGCCATCTTTACTGGCTGAAGAGGTGTCCATGTTGGAATTATGGAATATGCTCGTAGCTTTCATTCAACTTTCTTAAATCAAAATATGACATGACAATTCAATTGGAATGGTCGTCCTGAGAGAAAACTGAAAGTAGGTCAACCTTAAAAATTTCAGCCAGACAATCGGGCTGGTGGAGAGAATTTCCAGGCAGCCCGACTCAAAATTTACCGGCCACGGGCAGTCGGGCAGGCCGTTATTTCGATCACTGCTTATAGAAGAGTTATGAAAACCAGGGCTACAGCTACCAGATCAGAAAAATCTTCTTGTCCACCCCCACACGAAACAGGCACATGGCAACCCATCTGCTATCTAACTCCATGTATGGACCATATCAAGACCTGCTTAAAACACAGCAGCGAAAGCAGTTACTTTAGCCTTACAGAAATCCACTCGCACTCTATATGATGACAAGTGAAAGTGATTTGAGACAATACGCCAAGAAGAAAGGCTTCACGGTGATGAAAGCAACACATCTGCTGATAGCAGATTATTTATTTCATCTATGACATTCCAGAGGTCTGAAAGGCTCTACATTATCTACATATGTAGCACTAGCAGCGCTCAGCTCAGTCGTCACCTTGAAAACGGGGATCAAGTTGACTGAAGTACCCAAGCTACTCACCTTTAAGTTGGAAGATCAATAATGTAGATTTAGAGCTCCAGCGTGGGATCTATACATCGTACTCCAACATCTCAGAAGTGATGCGTACAAGCTGCTTGACCGGACCTCATATGAACTACTAACTCAGAAGACGCTGTTTTTACTTGCCTTGACTAGAATGCTGCACGAATGTCAGAAATTCATGCTCAAGACTTCAACTGCACGAGGTTTGATGCAAGTCATCAAGAGAAAGCTCTAGGTGTAAGATGGGATTTTATTGCGAAAAATCAACTGCCAGGTCAACTGGATAGACAATAATTCCACATACTGGCATTGTCTTCAATCCTTGGACCTCATGATACTAAAGATCTATCATTATGTCCAGTTAGAGCATTGAAAATATACATCGCTCATACCAAGTCTAGAAACATTTCAAGTGCCTGTTTATCCCTATATCTGCTGAGACACCTATGGAAGTATGCCACAACACTATCTCAGTATGGATCAGAGCTGTTATATTGAGAGAATATAAAACAGCAGGATTGGAATTCAGAGCCTTGGCCTCTACACTAGCGCTGCATGGGAATTGCTTGCTATCAACTATAATGGAGGGCTGCTTTTGGAAGTCAAACACAGTGTTTGCCAACCACTACCTATGAGACATAGCCACAGAGGATGTCACTGGCATTCATCAGTTTGGGCCTCTCGTCCTTGGTCAGCACCTAACAGTTCTCTGAAGGCGTTTTATCACGTGACTTGTGGAAGCCAGACACACTGCAGAGTATAATGGTGGAAAATCTATGCACACTTCTTAACAGACTAGCATGAGTGATTATGACCGTGTACTTGCAACGAAGATACTTGTAGATAAAGAGGGGTCACATCTAGTCTTCATTACAATATCGTGACATTTAGTTGCATCAGAAACGGGACACTAGCTACTTTCGGTGTCATCACATTCCAGTCAACGAAGTCTTCTGCAGAACACAAGTTTGACTGGATGTGATCCCCCGAATCTACAGTGAATATTAGAAGAACAGGACCAAGTTATTGCCTCCACCGTTTTTGTCAGGTTTTGTAAGCAATTTAAGCATGAGTCAGGATAAGGAAAAATATGTAATTTTCTGCATAAAATTGATATTTGATACTTATACTGACTCATGACGCAAACCCTCTCAGCCGCCCCTCACAGGCATGCTGAGTTCTTATATTCTCGTGTCGGGCGATTATTAAGAAGGGAGTGACTATCATGGCCGATCAGCTGACCATGTGCGCAGGTAAAGGGAGGCTACTTGAGGGTGAGTGTATTTTAACGTCCGCTTCTTTTAGAAGGGAACTTCAAGGGATTTCAGGTATTCCACTACCTTTGCCAGGGAAGAGGAGATAAGCAATAAAGCATGAGCCAGGATAAGTATAAAATATCAATTTTATTCAGAAAATTACATATTCTGATCTTTTTTTTATTTATTTCTAGGTTCGAGGCTATCCGACACTGATCTTATTCAACAATGGTGTAAAGATCAGTGAATATAATGGTGCTAGAGATTTGGAGTCACTCTTCTCATTTGTTGAACAGCATAGAATAAAGAGGGACGAGTTGTAGACACACCTAAGTCTTTTTACAACTTCTTAAGTTATTTTCTTTACAATTTGTCAGATAATGTCCATGAGATGCGACTTCAGTTAATGTAATGTAGACTCTGCGCTCCACAACTGACACAGATAATGGCTCAGCAAGTAAAAGAAAATGCTTTGGGAACCTGTCCCTCAAGATCTCAAGAATCAACAACTTCATATTTTCAAGGGAAATATTTATTTGGGGAATTGTTAATCCAGAACACTGACGTGCCGTCCATGTGAATGATCTTTCATTGTATCTACCATCAAGTAAAGTATTTGTTTTCAAAGGTCAAGCTGTTGGTCCAGTGAATATTGAAAATACCACTGGTCCTCATTAAACTATGAAACGTATGCTTATCATACCTTGATCTAGGTTATGATGAGTTCACCCATTCTCTCAATGTGGTATTGCTGAAATGTTGCTGAAATATTGCAAAAATGAGGGTAAACACTTCTCACTGTGACATACAACTGTTGTAACGCTGACTTGGTGCCACTGACTCTGATCAACTGATCTGATCATGAGTGTTTGTCAGTCTGGAAAATCTATTTTCTAACTTTTTGTGCAATGTAATCTCATCATATCATGTTTACAAATTAATAAAAAAAAAACAATGAACAAAATTAATATTTTCATATTTGGACCCAAGATTAGATACATTCTGCTATCTTTCTGTCTGTATTGATGCAACTTTCCTTGCACCATGGATGTATCAACACCCTTCCTTGTTGGTGTGAATATTTCAAACCAATGATGTTGGTATGGATGCATCTATGCACGTCTTGTTAGAATGAATACTTCAAAACCAATGATGTTGGTATTGGTGTGTCTGTGTCCCCCAGTTGTTATGAATACTTCAAAACCAATGATGTTGGTATGTATGCATCAGTGGTCTTCCAGTTGGTATGGATGCATCAAAACTAATGATGTTGGTATGAATGCATCATCGTGTTGGTATAAATTTATCAGGAACCTTCTTTTTTGTATGGATGCATCATCACCACTCCTGTAGGCAGGAATGGATGCAAGTCTGCTGGTATGAATGCCTCATCACTGCTTCTGTTGGTATGCATTCATCATCACCACTCCTATTGGTATGGAAACATCATCACCACTCCTGTTGGTATGGATGCATTGTCACTGCTTCAGTTGGTATGAATGCACCATTACCGCACTTGCTGGTATAAATGCATCATTGCTGCTCTTGCTGGTATGGATGCATCATCACCACTCCTGTTGGTATGGATGCATCATCACCTCTGCTGCGAATATATATGCATCATCATCACTCCTGTTGGTATGGATGCATCATCACCACTCCTGGTATGGATGCATCATCACCTCTACTGCGGGTAAAGATGCATCATCACCACTCCTGTTGGTATAGATGCATCATTACTGCTCCTGTTGGTATGAATGATCTGAGTCTGTTCATATGGATGCATCATCACCTCTACTGCTGGTAAAGATGCATCATCACCACTCCTGTTGGTATAGATGCATCATTACTGCTCCTGTTGGTATGAATGATCTGAGTCTCTTCATATGGATGCATCATCGCTCATCAGTATGAATGCATCAATACCACTCCTGTTGGCATGGATGCATCAATACCACTCCTGTTGATATGGTGATGAAGAGTAAGCTGTAATTGATTTGGGGTTGAATAGACTGTGGAGATAAGCATCTCATCTGACAGGATTTAATCTTTGGGATTTGTGAATTATGGAGAGTTTACACTATATTTTTCTTCTTTGCAATGAAAATCATGTTTAAAGAGCAGTCCTTTGTTTTCATGAATGTAATTTGTCAAATTTAAGAAGTAAAATGAGTGATTGTGAATGTAAGTATCTCATGAGCTTATTGTTCATAAACTAGTAACAGAAACATTTTATTTTTCTTTACGTGTTGACGTATTTGATGAAAATTGTCATACATATTTTGTCAAGTGTTAGACAGCAAATCAAACAAAATTGTGAACAGGTTTTGCTGTTGCAGCATAAACTACCAATTGTGCTAGGGACTGTTATTTTCGTTTTGACAAATGTATTTCAATTGTGGTATTAAAAGTGCTAATACAGGATACAGATACAAGTATACACAGTGCCATTGTAGCTGCTGCTTAGTAGCAGACCCTGTATTGTGTCAGCAATCTCTTGTGTGTCAGACAACTTCTTCATGTACCCAGATACTGCTCATTAACCTGCTTGCATGTTCTTGTGTAATTACAGTGACTTAATCAAAACTAATATGCATAAGAGAAACAAATAAAGAAAATCAGAAAAATTCAAGTGTTCAATTCAAGTAATATCCTGTTTTCATCATCAGCTTTGATTAGCACATTGGGATGAAATCTGAGAAAAAATAAAGGATAACTGCTGTGAAGTGCTGTTCCCTATTTGTTTCTCTCAGTATATTTATGAATTTAAGATTTGATAGTATAGTTTTACGGAATGCTTCGTGCTGTCACAGTTCACTTCTTGATCATATTTAGTCAAGACAGTATTTAGTGTCTAGTCTAGGAAGCGTTAACTTGAGACCATGTTGACAATGTCAAGAGAATATCAAGAACTGACAGAGCCTTATCTCGGCAGTGACAGGAGTTCAGTGATTGGATTATGTTAAATCTTCATGTGCGGTTACATCATACAGTAGACCATGTATCATACATTTGTTACTTTGAAATCCACTTTGAGTTTAACAACTTTCTGTTTCTAACATGGCTGGCATGTAATTGTTGAACAACATTTTCCAGCCATCTTGTGTCTGTGTTTTTGGATGACCACTTGTGCTAACATCTTCCATTGACTTTGAATGAAATTGTGTCGCTGAGTGAACCCAACACTCAGAAAATGTTATTTACTTCTCTATGCAAATATGAAATGTGTTTGTCACATAACATCAGTTTGGGTGTTGGTTGAACTATAGATCTAAATAATATCTTGAAATAAGATATTGTATAGAACATATATTGTTCCTGCAATGGTTTTCATCATTCCATGTGTGGACAAATCACATCTTAAATCATTGCACATACGGAACTGTATTAGGGCATCTGACAAGGGGTAGCCTTATGGTTAAAGCATCTGCTTGCCACACTGAAGGTCTGAGTTCGATTCCCCATATGGGCACAATGTGTGAAGCCCATTTCTGGTGTTCTCCACCATGATATTGCTGGAAGATTGTTAAAGCAATGTAAAATCATACTCACTCACTCAATCCCTTTGACGGATGAGATCTTTGGAAAGGCTGACCACAGTTTTCTTCTTCATCTTGATTGCAGTTTTTTCATTTGTTGGAAATTTTGTGGTTAGGTTTGGTTTGGTTTATATTTGTCAATTAGAATACTTTCAGGTTTGTTTATTGTTCAGTCATCTCTGTGAAATCAGAAAATGGGTATAGAAATTACTTGGTATTTCTTTGTAATTTGTTTTGTTGATCCTTTTTTTTGCTACACTGTGGCTGGGATTTATATCTTGTTGTGTACAATAATGGACAATGATTGCCTTATTTAAACTGTGATGTCTATCATCACAGTATTCATAAAAAATGTTTGGACACAGACCTTTGTATTTCAAGCACATTGGAACTTGAAGCAAAATTGAAAATACAGTAGAAGCTGTCTAAACCGACAGTCATTTGGGACTGAAGAAAAACCTCTTTAAACAATGTGTCGGATTGTACAGCTGTGGCTGTGCAAGCCATGGACTTTATGCCAATGTTGACAACTTGCCGGATTAGACAGATGCCGGTTTTGACAGCTTTCAGTGTCACTATCTTTAAATATGAATAGCCAAGAAACCTACAGGACCGAGATGCAGCTACCTACAAAAAGGAGCTAGTTTGAGCCAGTGAACAAATTTAGATATTGAGGTGATTGATTTTAGGACAACTACTTACTTATTTTATTTCTTCTTTAAATTTCATGTGGTCTCAAATAGGATCACACCATTTTGTTTTGAATTAAGTATTTGTCACACAGTGTTTCCTTGAACCATTTCATTCTGATATAAAAACAACAACAATATATCCTTCTCTTCTCTGAAGGGAGAACATCCTAAAATGTATTTCATTTGGGCAAGCTCCATATTTAATCAAAAAGTGTAAACTATCTGTGTAATAATGATATATAATCATATATACTCAAATAGATGTATGCAAATTTCCTGACCCATTCAGTATTTATTTCCTGGTCAAATAAGCATAATATAGAAATTGAACTGTGATGCTACAAGCTTCTAATAAATTTTTGTTCAGGGTGGCCAGTGGTTCAACATGCTGCAGTTTGTCTTGGAACATCAGTTACATGTAGATCTGCTGTTTGTTGGGTCAAAGCTGCAGATTCACCACAGTTCCATTTAGTAGGGAGGGGCCATACCGGTGAAAGTTTTGTCATTTTCTTTATCATGAGTGACACATCTTATTACACTTATCATGTAAACACGTTACACTTAAAAGCTGGATAGGGTAAGTCCATTGTCGGGTCATTGGATTGTCATTCAGAGTTACCTCCCTTAGTGTGCCAGAATTTTATGATGATGTATTGGAATTGACTGTTTTATTGTCATAGAACTGACATTTGGTGTGTGGCATTCCACAAGAAAACCCAACAAATATTTGATAGGAACCAACAATGTATTTCAAGAATTGAAGGTCATGGAACATGGGGTTGTATCAAGTGGTTTGTCCACGCTGATCAATCTCTTGTTGCATAGACCTTTTTGTATTTTACATGCGATGTCTATAGGTGATGATGAAATCATTAGCTTTGTCATATTCCAAGCTGATCACTATTGTGAATATTTTCTCTAGCCTCATCACATACTGTCAGTCATTCTGGAGCAGCTATAGTGTTGTAACCTCTGGTAGGAACATTGTGCTACTGATGTGGGATAGGCATTTTCCAGCTTAGCACTCTTCAGAGAATGTTCTTGTGTTGATTATAGAAATCATTATACTTGACTGTCAAGCATCAGCATTTGAAATGTGTTTCACTTTGTGAGAGGTTTGTATGCTTGCATGTTGTACTTGATGGAATTTGGAGGCTGCTTTGATTGTTCATGAACATTTCTACCAAGAAGTGTAATGATGTACAATATAGACAGTATTTTGTTGACATTTGTTGACAACAGTTGTAAGTTGAACAAGACAGGATAAAAGTGTAAGAACTCCCCTAAGTCCATGACCATTGCACTATCAAATAACAAGAACCGGCAGTTATTTGACATGTTCATATGAATCAAAATGAATCAAGACTCATGCCAGTTATATTGGGCCACTTTACGTAATTTCCATAGACTTTCATGTTCATTAAATGCAGCATAAATAATTTTCAGGAATATAACTCTTTAAGATCCAAGTCAAATTTTGCACATTTGTGGGGAATCATCTTACCTACAATATCATAATTTGTTTAATTTTCCGTTGCTTATTTATTGAATGGCAATAAGTTCATCAACATGTGTACAGTGCCAAGAACTCCTTTAACATGGCGGCTTATGGGATTGTGCAGTGTTGAATCATACATGAATTGATAAATGTGATGTCATTAGTTAAATAGTGGTCGGAAAACTGACATTTCACATTTGTCAGTCAAATTTTACCCAAATCCAAGAAAACTATTTCTACTACACTGAAAAAAACCCAGATAAGTCTATGGAAATTACATCAAGTGACCCAATATGACTGTAATGAGTGAAAGTAAGTTAAGAGACCATCGGGAAGTGTTTTCTGATATTTCAACAACAGGAAGTCTCTGGACAAATCAGAGCCATGAGTTCTGAATACAACCTTTGTTTTTCTTATGTATCCCATAGTTTATATTGTGTCAAAAAAAAGAAAGAAAAGGGTGTTATTTTTACCATATGAACATGTCCAATACTGGTTTACATATTTTTGTTTCCAGTATGCCAAAAAGAAGACTAATTGTAATTCTTGTCCTTCCTTGATGTGTCCAGATGGTCAGACGGAATGTGTCCACTGTATCTTGTTCGTCTCTGCATGGACCATCAAGAGTTTCCTTTCCTTTGTGATAGTTTCGAAGTAGCCTGTTTTATCCAGGGTTGTTATGGTCTTTTTCGAATTGTTTAATGTAACATTGTTTTGTGAACTCCAACCATATATGATGCGGGTAAATTCAATGTGAGAGGAGTGATTCTGGATTAGTGCTAGTGTGTGCATCACCATTTCTGTGATGATTAATGTGATTCATCAGATTTCTGGACAGTCATATATAAAGGAATAAATATATTTAAAAAGGTCTCCATCAGTATTTGGTTTTTTTTCTTTAGCTTTGTCCAAATGAGACAATGGAAGTGGAATTGATTTGAAAGAAGCTTCAAAAACCTATGCCACTGAGGTTTTATTATTTATCCAAGTTTACATTATCCCTAACACTGGTGAAAGCTGAAATTGCCAAATGCCTGCAGCCACATGGCAGCCTGTTTATTTCACTTGTTCGGTTTTTTAACTTCCAGTGCTTCTGGTGCTATAATGCTACATGCTACAGAACCCATAAAGATCAGGGGTTAGGATTGGGTGGACAGGCTCACTGACTTGGTTGACATGTCATCATATCTGAATTGTTTAGATCAATGCTTTTGCTGTTGATCACTGGATTGTCTGTACCAGACTTGATTATTTACAGACTGTTGCTGTATATAGCTGGATAACTGTGTGATGTAAAACTAAACTCACTCACTCACTCACATGCATTATATGACCAATGCTTGCACCACTGAAATATTTGTGTGAAGGGTAACCTGACCATTGATCTTTCCTACACAGTTCCAAAGATGGGTGACAACATAAGACATAAAGTTAAGGATACTATTCCTCTTGAAGATGCGTAATTGCAAAGAATTTAATGAACTTACCTTAGATACTAAATACTGAAGATAATAACAAACAGTAATGATATGAATGATATATATTTAATAACTAGATATTTAGGTTGGAATGTTTCATATATATTGATACATTGCATGACATGTTATTTCTTTATGATTTTCAGACTGGACGGAGAAGCAATATTATAACAACAAGCATAACACTGTACAAGTCACTGCATAGGTAGCATACGCTCATAAACCTGAACATGTAGATGGGTATCTGCAGCTTTTGCTGAACTCAAACGTCAACATACACATGCTTGAGTTTGTAGTTTTGATTTCAATGGCAGCTTATCCCTGAAATAACAAATATATCACAAACCGGTAAGACGTTAAACAGTTTGGTCTGTCCATTTATAATGAATTAATTTTAAGGATTGGTAATTTGAAAGATCTGGTGCATCTACCAACAAACGTGTAATTTCTTGCACATGGTAAGACATGCACTGGTTAACATTTGAGAGTCTCAGAGTGGAAATATCCAAAACGGCTATAAAGCAGTGACGTAAGTTTCACATATGTGATGTGACCATGGGATTCTCATGTTGTACATCTTAACACATTCCATAAGCAGAGGTACAGAAATTACAGCAACAACGAACACGCTACTGAATGATTGAGATTCGAAACTTATCACAGTTGACACACAGCATGTGGCATTCACATCTGACTCAAGTTGTAGGACATTTGAAGGAACTTCACTCTTGATAAGAAGGTAGAACACTTGCAGAATATGGCTTGAAGTAAAGTAGCATGAATTGTTGAGGCATCATTTTCTGCTGTCATAGAGTCTGGACTCTGGACCTTATATATCACATGTGGCAGTACAGCATGTCACTAGCTGTACATATTAGGAACTGTGCTACCTATTCACCCACAACCTTGACCTAGTCCTTCACCTTGACCTAGACCTTGACATGACACAGAGGGCATGTGGACTTCTGGCTGATCTCCGTCTGTATAGCTCTGTGTTTGCAGCTGCTACACAGCCAGTACTCATACTCCATGATAGGTCGACCTGTCACTATACAGGTTGGAAACTTGGTGTCACAGCTTGGACAGGAGGTCGACCTGACAAAATGAATTTATCAAACTGCAAATATATCTTCTCCCTTTCTCTTACAGATCATTTTACATAATATCAAAGGACATTGGACTGCTTTCACTAAAACTGTGTCTATTTAAAATGGCGTTCAAAAGAAGATCCAAAGCACATGATAGTACAGAACTGAGAAATTTCAGTTTTCAAGAAAAACTAAATAGGAAGTAATGGTAACTAATTAGACTTAACGTCAACAACATACAGTACTTGATACCATATTTGGACAGCTCAAAACATTTTCATAAATTCTACGACAGACATAACATAAGACTTTTCACTTAAGTTCCCCATTATCAGTGTTTTCTCAATACATTTGATGAAAATAAACTCAGCCTTTTTCTGTCAGACATAAGGCTGATTTTCACTGAGCACTGAGGATTTCAGTTCGATAAAATATGAGTATCATCAATCGGCCTTTCTAACTTAATGATGAAAAGGCCCAAAAGACCCTCACCAAATGTTGGTCATTACAGCAGCAAAACAACTGTGACCTCGAGAACAGAAGGTCCCTACTTACCAGTCCGGGATCTGGGAGGCACAACTGTTACACTCTATGCGATTCACTCGACTGTCTTTAGGTGAATGTCTAGAATACATTGTAAACAATGAGATAGCTGTGTACAAGACACACAGAAATAAACATTTGGAGATCAGTTTAATCTCCAGAACAAAACATGCATTCTATTTTTTTTTATGTACTGATAAGCATTTCAGCGTAGGTATTACAGAGCTAGTGTAACCAAACACTGCAAGTATGGACTATGGTCGATAAATCCAGGAAGTGTTCTGTACAGTTCTACTTACTTTGTGAATATCTCAAGAGCAAGCTCCTCATATGGTTGTCGTTGTTCTGGTGTGAGGACGTCGATGGACTCCAGCTTAATGAAAGCTTTAGAGCATGTCCCGAATGCCTTGTTAGCACATGCACACAGAGCTGGAAAACAAGGTGAAACTTTCAAACTGACAGACAAGGTAATAATCATAATGTATATCATCAAGTCATTGTAGCTAATCCATATTCCCAACAACATCTTGACATCAGTATTTCTGTCATGCACCCCTGATCCTGAATGTTTTGGATCACAGAGAAAATCACAGCATTCTTGTCAGCAAGGCTATATTTGCTTGCAGAACAATTGCATGCCTGAGATGTCTTCTCTATG
Organism: Haliotis asinina; assembly: GCF_037392515.1. Taxonomy (NCBI): domain Eukaryota; kingdom Metazoa; phylum Mollusca; class Gastropoda; order Lepetellida; family Haliotidae; genus Haliotis; species Haliotis asinina. Next base: position 36,269,089 of record NC_090282.1, read on the forward strand.
TCATCAGTAAAAAGCACTTTTATTGTCATATTTTGTGTAATGATCTTCACAATATCTACCTGTATGTACAAAAGAGATATTGGTGATTTTTAGAGTTACACTGGTCATCTAAAGTCTTGACAGTTACAATATTCACCTAACAAAGAATAGATGTCAACAGGATTGATGACGTCCTCATACTCTCTCAGATGCAGGGATGTTCTCATAGCAGCATCCACATAGCCTGCAATAAACAATCATGGTATCACTCATCCACATAGCCTGCAATAAACAATAAACAATCATGGTATCACTCATCCACATAGCCTGCAATAAACAATAAACAATCATGGTATCACTCATCCACATAGCCTGCAATAAACAATCATGGTATCACTCATCCACATAGAGTGCAATAAACAAGCATGGTATCATTCATCCACACAGCCAACAATGAACAATCATATCACTCATCCATATAGCCTGCAATATACAATCACGGTATCACTCATCCATACAGTCTACAACATATGCAGTCATGGTATTCCTCATCCATATAGCCTACAACATATACAATCATGTCAATACTCATTGACATAGGTGTGTTTCTAGTCCTGTAATTACTCCCACCCTACCTTCATGCAGCTGCCTCTGAGCCATGATGTAGAAGTGGTAGGCCTCAGCCCCCCGCCATGCGCTGTCGATCAGCTTGGTATCGGACATGGCTGCTGAGTCTTCTTCCAAGAATCCAGCCAGAGCTGAGGTGGCCTGTCAGGTATTCACATACAGGGAATGGCTTTACTATGAGATTCAGAAATTCATGTTTCATAGTGGGAGCAGAGTTCAGATTAGAAAAGATTTGGGGCTCCTAAAGATATGCTGTTACAGTAACTGAAACTCCTGTATCTAAACCTTTTTTTTTTGTTATTTCATTGAGGTGGGGCAGGGGAGGAGCATTTGGCAGTCAGTATGTTCCCGCTGTATTACATTGGCAGTAAATCATTTTAACTGGGCCACAGTTATTTCACTGGATTATTTACAGGCCACAAGACATATAGTGTTTCTATTGCTGAGTATAATGTTGAACAACATTAACTTGCTAATCAGTTATTTTAATGCAGATTTCTGTGCAGTTTCCTCTCAAGCTTCAGACAATACTTTAATGTAGCTATGTCCATTAAATGCATTCATCTTTTCAAGGCATGACATATGTCTTACATAACACAAATTGTCTTGCACATCTTATGCTACTCACCTCTACAGCTTTCTTGCCAGCATTCTTGCCTTTATTCCTGGATGTGAGTTTCATCATCTCATGGTACTGCTCGATAAGCAGGCCTCCCAAGACATACAGCTTCTTCAGATACAAAGGCTTGCTCCCCTGCTTCATCTGTTCGTCCGCTATCTGAGTGATAATGACAAAATACTTGTGCTTGATGCACGGCACACCCAGACATACCAACTCCACTTCAGAAACATTAAGGAAATAGCTGAGGCCACGAAAGCTATTTTAAAGCAACTAATAATCACCATCATTGTCTGCATTGCATATACTGCATAGCGTTCTGACACCACAAAATGTGTTTACCGTCCTCAGTAAAAACTAGAACAAGTGACTATGATCCGACTGAATGTGTGACAATGTCTGCAGCAAAGAAAATAATTGGTTGAAAATACTGCTGATATTTTTTTCACAAAATGTACAACATTTCATATATAATAATTTGAATTTTGTTAAAAATGCCATAATTATTCCACCTAAACTGTAATGGTTGGCATCTCTTGAAGGCTGAAAACCATATGCTGCATGATAGAAAAATTCAAACACAAAAAATGATCCAATGAACCTGGATGTCTATGACAAATGTCTGCTACATCTGAATACCACCAACAAATGTCTCCTATTCCAACACTACCTGTGATCTGAACTCTATCATTGTCTCCAATCGAGAATTTAAATTTTCACAGACCATACACACTGACCACTCACCTTAAAGAGAAGTTTGGCAGCATCGAAGTAGTGTCCAGCTTTGCGGTACAACTCAATAGCATTGATGATCTTGTTCTTCTCTAATAGATGGCTAGCATACTTTGCCAGGAGAGAGTCAATCTCGCGTACATTGTGACTCTTGGCCAGCTCTATAGCTGTGTTCCACTGGTTGAGATGGACACAGCTGTCAATGGCAGCTTTCACTCGGTTACACTGTAATCAGGATGAATACTGGTACAAGTTTGTCTAAGTATCATGATGAGATATATAAAACACTGAATTAGTAATTAGTTTCAGAAAACAATGTCTTCATATATCAAAAAGGTTTGGGTAAACTTTTGGCACTGACAGATAACAACAACTGAAAATCAAAACAACAATGTCTTTACTGTTTTAACTTTCACCATATAATAACGCCTAGTCAACCTTCATTAACAAGGGATTCCCTATAAGGGAGGGGAGGTAAATCTACCTCAGACATTGGTCATGAAGTATGTTTATAAGCAATAAACGATTACTTCAATTGATAGTCTGCTAATGTGAATAATTTCATTGGAAGCATTGCTGCAATGTGCACAGTCTGGTTGGGTTTAGGCTTGAAAACTGTTCGAAAAATACCGAACCTATCATTCAACATATTCTTGCTACATGTCTTTAAATACCAAATTCTTACTACTAGGGAAACATGTTTTAATACATATTTTCCAAAACATTAATTTGTTCAAATATTACAATGTGGTTTTAACTACACATGTAAAACAGTAGGTCCAAATAACCTTGTTAGACCTACCATTTTCAATAACAGAGCAGTTCTGGACCCTAGGATAAACATTTGAGTAAAACAAAAGTAAGCCTGTCTTCCATAACTAAGCTTATCAGTGATTAAATACTACTCTCTTACCCTTATGTAGGCTTCCACAGCTTGCTTGCACATGCCAACACTGACAAACATCCCTGCAATGTCCTTGCAACAAAACAAACACGTTACAGGCATACAGTCACATAAATATGTCTTTTTGAAGCAAAATGAAAACAAATATAATTTTGTCAGTATACATGCATATGTACTCTAAACTGTGTGATAAAACGAAGGTGCTTATGCCATTTTCAGCAATACTCCTGCTATATTATGGCAGCCATTAAAACATTAAAGTTGATGAAAGCATGCAAATTATAAGCCACACTACCATCCATGTCAAAATGTCATGATCACAAAGTTATTACAACCATGGAGTTTTGGGTCCTATTCCATCTTAACACCCTCATGGGGAGTGGAAAACCAGAACCACTGAGGAGACTTGCTGAAACAAATAATCCCCAGTGCAGTGTTTCCTTGTGATAATTGTTGAAGTGACGAACATGACCACATACTGGCAACAGCTTGTGGTTCTCTGGCAGAGCTTGCACCATCTTCTCCAGCCCTGAGTAGTCCTCCAGCATGTAGTAACACTCCGACAGACGTTCCTGGTTCCGGCCCTGCACATAGTATGTTACTGCCTGCTGCCTGGAACCACACACCATTATACTGTCACTACAGATGTATCTACAGATATGTAACCAACTTTCCTTGGTAACTTGGGTAAACACTCACTGGAAATGCGTATGATGCATCAAATGATATTGCCCCATCACTTTCACATATGATACTGAAGTTAAGTATATATTTTTGTTTTCCAGTTTCATACACGTCTAATTTTAGTTTTACCAGTGAACTTTTACACAAAATAATACAGAGGTAAAACAAAGTGTATCAAAAAGGATATTTTGATTATTGTAAATATTTATCTGAGTAAATAACCTCAAAACAAACAAAGCAGCAATTTTCTTACCTTTTACTGACCTTTTGGCACTTAGGCCAAGAAAATTCTTTAGTGAAAAAAGCATAATCACATAGATCATGGAAAATATAAGGCAAGGGCCACTTAGGTCAAATATCAATTCTCAATGCTGGTTTTAAAATTTGATCTATTGTTGATTTCCTTCATGGTATACACTGTTGGTCACTCCATTCATAGTGGTTACCAAAAAATTGTGTCCCTAATGAGGATTTGACAAAACATTAAACCCACTTCTTACATGCACGCGGCCTTAAATCTGTTTCAAAATACTGAGCAGAGAAAGACCCATAACACAACTGCATGTGTGATTCAACATACCATTTCTGCCTGTCAGCATAGTAGTCCCCTATAGCGTTCCAGGCCTCCTCCAGCTGTAGATCATCTCCTCCAGACCCAGTCTTCAGCAGTTGTACCACCCGGAACCAGTCACCCAGCTTCTTACGCAGATTCACTGCCAGGTCCCTGTCCAACACCCGTCACAACTCTCATCAACTCCATCAACAAGATGTCTAACACAAACCAGTCGCAACTCTCATCAACACCTCCAACAATATGTCTATAGCACACCAACCACAACTGCCATCTACAATGCTCGCAACATCAGTGTTTTGTTCAATGAATTGTAGTTCACTAAATGGGACATAATAATAAACAATATAACAAATTCTACCCCACAGGATCAGGCAGGCTGACTGAACTATTTAGCATGCAGCTCTAATAAGCAGATACAGACAATATTTCAGCTGTACCTGAAGAAAGCAATGTCAGCTGAGTGTGAGGCAACCTGAAAAAGATACAGGTCTTACATTCATGACTATCCTGAAACCCACAGGAACTTTATGGTGCTCATAAACCAATGTTCTGGGCAGACAGATAACAAGAATAAACAACCAGTCACACCCTACATAACTAAGACACAGCATCTTAGATCACTAGTCTGAACATGCTCTCATATCATACCAATAAAGATACTATCAGTTCTGTTAACTGATTTATAGTAAATGACTATAACACTACCTTCTGTCCATCTCGACATATATTTTCTCAGCTTCCTCAAAGCGGCGGAAATAGGCTGCTACCTCAGCTTGCTTCATTGTTTCATTCTGAAATGAAACATGTACGCTGGTCAATTCACTGGTCTGCAAACCTAAAACAATCTAGAACTCATGTCTAGTAACAGTTACAGCAATACAATAATATAATATATATGTTGAGACAAAAGTCTACTGAAACTGACATTGCAGTACATTGGCAGACAGGTACAAGTGTTTTCGATCTGCTATGAATAATGAGACTTAAAATACAGGAAATCAAATCTGAGCCAAGTTAAACAGTGTTTCATAATCCGTCATTTAATACAACACAAATACATTGTAGTACTGATATAACATATTAATGTCCTTGCCCGAACAGTTTTCGAATTCAGAAAATATATAGGACTGAGAATATGTACCTGTAGGTTTCCTAGTCGCTTGACAAACTCGATACCCTGGAAGTCCTTACACTTGACAAATGCTGTCTCCGCCACCTTCAGGTTCAGCTGCTCTAGAGAACTCTCTGCCAACAGCCGCCTGGGGAAATTATTTGGGAATATTTCTTGTATGGGTATTTCTCCCTGATCATCATAGTAACTTCTCTGAGAGGCAGTGGTAAGGAAGGAAAACAATATATAGATGAACAACTTGTTTATAACAGTTGGTTCTACCACCGTTATCAAGAAAGTGATGTTGTATTGTTTGCTTCATGCTGATTGACTAGTTTATGCCAAATGTTCGACAGTCTGGAAATAGCCGACTGCAGCAGGTTGTCACATTCATTGTTCTTAAAACACTTGAACAGTCTTCTGTGATGTTATTCCAAAATCACATCAGCCAAATATGTAGTATAGGTTGGGAAGACCAAATTTTTTCTACATCTTATCAGACCAAAAAACCCTAATGAATAATATAATGAATGATCCTTTCATTAAATAATAATATGCCAATAATTGCCGGCATTAACATCAAAGTTGACATCAAAATTCAAGAAACCTGATTAAATTAAAGTGGTTGGAGCAATGATTCTTGCTAGGACAAGATTTTTCACAGATCAAGGCCACCTATTGCAAATGAATGGCCGAGTTGGTTTTTAATGTCTCTTTCACAGTATTCCAGATGTGATGTGGTTCTTTAATGGTTACAAATTTTGTGCAGCTCATCAAAATGGGCTGGAGCTATCAAACCAAGTATCATAGTGGGCACAAATGTCAAATAGATTATACTGGTACACATAAGGGACACAACTCTGCACACTTGCTCTTAATAAAACAATGCCCCTAAATATAGACAGAAGTTGCTACCTACCACAGCCTGGGATGTGGATTGTCTTCTATAAACTGCTGTGCATCAGCTATGCCCACTTTGTCCAGCAAGTCACGAGTGTCTCGGAGTGACTGCAACCAACATCATTCATACATACTGTTTGACTTTTAAACAGAACATTTGGAAGAAAAATCAACCATGTCATTCAAAATGACTGAAAATTTTGTAATAAGCATCTTAAAAGGCAGTGAGAATGGCACCAGAATGAATGAGTGTTGGGTTAAACATTGTTGTGATCAGTATGTATATGGTTTCACTCACAGATAAATGTGGTGCTAAATGCCTGAGCCTTGGACCAATCTGGCATGTCTTGTTAATTTTTAGTTAGTCAGACAGACATCTGAAACTGACAGGACCCAAATGTCCTGTTACTGAGAAACACCATTTGTGAACACTGTTGTGGCTTGATAAATGATTTCAACCCAACCACAGTGAATTGTGGTGGTGAAAATCCTAGAGTGCATACATTTCAAACTCATCGATCTGTAGACCCAGGAGTGACATGGGATTTAGATATTAAACAAATGAAGGAGGAAGTACATTATCCATAGCTAACTATAACAGTGCTACCCAGCTGAATCTAAGTATACATCTTCAGCATGTCCAAAAGTCGTCTACTACCTTGATCTCCATCTCAACAATTTCCTCCTTGGTGGGGTTCTCAGGGTCCTTCATGATCTCATCAAGCAGGACTGACTTGATCTGGAGGTCATTGAACTGGCAGATGTAGCCACTGCACAGGATGGGCTCCTGGAATCAACACAACATAGTCACAAAAATGGCAATGTCTCAGTTGTATTTCCTAGTGGTATGCACTTTGAAAGACATCTGAGTTATCTCTTTTTTGTAAAGTAGATGTTTCACAAGGATTGTAGCACTGCTTTCTTGCTCAGATTCCATGGGATCACTACACTCATAATAATGCACATTTCACTGTATCCCTGTGTTACTGTGTGACCGATGGGTAACATTTTTTGGGAACAAATGATAATGTGAGGATCAGAAGAGGATGAGGTGCTCTTTAAAAAATGAAATCCCAACAATTAATATTTGATTTGACAGGTAACATGTGCTAGCATATTTTGTAAGCAGATGGATGTATATTACTCACTACATCATGTTTACAAGCCAGACTGATAACAAGCCATGAAAGTAGGTCCCCAGACCTGCAGACCACTGTGCATAATCATAACCAATATGAATGTTGCTACATGTTTTAATCACTGTGATTTTCCCTATAAACCTCAGTAACAAGGTATGAGTTTGGTTGGGTTGTTAAAAAGAGTGCCCAATACATTACAATGCTCTCATTCAGCAGTTCCTTTTTCAACTGGAAAGTTAGATGTAATCATTAAGTAAAAATACCTTAAGTAAAAATATAAAGGCTCTGTAAAGCGACCTGTGGACATCCTAACAACAATGTTTAAGTCTCCCAACTTTTGGGGTTGGTATCAGTAATGTACTCACTTCTGGGTCCAGGTTCCTGAAGATGTACATCCTTGTCTTCTCCATCATAGAAAACAGCTCAGAGTTGTCCTAGACATGACAGGATGATGATGGTGATCATTATTTCTTACACAAAACACTGTTATTTGTTATTTGTTGTTATTTGTTATTGTTCTCAGTGGTAGGGAGACAGGAAACATTAAAAAAAGGACTTTGCTGAGGAGAGATGAGTGCAGAAATACGCAAAGCGACTTATTTTGAACACACCATAACTTTGTGCAAATTAGTGTGTGATGATATTGTATTACAAAAAGATACTTTTGAAATTCCCATTTTGAAATCAGACTTGGCTTCATTCGAAATGATAGCTGATGTAAAAAGTAATAACTTTCATGCTGAAACTACTAAGAATGTTGCTACTATGGAGTCTCAATGTCACTGTAAAAAGAAACTCCATAAAATGATTAACAAGAAGACAAACGCATCAATATCCCCTGCAATAGCAAAATACTCTCCATGAATATGTCTATTAGTTATGATTATGTCAAAGTTTTTGGTGTATATATACAGGAATGAGAACAGGTATAAGTGAAAACAGAGGAAAATGGGCTAGGCCTCTTTGGAGTCTTGTTAATTGAACCAATATACTATATTTTATGAACAAGTGACAGTGTCATCAAATATGAGGAATTCCGCAGGTTCGCAGAAAATTCTCATCCCTGTATATAGGAAAGTGGAAGGGGAGTATTGAAAGGTTTGAAAGTTTTGCTCCAGAAAGGAACTAGGTACACATGAACTGATGGAGTCCATTTTCATACCCCTGGCAAAATGTGAGTAAAACGTAAATGAAATGATAAGACATATCTTAAATGCTTAAACAGACAGCATGGAACACTCTAGTAAAGACCTCACCTCTGCCCATCTCATGTCCCACACGTCCTTCCTCTCAAACTTGAGATGTTCTCCTACAACTTCCCGCCCATCTTCATCTGTCACCCGTGTGTCTGGGTCAAAGAAGGTCAGCACACCAGCAATGTCGATGATGGCAAGCCGACTGTAGGAGCAACAAAGAATAACTCTCAACGTGACACATAATCCAAATGGTAAGTTGTTCCAAAAGTGTTATTTTTAGGACTTAGGGTATATTGGTCATCCAGACTAATGTACATGTATTTCCCTTTTGTGAAGATAAATAAAGAAAATTGTATATTTTAGTTTGTGCAGCAACTAGACCTCATGTCATGTATAATGCATTCTATTTGCGTCTTTGTCCATGTATTCTATGTTTTAGCTGTGCAACAACCAGATGCAGTTCTACTATAATTCATTCCATGTTCATCTATGTTTCGTCTTTAGTTTTGTACTCCCCGGTACCAGAAATATGTCACTACATCTATATATACACCACTTTACCAGGTGATCACCCTCTTACTCCGTCTCGCCATTGTTTTTATCATTCCACCATCCGTCCCCTCCGCATCCTTCAGTCATAGGTAGTACTCATATAGTTACTGCCTTTCCACCAATCCCATTCTAGTAATACCTACCTGTACATACAGGTCATACATACCTACACGCTGACCTCGCCTCAGCTGCCATACGGGTCATACCACCTACGCACTGGAAATTACACCAGCTGCCATACAGGTCAAACGTACCTACGCGCTGGCCTTACACCAGCTGCCATACGGGTAATACATACCTCCGCGCTGGCCTTACACCAGCTGCCATACGGGTAATACATACCTCCGCGCTGGCCTTACACCAGCTGCCATACAGGTCTAATCTCCTATGCGCTGGCTTTCTACCAGTTGCCATATGTATCACTGCCTGCCCACGGGCCTTGCACACCTGACCTACAGGTTCTCACAACGCCAATGGTTCTCCATCAGTCCATGCTGGCTCCATACCTAACACCCACTGCCTATCCAGGTAACATACTTATCTAGCATAGTATCTATTATATTTGTCATACCTTGTATTGGTCTATACCAATTTCAATACAGATAACGGTACCTCCATTAAGCAACGTTTCCGTCCAACTTTGGGCCAGCTTGGGTATTCAGCCATTTCCCTTAGGAACCGGCTAAGCCCCCAAGGCAGCTTCACTATCGTGTCCAGGTTTAACAACCAGGACACCCACTACACTCCACAGGTTTTTAACACAGTATAGCCAAGTTAGCCCCCAATGTATATCCTCATATATATGTGCCAAAAATAATAAAAGTCTACTTTACTGGCTTTTTTGTTGTTGTTGCACAAACCCACAAAGCTATTGGCAACATAGCTTCTATGTGATGCAAGAAATATGACACTACTTCTACCTATCTATTCCAGCCACTGTGTGAAATAGCCACTACCCTGCTAGCCTGTGGCTAGTAAAAATCCAGTCAGGCCAGTAAATCTCTGGTCACTGGCCCCACTGGCTTCTGAATTTTCATGGGGTCATTTTGGAAATTTATCATGGTCTCCATCTTGTTAAGTTATAACTGTGCACTTGAAATCATGCAAGATTATGGCCTGATAAAAATGTTCATCATATTAGCTGCTCAATAATGAAAACTGTGTCATGTGGACAATATTATTGTATTATATATACTTGCAATCTTTTGTTTAGTTTTCTACATTCAAATTTCGGTCTAGTGAATTATTATGTGGGCTTGTAACTTTCAGGCATAGTTGGCCCGACTTGCTGGCATAGTTTGGTAACTATTTCACACACTGATTCCAGCTACATGATAGATACCTTCAAATCACTTAGTCTGGATCACAAAAACCAGTGATTGCTGTTATGAGCAATCATCCACAATGTTAGTACATTATCAACCAAGTCACTGAGTCTGCCTCTGATCCATAAAGTTGACTCCCATGAAAAGTATATTCTGCTGCTGATATGTTCCAAATCAGAATCACCCAGGGCATGCCACGAATCTACTAACCTGGAGGTGCAGTTGAGGGCCAGCTGGTGGGGTCTGCAGTTCAAAGCGTACTTGTGTGTGAGTGCCAGCATCGGCATGGAGTAGCGGTTCAGTGTTCCAGATTCCCTCCCCTGGCAAGACAAACTTCAAGGTGACAAACCTGCAGCTGCATCTCAAACACGCAGTATCAAATTTGTAAACAATTACAGATATATTTCTTGTATCTGACAAGTAATGTTAATTATTTTCTTATTATATGAGTCCATGCCTGGGCATTCTTCAAGCCATATGATCAGTCTCAGTCACACATGGAGCCATATTATGACTACAAAACTTCCCTTAAACAAAACACTCTCTCAACAACCAGTTTCCTAATTGCATATCAAAAGTCACTATGGTCTTTAATTTCATTGGTTGAAAAACATGACTGAATGGTATTTGATTCCCTGACTAAAGATTTAAGAACAAGGTGACGTTTGGTTTACAATATTGCACAGTCAGCAGCAGTGACATCATTTAAATGGTTGACATCATTGCTATTGATTCCAAATGAATTCCTGTGATTTAAATGCTAAATAACACCCAGCAAATGGCCATCAAATAATGTTTATCTCCTAATTGAAACTTTGTTCACTGCTCTCCATGCATAATGACTCTCGCTCCACTTTTCAGTCAGTTAAATTTGGACCCCTGCTTCATATTCCAAGATGTAACTAGAGTGTGGCGTGAACCCAGACCCATACTCAAGAGCCCCACTTCACACAGCACATGATAAAGCATGTGAGTTACAAATGTCAAAACACTAGGATCACTTTGTATAACAAGACCCCAAGTCTTAATCATCACCACTTGGGATGAGTGAGTGAGTTTAGTTTTACCCCACTTTTAGCCATGGTCCAGCAACATCATGGCAGAGGACACCAGAGAAGGGCTTCACACATACCCATATGGGCAATAGAACATAGGTTTTCAGCGTGATGAGTAAACATCTTAACCACTAGACTAACCCACCAACCTCTAACTGGGATGAAATATAGGTTACAAACTATTACCGCAGATAAACCAATCTCATAGATAAGCCAACCCCCTATCTTGACCCTTAGATAAGTATCAAAGTGGTACATTTCATACAAATGACCCCTGTGATTGGATCCTTGTCATAGTACTTCAAAATCACAAAAGAATCTTTCCTCTCATGCATCTCAGGCACAATCATGTTAAATATGTATAGAAATAACCCTGCAACTATTTACATTGATATTTTTCAAATCCTAAATTACTGATAAACACAGGATAGTATTACCACAGTTAGTACTCACAACAAACAAGGTTTTGTCTGAGGCACAAATACAGCAGACTGGATCCTCCGTACCCTGGAACATTAAAACCATGTCACATTACTTCATACAAGGCTGGACCTCTTCATACTTACCTACATCAATCAATGAAGGTAATGCTCCTATAAGAGCCTCAAATATATTATGTTACTGTTTAGACAGTTACAGTGAAATTATTCAAACAGTTAAAATTTTACTTTGCAATATTTCAACCATATTGTGACGTTAGAAAGAAATACATTAAGATCAAATATTAACTATTACTCCAAGGTTTGAGTAAGGTTCTTACTGTTACCAGTAATTAAAACTATCAGAATCTGAAAGCAACTGCCTCATTACATTAATGTCATGCAGGCAACCAGAAAGCAGTACTCTGGTCATAACTTGTACATGCATATGGTATGCTTATCACATTCTGACTGGCAGGACACAAAACATTCCTGACTGCAACTTTTAGATCGTTAATCCTTGAGTGGGCGTTTTTTTTTAGGGGTGACTATTGAGGATGAAGCAACTATTGTGCTGGCAAGAGTCCACTGCAACATAGTATTGCAATAACAATAGTCTATTGCCACCAACTATTGCAATACTATTTGATGTCATTTCTCAAATGAATGTAGAGTTTATGTAAAACAAATACAAGTTTCAATCTCTTTCAATCACTGACAAGAAACCTGAAATCCAGATCAACTAAAGTGCTAAAACATAAACTCGACAAAACTGCAAGTCTGTACCAAACATTCTGCATTTTGCCCTTTGCATTTATCAACGTAAGTCAATTATTAAACTATTGACAGACATACTATAAGTGAATTGGTAGTTTTTCATTTCTACCATGCATTAATTGCTACAGTGTTTCCCACGACACAAAAAAACTGCATATTTGACTCCCAAAAACATGTCCATGACTCCCTCTTATGCAGGGATGGCAACAGGTGAAAGTGGTTTCAGCTGGGGTCGGGGGGCTGCCAAAATGTATCTAAAGAGGCTACAGTGAAATTTCGAAACTTGATACATGAGACACAGATGTGGGTACATGGCGTTGATAAGCAGAACCTTACCACCTAAATAGTTTCTCTCTGAACTTTTACATATTTCAAGATCGAATGATTTGTACTGAAATCTGAAGATTTCCACGGAATTTCAAAAAATTACCCTGCTCATGACACAAGGAAATCATGATGATTCCTAACATTTTACGCCAAAAGCAGACACAGATAAAAAAGTTGACTCCCAAAATCACGTTCATGACTGCCACTCATGACACCAGGAGTCACAAGGACTGGTGAATTTTTGTGCCTATGGGAAACACTGTATCAGAGACTGAGAATTTGCAATTCATTAACAGTTTGATACATCGTTACAGCCCTAGAGTTTTATACTGCTTCAACATTATTCGAGATATATCACAGTGTATCCAGATATATCACAGTGTATCCAGATATATTCCAATGTATCCAGTCACAGGCAAACTGTAGTGCAAATGGGGTTGCGCAGCATAGAGAATATGACAAGTCTTGTTATATGAGAGCGAAGAGAGCAAAGGTTGGCAGCACACTACCTTATCTTTGGATCGAAAAATATTTTTCATGTCAAAATAAAATATTGCCACAGTGAAAGCATTCTCTTCTCACAGTGGTTACTTGTCACATCTTCCTATGTAACCTCTGTTTTAATACGACCCTTTCATGGTGCGAGTGTTCAAGACTCATGATTGGAGGCAATCAGATTTAGTAGTGCAATCAGCGACCTTGTTTCAAAAGTGATCGTTCGAAAGATCTCGGTAATTTCCGGATGCATTGTGAAAACTAGATCCTCTTCCCGAGTGTGATACTCAAATGTTTCTTCGAGACAGAACTCAGTCATGTCATTTTTGTTTCTCCACATTGCTTGCATTTGTCAAGTTGAACTAACTCGATGTAACATGTGCTCTGATTGGACAGAAAAAAAGGGAGATAAATCTTTTGCCATTTTTTGTCACTAGGGAATTTTATGAGAACCGAGAAGTATGGCCATATTAGAACAGAGGTTCGTAGGAAGATATGACAAGTAACCTCTGTGGGAAGAGAATGTGGTGAAAGGTACACTCCCATTTCCTCACTTGGCTGTGCTCTTAGATTTCCTACCCTATGTTCCTACTCACTTGAAATATGCTTTATTCAACCTTTTAAGCACAGCTCGTGGTATTCAGATCATTATTCGCCTCCATTACCCTTACCAGTTTCCGGTTGAACAGAGTGACAGAACAAGAATAAGCAGAAATTGAAAAGAAATATCATATAGCCTAATTTGATCATGAACCCATTGGAGTTTATTCGTCTTATATCTTCTTGCTATTGTTAGAATTTTCATAACATTTATTCTAAAAAGAAAACCACTTCTAGTGTAATGGGGGAATGAAGCAGGGGAGGTAACTGTAAGGATTCCATATGGAATAATACCCTCCTGTTCCTTCACTCAGTTGAACCGGAAGCTGGATTTGGGAATGGAGGCAAAGAACAGTCTGATCTGCCACGAGATGCGCTTAAAATGTTTAATTAAAAATATTTCAAGTGAGTAGTTCAAGATGGGGTTGGAAATGTGAGAGCACAACCCAGTGAAGTAATGGGCCACCTTTGATGGTGGCGATATTTATTTTTGACATGAAAAATATTTTTCGAACCAAAACGAGGAAAGTACATTGCCAACCTTTGCTCACTTTGCTCGCATGTAAGAGGACTGGTCATTTTCTCTATGCTGCGCAACCCATTTGGGCTACAGTTTACTTGTGATCCAGCTGTATCACAATGCATGCAGTTATATAACAGTGTATCCAGATATATAACAGTGTAACCAGATATATCACAGTGCATACAGATATATGACTGTGTATCCAGATATATCACAGTGTATCCAGATATATCACAGTGTATCTTGATATGTCACAGTGTGTCATCTTAACGTGGAAGGAAAATCCAAAGTAATGCTGGTCTCAGATGTAGAAGCATTCTTTAAACACAAGGTATAAATCTAGCTACAGAATCACTTTGAATCTGGATTAAAATCCCAAATCATTGGCTTCTGATAAGGGATGCAACTCTGCAGAGTGATTTACTGTGCTGCAGATGACTGGGCCATCAAATGGCACCAATCCCTAATTTTTCATTAAAGGTCTTGTAGTCACATATGAGTCATTTCACTGTGTTATTCACTGCCTTTTTATCCCAACAGTCAACCAGGAATAATTTGTTATCACTGTTCAGAGATAATGCTTTGTTTTATTGTGAGTTGGCTTTGTTTGTTTGTAGTTGCACTAAGAAATATTCCAGCTATAGTGGCTGTCTGTAAATAATTGACTCTTGACCATACAATCCATGATCGACAGCATCAGCATCAATCCATGCTACTGGGATACTGCAGTTTATTAGCCTGACCTCACGATCCCATTAGTTGCCAAAAATGTTCTAAATCAAAAACAGTCCGTAAAGGACAGTGACTCATCCTAGCTAGGCACATAAAGAACTGGCGTACTGCATAAGAAAAGGACAGGGCAGGATATTTATACAGAGCACATACCCATGCAACTAGTACATGCTCAACTGGCTAGGGTTTTTACCCCCTCGATCATTGGATATCATTATCAACTACACATCATATTATCAATGGATCCCTGGGAAGTCATACAAGTCTAACAGCCTCTAGGTGCACTAAGTTATAGCAACTCTCCCATCCTTAGAGGTACTCATCCACAGCTGGGACACATAGCCACAGTACTTTGTCAAAGTTTACTGCACACTGCTGAATCCACAACTAGGTGACTGCTCATATTCACTTGACCACTATCTGGTTATATACCAGTGTATCAGAGGATTTTTTTAAGCGCACAGGGTTGTGTACCATACACTAGGAGCAACATAATGTCAAATAACAGCAATTATATGTCACTGAAGGATTCTACTTAAACACATGCGTTACCAATTCAAGTGTAACCCTATTTCACTAAGATTCTTTCTATTTAATTAATGCATATGGATGTCAATACCAAATAAAAGCAACTAAGAATATGGCTACATCTGCATAGTCTATTTGCTAAAGGCTTAAAGCTAATTATTTCTTCATAACTGACCTGTAGAGATGGATTTTACAATGTTAAATGTTTGATAACTTATGCATATTACAAAAGAAAGCATACCAATACAATGAAAATGTGAAAAAAGTATTTGAAAGTGTTAAGAGCATGCCCTTTTTCTTGTTCCACCACATTAGCTGAAAATAAACGATTCTATGAGATGTGAAACTACTCTACCCAACAAGACAAAAACCACTAAGTCCACCAAACTAAAACAAAACAAAATGTATTAAGAGTGTACCTGGAGTTTTCCTTTCAGCATCTTAAGTGCAAATAAAAGACATGCTGTATTGAAGGCTAAGGCAACTATCACATGACTGAAAACTCACAAACATCACTGTCATAGCAAACGAAGTACCTTAAGAAAGTGGAGTGAAAGAATGACATTTTACACCATGGTCAACATGATTCTAGCACATTCCATGGTGACTTGTAAACTGTGATTCACAAACAAAATAGAACCTCAGCTGAACAGGTTAAATTTCAGTTGACTGTTTTAAATTTAGCATTGTTTTAAGCCATTTTCTGCAATATTCCGGCAATCTATGGTCTAGGTACTCAGAAATGGGTGAATTATATTGTACACTAAAGAGGAATTGAACCTGTGTCATCAGCAAGCTAAGTCAACACGCTATCCACTAGGCTACCCTACTGCCCCTGTTATTAAAAAGACATTTGAGCTAATGTATCAAATAACCATACCAGGGCCCACTTGCACAAAGCAATCTTAGCGCTACAATGATTATAACTCCCATTCTCCAACATAGGCTTAAGGTAGTTGTAGCGCTAAGATCGCTTTGTGCAAGTGGACCCTGATATTTAACATGACATGTTGTTTCACAACAAAAGTGAATCTGAGTTAACACATATCATTCCCACGTTGGTGAAATTATCGTAATCCATGATAAACAGCAGTATGTTATAAGACAAAATATTAGGGATAACTTCTTTATCCCATACACGTTTCTAGGTTTTTCCTTGCTCCTTCATCAGATGAATGCCGAATGCTAGGCAGGATGGCTACCTGTGCTACCTTAGATGGTCTAAGAAGTTTTACCACAGGACTCATGTAGTCAATGTAATCAAGCCTGAGCAGTTGCCAAGAATACAGTACATTCATACAGTATCAAGTGATAAATGCTCTGATGAACACTGTTTGAGTTTGGTTTTACACTGATTTTAGCAACATTCCAGCAATATTGCAGAGGGGGACACCAAAAATGGACTTCACACATTGTACCCATGAGTGGAATCGAACCTGGGTCTTCAAGCCTTTCCCAACAATCCCGAAAGAATCAGACACATGAATATATGATTGTGACTCACAGTGAAAGCCTTGCTGAAATCCACATCTTCTTGTGGAGCTGTTCCCGATGGCATATCATCAATGTGGTACAATCTGAAATTGATAGGATGTGTTAACAACTAAGATTCACAACACACTTAAAACTTAAAAAAATACTTGTCAAAACGAAGATCGGCAGTTTTTGTGCTATTGTGGATTTTCTTGGCAATTAGTAACATCATCTTGTTGACAAGAGAGTAACATGATGAACACTTAACAAGTGCATGGAAACAAATTAACAATAAAAGAACAACAGTTTATTCTCCTAGATATGTAACTATGGTAACAACTTTAAGTGTGACATGTCCCATATGAAATAATATGGCATGAGAGAAAAGAGCAGGGTGTCTTTACACTGATCTGAGACCTACACCAACCCCTAAAACTGACATTACATTATGACTGACTGATCTTACCCAAATCAGTCACAAAGTGTAAGTTGATCATGACAAATACCTAAAATCAATCGTAGAGAAACCAAAATGGTGACTTTCATCAAGCTATGTGAAGAGGAGTGAGCTTGTACTTATAGACCAACAACAAATTCTAGAAACATTATCACTTGATGTGTTTGTTTCAAGGTACAGGATGCCTGGGCACTCCTTGTTTATGGTGATCAACAAAGTTCAGCCATGTGTTATGCCAGATATCCTGTGTTCAGTTGAAACCAAGATGCTCACTACCCTAAGACTTTGCTCAAGGTATCTTGGTTTAAAAACTTCTTCCATTGTCAGATAGACTAATCAAAGGGAGATGACATGTGCCTTGCATTTTTCTATCACTTGCACAAAGGAGTGTCAATTTTTAAGATCGAGACCGACTATTATTGGCCTAAGATCTTCACCAAGGTGCTTGACACTGAAATTCACAAGCATGGACAAACCAACATTTATAATCTAGATGACATAGGGGAAAGAAGAGATGCTTCTCAGATGGGTTAACTACTTGTGCCTTTTAAATAAGAAACTACTGATAATACTGGCACTAGTTAGAGAGCTGGGTTTCACACTGATTTTAGCAATATTCCAGCAATATCACAGTGGGGGACACCCGAAATAGACTTATCACAGTGTATCCACATGGAGAACAAAACCCTGGTGTTAGGCATGACGACAAATGTTTTAAGCACTAGGCTACCCCATAATCCCCAAAGCTGGTACTAAATACTAGCATGGAATATGACTTCACATAGTTGTTGATATTTTTCAACACAGTTTTAAATACATTCCAATCCATCCATGTGCCACATGTTTGGTGTAACGAGCAATCATCTTCATACTTGGTATCTCTACAAGCAGCTGTCTACGATATTGTTATTGTATACTCACCTCTCTGAACCAGCCTTCCTCTTGGTTGCCATCTCCAGGGTGGCCAGTTTCTTGGGGTTCTTGAACTGCCATGTATAGAAGGCCTCCTTTGATGCCGTGATGATGTGAGTCTTGGTCATTGTCAGGTACATGGGGTCCATCTCAATGTACTTGGAGTCCAGAGGGGTGCCGATAGAGTTGCACAGAACCAACACGTACTGGGGGAGAAGTGAGCTGACAGTTGATCTACTTCTTAATAACTCAAAATAATTCGCATCTTTTTTGTCAGAGAACCATCATGAAACACAAATGTAGTCTTTAAGAAGTGGAGATAAGTAAAGATTATGTCCCTTTGTGAGCACAAAACATATTTCTGAACATTAGAAATCATATCAAACAATAAAACAATCTTCATTGCAATACATTAATACCAGTCTACATACCTGGCCTGCTATCTCATCAGCTTTAGTTGCCAAGCAACAGTAATCTCCACAGGCTGTCACAGCAATGAGATTTTTCACATACTTCACATATTTCTGAAAACACAGGTCACAATCAAACCACATACTCTTGATTAAACCTTTACAGGTCACAACCCTCTATCATTAATCAAGCAGTTAAGTCATGAAGTAAGTTAGACATTTGTACAGGGGGGTCGAGTTTGTTTTCAAGGTCATGACTGAGTGAGCATTGTTTTACATCACTGTCGGCAATATTCCAGCAATATGTAGCAACAGTCGAGTCTAGACCAGACATCCAGCAATCAACAGCACCAAGGGGAGAGACACAAAATACATTGTACTGAACATATTAAAAAAAGGAAGTTGTGGCTTTAGGTTTTACCTCATTGTTCTTTGTGTCCCAGAAAATGACACAGTGCTCTGGGCGGTCAGGCTTGGTGAAGGAGTACACGACAGTGTTGGAGCAATACCCCCACTGGAACACAAGTACAGCTCCATCAACAACACAAGTCACATGTTGGGATGAAGAATGTACAAAACCACAGCATATATGTGTTTAACACTCAAACATAACACTATAACCTAGTTGTGAATCATCTGTATGCAAATATGTATTGTATTAAACAAACAATAAGATGACAACACTGTAAGCAATAACCAAATGGAACCTTTTCAGTTTGAGCATCATGTTTTTCAGATCTTAATTTACTAGCTGAATGCATGCATCTCCACTGAATAATGCACTAAAGCCAATGCAAATCAGACAATTATACTCACAGTGCAAAATACAGTTGTACCTAGCAGTGCAAAAGAGACAATTATACTCACAGTGCAAATCAGACAATTATACCTAACAGTACAAATTAGTACGATTCTAACTAACAGTGTAAACTGGATGATTCTTACTAACAGTGCAAACTGGATGATTCTAACTAACAGTGCAAATAGGACGATCATAACTATCAGTGTAAACTGGACGATTATAACTAATAGTGCAAAATGGACATGTTCTTAAAATCATGTCCTTAATGGGGGAAAAGAGCTGATTGAATGACCTTGTAGTCTGGTCTGATGTTGGCGAAGTAGATGAAGGAGTCAACAGCCAGAGCTATCCTCAAGCTGCCTCCCTCCCATGAACAGGCATACATCTGCTTGCCCGGAACCTTCAGCGTCCGCAGGTGCTGCAAATATCCAGTCATAGCTTATCATTTTGTTTCTGATTACAAGTAACAATATGTCAGTGAGTATGGTTTTTACATAGCTTACATTCCAGCAATATCACAGTGGGGACACCACAAATGGGCTTCAGACAAAGAAATGATATGCCACTACAAAGATTGGACAAGTGAGTGACTATGTTTGGTGACTACTTTTGTAACAGTATCACATAATTACACCGATTTCCATGGCATGTCAGCTCAATGTGAGCGGAAAACATGAAGTGGTGAGTGAGTTCAGTTTTATGCTGCTTTCAGCAATATTCCAGCAATGTCACAGCAGAGGACACCAGAAATGAGCTTCACACATTGTACCCATATGGGTCATCAAACCTGGGTGTTTGGCATGATGAACTCATGCTTTAACCAATAGAATACCCCACCACCACAAGAAAATCTGGATGTTTACTGGAGGTGACTTCACAATTCAATACAAAAATATGAATGTAAATTTGTTATGAAAATACAGCCTAACCAAAGTTTGAAAAAATTGAAAAGTGAAAACAATAAAAAAAACTACAGTAAACATGAAAAAGTACAACATCACGTATTATCACTCTATATTGATACAATGGTTTGTGAAGACATGTTATCTACCTCTCCAAATGGTGTGTAGAACTGGACAACATTGACTTCCTTATCCTGTCCCATTGCATGCTGGGAGCCAGCCACGGCCAGCACATTCCCCGAGTGGTTCCAGCCTATCTGGGCTACATGCATACCAGTGTCGATCAGGATGGGATCTGCAGCACAAAAACATTTTCAGCTATCCTTGGCCCAGGGGAAACCAATAAAAGACACATTGTAGGCTTATTACCATGAGTAATAGTAGTAAAGGATATTTTATCTAGCGCACATGTCCACACAACTAGTTGAAGGCGCTCACTTACACCATAGATTATCTTTGCAGTAGAAACAACTACAGGACATACCATCTTACACTGAAATGTACAAGTAAGCACTACAATTACCACTTGCAGTAACAAACATCATTCAGTGTATCTCTAGCTTCAGTTTCCATGATGTATTTGTTATTACTATTCAGTATTTAACCTACCATTTTTGATGTAACTGTGAGTGACTGATTTGTACTTACTTTCATCTACCTCATGTCTCATTATCTGACAACGGCCATTGTCAAAACAGAGTGCAAAACAAGGGCAGTTAGCCTCCATGTATCCATTGAGCCCATTATACCACTGCAGCCCAGCAATGTGGATAGCGCCAGTCACGTTAGACAGACAGTGTACCTGGAGCTTGGTCTGGAACAGTGACAGTGGGGGGATGTGGGACAGTTCATGGACGCAAATACAACCAATTACTTCAGGACAGTTTGATCCCTGGATGTGTCACACCAAAAGATGTTAAAATATGGTACTTGTTGTTCCCTGCCTAGTGCTGGGCAGTAATGATCGGTTCGAAGTCAGTATAATGTGTCTCAGTGGGGCATTCATGTTTAACTGTAGCCTGGTCTCTCAGTGAGCTAGCACTATAAAGCCAGCTGAAGTCTAGGCTTGTACAAGCAGCCACACACCTATATGCATGCACGTCGCCATTTAAGTAAAACATGTACGACATTAAACCACATTTCACTTCACCTCACCTTTTTATATATAATTTTTTCTCTAACACAGTTTCCAGGCAATCAATAGTATCTGAAATTATTTTATTATTATAGAATATTTATATAGCACACACATATCCATGCAACTATTGCTTGCTCAAGGTCCTGCTATTTGAAATGAAATGAGTTTCCCTGAAGAGATGTGAGAGTAACTCACTGACTGTTTTGAACAGCATTTCACTTACATTACAACATGTCATCTTGGTTAGTGAGGAGAATGCAAAGTTATGCAGGTTGTGCATAGAACTGCGTTAGTGAAACAAGCAAACGTTGGTGCTGACAAACCATAATCAGTGAGTGAGTTAGTTTAGTTTTACGCCGCACTCAGCAATATTCCAGCTATATGGCGGCAGTCTGTAAATAATTTAGTCTGGACCAGATAATCCAGTGATCAACAGCATGAGCATCAATCTGCGCAACTGGGAACCTATGACATGTGTCAACCAAGTCTGCTGACCAATCCTGTTAGTTGCCTCTTACAACAAGCATAGTCACAATTTATGGCACGCATGGGTTGCTGAAGGCCTCTTCTGACCTGGTCCTTCAAAGGTCTAAAACCATAACCAGAATGAACTGAGTCTCAAACACATGATCAAAAGTTTCTGTGCTTGAAACTACTGGGCCATCATTACAGTGAGTGAATTCAGTTCCAGCTATATGGCGACGATCTGTAAACAATTAAGTCTTGATCAGACAATCCAGTGATCAACAGCACAAGCATCAATCTATGCAACTGTGATGACATATGTCAACCAATTCAAAAAAGCCTGACCACCTGATCATGTTAGTCGCCTCTTGTGACAAGCATAAGTTACTGAAGATCAATTCTAATACTGCTAAGCCGGATGTTCCCAGGTCTCAACACTGCAATAGGAATGCCACAAACTAAACACTCACAATGAAGTTGCCAGTGTTGTCAAATATATGAACTTCTCCATTCAACATTCCAAATAAGATCTTCTTGCCATCAGGGGACCACTGAAACAAGAGCATATGTGAATGCAAATACAAAGCATTACGGTATGATAAATAATCAATGCTATACACTAGCCTGATAACTTGGTATCATGATCCACATGAAAAAATAGCCCCCAAGCAGTAACTACCATTAATCTCTATACACTTGTGCAATGTCAATATGGTCAGAAAGGGTCTGCACGTTTCTGTCAACATGTTGCAAATAATTTTCACTTCTTCATGATGAAAGGTACATTCTACTCCTACACAATAAGATCCATTACAAATTTAAACATGTATTATAATTGTATGTTTCAAGATCATTAAACATACATTGTTAACATATGTTAATGCTCAGCAAAGGCTTGCATGGAAAACTCAACTAAACACTGACAGTAATACTGCAAGTAGTATACACAATGGTTGTTTTGGCTCAGCCTACTAGTATATAATCCACTGCACCACGGAGGCTGTTTAGATTGCAGAAACAGCCCTATCAAACTAATGTACCTAAGATCTTGACTCTTTCAAAGCAGCATAAGGGTAAGTAAATGAGCTTAGTTTCATGTGTCTTTCAGAGATGCCAATTGAAGCCAAATAGTATTTTGGCCCAATACGTGTGCAAAAATTGGTATTTTTGACCAAAGTATTTAGTACTAACTTTTCCAAAGGGTTCTCTTATTAAAGAAAAATATTCTAAGTGCTTGTTAATAAGAGAGTACTCAACCAAATCAGTTTTAAGTATCCACATATAGCTTGATACTGGTTTTAATTTATTGTGTACGGTAAGTATAATATTTGATAATTTGATTTAATGTATTCTTTTTTAAAACTGCTATGATTTTACTGCTAACATAGTTGTGTATTTTCTGGGGTTTCTTTTTCGTAATGAATACAATAAAATCATATTTTTTGGCATCTCTGCATTTTTAGCAACATTCCAGCAATATCAAAGTATGAAACACCAGAAATGAGCTTCACACATTGAAACCATGTGGGGAATCGAACCTGGGCATGAGTGAACACTTTAACCACTAGGCTATCCCACTATCCCCAAAGCAGGATAAGAACATCACAATAAGGGTATATGTAATGAACAGTTTTAATATGATAACTGCTAAACTACAAAGTACATAGGGTGATCAAATTAACTGTAGATGTAAAACTGACAACAGGTCAACCCCAGCACTTGGATTGATGTGTCTCCATGGTGTAGTGTAACACAATGAGCACCTCACCTCAACGCATGCCAGCTGCAAACCTCTCAGTTCTTTCCCCCAGATGCGGTTCCCATCCACCGAACCAACAATCACAGCACCTGAAACAGACCACTGTCTTAACAGCACACTTTCTGAAGTGTATTCACAGAGTCTAATTCAACTTTGCAATTTGAAGTACTGAACTAATTTTCTAGCAGTCACTTGGACATCATTGAGTTAGAGATGAAATAAAATAGTTAAACATGTAAAAGGTGAGGGGTCGGTTTTATAGTTTGTCAACTTCACTGCATTGCTGTAACTTCCTGAAAACTTCGGTTGAATTCCACAAACAATGCAATGACATGCATTGGAGTCCTGGGTGGGATTGCCATTGTATTTGCATCAAGGCACACCTTAATTATTTAACATTAAACATCAGATAAATGACAAAGACAGAAGTTTCAGTTTCATGTTTAATTCCATGCCTTCCTTAAACCAAGTGAAGACATCTAATGATATAGGGATGATGATGATGATGATGATGATGATGATGGTGATGATGTCATCAACAACAATAGACTTACCATCTTCATAAACAATACAGATCTTTTGTCCATCAGCATTCCACTTCATTCCCCTGACTACAGACTTGTTCCGGTTGTTTATCATCTCCTCATACCAGGAACCTGCCAACATCAGCATCAAACTGAATGTTCACACAGCAATGTGACCACCACTACAACCAGGCTGCCTATTGACAAAGCAAGTAGGATGTACTTTAATCATTATCACCTACGATGAGATTATCAGACTTTGATGTGATTAGCCAAACAATCATCTCTTACTTGTTACGTTACTTTATTCTAGCTGCTGCCACTGTATAAAAGAAACCCATTATTTCGGACTTTTTTGGTAGGGTAAATAATAAATATGAATATATTCTTGAACAGATTGATGATACAGGGGACAGAGCAAAAAGGGCAGTTACCTTTGTAGAGCATCCATACAATGATGAGGCCATACTGGTCACTTGTGGTCAGCTTTTGGTAATGTTCATTCCATGTCACACACTGGACAGCACCTGTTATGAAATTGCAAACGCTGGATTTCAGATCGCCATCTAAACTACCTATACAGTTGCTGCTAAAAACTGAACTGCTGTGACATAAAGTCAGCATGCGCATGGGTTAAAGTTAATGTCTCATTCAGCAGTACCCCAAATATGTAAGGTATTGTTGATAATGGGAGTGAGGGAGTGAGCGGGGGTTGGTCATTAATTTTGAACACATATAAGAGGGGTGTCATTGATTTTGTACATGACATGCAGGGAAGGTCACTTACTTATTCAATTTTCTTCATTATTTTTAATTCTATTTTTATTTTTATTTGGGGGAGGTGCAGGGTGGGAGTGGCTTTCATGTTGTACATGCTACTCCATAGAAGCCATCAACCCCTCAAACCAGAAATTATGCATGGTCTCTAATTGTGTTTTAACTTGACCATGTTTGAGAAGAGCCTGAGGTGTTGTGGGTTTTGGATGTCTACCACTTTTGTGAAACCCACGGGCATTAGTATCTTGTTGACAACCTAGAAAAAAGTCAGGACAACACAGGACTCCAGCAAGGGAAGCAACTCTGCACAGAAGATAGTGGCCCCTCAGAGGACTAAGAGGCCATGATAAAAAAATAATGTCTCAAAAGATAAAAGTCTTTAGCAACCTATGCTTGCCACAAAAGGCAACTATGCTAGTCATAAGAGGTGACTAATGGGACTTGGGTAGTCAGGCTCACAGACATGCCATCGGTTCCCAATTGCACAGATTGATGCTCAAGTTGTTGGTCTCTGTGTGGTCTGGTCAAGGCTCAGTTATTTTACAGACCATAGCCAAATAGCTGGAACATATTTGCTCAGTGCAGCATAAAACCAAACTCACTCACTCACTTGCTCAAAAGATAAAAATTACCATGTCATCAAGCAATAAGTTTCTAGCAAATCACTGCAGGTATGTCAGTATGCCAAGAATTATTAAATACATTGTAGATCACCACAATGAGGATAAACAATTCCTTGTAGCAATGAAAAATCATTATTAGTGTGTGCATGCATGTGTGTGTTTTATTCGTGTCAGTGAATTCTTTTATTAATTCTTTAATAGGATGAGCCAGAGATTCATAATGAGAGTGATGATAACGACTAATTAATGTGTGTGTGTGTTCATAAATGCTTATCTCTTCATTGGTTAGATCTTGTTAGTCAAGCTGTATGTTTTAATACACTAATGAAGTTCTACATACCACTGTGTCCCTCAAGTGACTGGTTCATTGACAAATTGCTTGGAGCTGCCAAGCCTTTCACTTTCATGTCTTTCCCTAGATAAGAGAAAATAGTGATAACTCTAACAATCTAATATGCTGATGCGCATGGTCATGCAAGCTGTTAGTTCAAAGGAAAATTATATCCACAAAATGTTATTTACAAATATCATGATTTTGTGAACAAATACAAACAAGATGGATAAATGTGGTATTATAATAAAAATAGAATTATACTTTCTATTACTACATTATTCTCCTTATGACTTGCCAAAACAAATTCATGGGTTTACTGCTAAGTCTAACTGCTAAAGACTAAAGAGATAATTGTAAATTATGTCAAATATCATGATACATATACTGTAGAATAAGAATAATAATTTTTCAATAATTTGTTTAACGTTTAATATGAACAAATATTTAATATTTACCAGTTTGGGTTTCCAGTTTGAGCACCTTGAGGAGACCATCCTCACCACCACAAGCAATGTAGCCATGCTCCTTGTTCCATGACACACACCGCAGTCGGGTGTTGTTAGGAATAGCTATCTGTAAAAGACATTTAATCATGGGTGCTTATTCCTTGTGTAAATAAATAGTAGAAAACAAATGTGGCGTTGCAAGTCACACACTAACAAAGCCCTCAACTCAAAATACCCCAGTGAATAATGATATCCATTACTGATTTGAAACAATGTGCTCATGGAACGTCACAGCATCAAAAACAGCGATAAGAATCACTTTAGTCAATTCGGTGTGTGGATTTGCTGTGTGAAAGCGAAAACCTGCTGTTGCATTCGATCTTTTTTTAATTGTGTCTGTAACCGGTTGCAAAAGTATTCCGATGTTGAAAATAATTTGCAACCGAATAACTTCCAGTTTAAACACTGTTAGACAGAAGAGTAGGAAATGGAAATGTCAGTTGCCAAGAGAATCATGTTAGCTTCATTGGCAACGGATTCTGAACTCAAACAGAAATATCAATGCCAATAAGCATTTGTAGACATTACTAACTTTGCTGTATACAAAACTTACCTTTTTACTCAGATAAACAAACATATTGCTGATGATCAAGGATTATTTCTCCAAAGGCACAGAATGAATCAAACAGACTACACAGAAATGTTACAGTACGCCGCCATCATACTTCACAGGAATGTGAAGGGAGATCTCGCGAGAGTTGTGAAGAGCATTGTGGGTAAACGTCCTTTTAGCGCAAGGTGCTCGTCGAGGAAGGTAATGAAAGGGACTGGTCATACCTTAGAAAGCTTTTCGAGAGTCCGATGCTTCTATTTGAAACAGAATCCAAATAAAAGATGTACTTTTAAGCGAGTTTTCTTATTTTCACTGTCATTTTTTGCAGGGTTAGCCGACAGAGAGAAGTAAATCCGCGAAAATGGTTGCCCAAAAGAAATCGGTAAGCATGATGACCACGTGGTGTGTTTCACAACGCTATGTGGCGAGATGTCCGCAACTGTAGGTGTGTTAGTGATATTATTTTCGCCGGATAACCTTATGATTGCTTCATTTTAGTGGTTATGATACTTACCATAAAAATAAATTGACGTCTTCAGAAAAATAATACATTTGGTGTTTCTGGGGTGCGCTGACATCGACAGTTGCTAATTGAAGTTGTAGCAGGATCCGAGTGTCGATGGGGAAACGTAAGGACAACCATGTCAAATTTTTCTAACCCAATCCATGGTGTTAATTATGGATTTTATTTCATCAATGACAGAAAAAGAGTGCAGAGAACATCAATGCCCGCCTGGCCCTGGTGATGAAAAGTGGGAAATATGTGTTGGGCTACAAGCAAACTTTGAAAACTTTAAGAGGTGGGAAGGCCAAGCTGGTTATCATTGCCAACAACACTCCTCCTCTCAGGTAAGTGATCAAGGGCAGGTTTTACACTTCATAAAACTCAAATGCTTCAAGAATTCATGTGTTTGTACTTCCACTAATCATTATATATATTTTATGGACTGACTCATTTGGCAGGAAATGCTAAAAAAAATGTAAGTGCTTACTTTTTTTGAAAAAAAAACAAATCCTTATAGAGATGATGTTACAGTAAGAAAATAAAATTTAAATACCTAATTTTATAATAAATTAGTAGGTTTTGTATTTGACTTCGGAGCCTGGTTTGGCGAAGATGGAGTCACACCATATTAACTCTAGTCTTCTTTCTATCTGAAGTTTGCTCCCGTGTGTTGGGTGATCAGGTTTGTAAAACAAGAGACTAAACATGTCCTGGTGCATTTCACAGTTGATTCTGCGTTGGGCAAACTTTGTAAGTTAAACTGTTGAAAATGAAATGTTTGAAATGGAAATTTCATTAGAGAAATCAGGGTTCTTTTCAGATTGTTTTTAAGGGACGATGTTTGACCCAGTTTGAGAGAAACCATTGCTTGTCAGAAACAGCAAAGTGGAGTGTGTTATGTCATTCATGGGTTGTTGCACTTGGTTTGTTTGGTTAAAGCAGGTGTACAGTCGCTTACAAATTAGCAAAAAAAACAGTCTAACAAAACATATTTAGTACCTGTATTTTGCTGATAGTTCTAGATTTTCATGTACCTGATCTGCAAGATTGTTATTAAATATAATAATGGCAACGTTTCCTTTGTAGGAAAAGTGAGATCGAGTACTATGCCATGTTGGCAAAAACAGGCGTTCACCACTACTCTGGCAACAATATTGAGCTCGGAACTGCCTGTGGAAAGTACTTCAGAGTCTGCACCCTCAGTATCACAGATCCAGGTAGGATGATTTGGCATTGAATGGTTGACATGTTCTTTTTCATAGCGAATTTACTGCTGAAAGCAAGGTGACCTAACTATTTTGATTTGTTTCTTGATGCCAGTTGAAATGAAAAGTCTTTCTCATCATGGCTGTTGCTTCAAGGACATGACTTAAATGCATGTTTTTGTATTTCAGGTGATTCTGACATCATCAGAAGCATGCCAACAGAGCAGCAACAGGCTTCATAAATATGTAACATCTTAATAAAGGTTGAAGCAAATCTGAATGTTTTGTTGTAATTGGTTGAATTAGTGCTTACATACTTGTAAGTAACGCTTTTTTTACTTGTGTTAAGACTGTTTGGTAAGATGTATGGGTTTCTGCAAAGTCTTCATCTCACAAGAAGTCAACAATTCGTTTTCAGCAACCATTGCTCATTGTAATAGGCAACTGACAGGATCCGTTGTCAGTCACAAGATTTTTCCCAGGCTTGATTACTTAGGCTGTCATTGTTAATGGGAATTTGCAGAGTTGATCGGGAGCATGGTTTGCCAGAAAGATTGCAGGTCGGGGATCATGGGTTCAACCCTTTAGATCTGTTGGCATCGGTTGAGGGATGGCTATTTTCCATTGAGGTGTGGATTTCTGCAGCTCTATTTCAACTTAACTTATGCAGGGATGGCAATTTTCCACTAATTTTGTTTCAAAAGTACCCCTTTGATTTTTTGAAGAATCTGTCCCAAGTGTCATTTTAGTCCTAGGCCAAATGCTAGAAAAGTCCCTATCTTTTAGGATCTCTAAGCAGCAGTAGATGCCTTATTCAGTAATTGGTATGACACCTCCCACCCTCCAAAAATTCTTGTTGATGTGGAACTAGCTACAGGAGGTATCAGGTTACTAAAGACTAATTGGGTTCAGTCCACTGTTGAAACAGTGTCCACATGTTCATAAACAAACTGCTTGGGAATTGATCACATTGTCTAATGTGTGGTGACAAGCACTGGTGTTCAACTAGGTCAAGATATGCAGTATGGGTGATAAGGCTGGGTGTATCATATTGCCTGATTTTCATGATATCTCTACATTTGGCCCAAGATCTTAGAACTAACAAGGATATTTCTTGGTGGTCATGTTCTCTAATGTGCTTGGTGGTATGGTATGACTCGACTCATGCTCTGGTTGATGGTTGGGCTCACTGACATGATTGAGGCATATGTTTGTATTCCTGTTGCTGAGATAGATGCTCATGTCAGTCTCTGGAGTTTGAGTGTCAGTGTGTCACCTTATACATCAAATGTTATGAAGTGCAGTATTCAACAGGCATGATCTGCTCTATACACATGAAACCTGGAGATTGGTTCAATTAGCCATTTTTGGAAATGATAAAAAACACAACCTGCAGACAGCTTGCTAATGTTACGTTGAGAAAAAAACGTCCAATTCAGATTTCTTTTTAGGAGTGCAGCTTTATGGGGAAGGGACACACTTTGTTTTCAGTGGTCATTTAATAAACTTAATTGCAAAAGGGGTTTGACAACTAAATGATGATTTAATTCTGCCAGATGTAAACATAGTTTGTTGATAGGTCACACAAAGGTGACTAAGGGACAAATTTTCTGGAAAAAAAATGAATGACCAGAGGAAACAAACACAATGCTTCAGTTATTTATTCACAGTGGATTTAAAAGGAAATCTACTGATGTTTGCATATGGAAAATATGGTAAATGAATTTACAATGCAGTAATATATGATAACAAAATATTGCAGCTTTGTTCTTTGAAAAACTTGGGCCAGAAAAGATTTAGTTCCAATATATGTTAATTGTATTGTTATTTTATCCTAATCAGTTCGGATAATTTCATATTATACACTTAAGAAATGTCTGATCAGCTAGGTTTCAGTATGACAATGAGTTAGGATGTTACGAATTTATGACTTTATGTACATAAATGACAATAAAAAAAGCGCATTACAACCGCCAAGTTCTAATAAATCTTGAAATGGTACATCATTGTAAAGGTGATGTGGGATATTTTGTTACCACAAATACAAGTTCAACAACCTTGTACACATCATTTCATCAAAAAATCTCCAATAGATGATAGCTGAACCAAAGCTGAAATCTGACATCTATTGTTTTTAGCACAGAACACATCAGGACATGGTTACAGGAATACAAGGTGAAGCACAAGAAAAATGCATTTAGCCAGTCTTTCAATTTAGTGGAATGAGTTTGGTTTAACACTGCTTTAAACAATATTCCAGAAATACAATAGCTGTGGACACCAGAATTGGGCTTCACACATTACCCATGTGGAGAACAGAACTCGGGGTCTTCAGTGCTTTAACCAATGAGATACCTCACCACGCCAGTATATCATTTCAAATAGTTTCAAATGTACTGTAACTTGGCTTGTAAGCAGCGGACTTAAATCAAGACGTGTGAGGGAGTTAAATTTATCCCAGTCAAAGCATGATGAGGCATTCAAGTGATGGGAACTCGAGAAGAGATGCATGTGTCAGCCATGAACAACACTGGCATGACAATTTAGAGGAATTAACACTTAAATGATGCCTGTTTTATCCTAGCTCTTCTAGCCTCTCTGAATGGAAAGTGGTTTGCAGTATACCATGAAATTGGCAGTCCTATTGATACAGTGCCCTCACTACATAGCCTATGTGTTGCTCTGCAAATGTATAACACATGGATTCATAAATTGACATCATTATGGTCTGACAGGAAGTCTTAGTGAACAGTTGAGACAGACGTTCAAACAAGCCAAACAAGACAAAAACGATTCAGCATGGCAAATGACTTTTAGGAATGTCTAGGGAAAAACACATCCTTTGGTGAAAGCTAGACATATTTTTGCATGTTCCACAAATTAATTTCTGACACTGTGCATCCAAGGCATGAAGACAGATGCCTTGGCAAGTCTGAAGACAAATATAATTATTTGATGGACATTTCAGGAACAGGTATAAGACAATAACAGGAAGAACCAATCTTTACAATAATTTTTTTCACATTTCAAAACACAAACCTCTGGCATTGTTTTAAATAACAACCCAATCTTCATTCTCATCATGATCATATAAACAATAATTCTATTATAAATGGTAATGTAATGGACAGCACATTATTGCTTATCATATTGCTTTTGCAATTCTTTCAGTTAAAATACTCTCACCATTATAATTTTGTGCAAATGTTGGTTACAATCCACAATGTAGACTAAATGTCACCCACATGGTGTCACCTGGACAAAACAGTAAACTGAATAGGTTCAGTTGCAATATACAATCTGGCCCCTGAAGCCTAAAATGAATTGGATATACAGGTATTATGAGTACCAAAAAAAGTACTTTCCACTGAAATCATTTCAACTTTGGAGGATAATGACATAAACTTCCTTGTAGATGAGTTTCAGAAAGAATAACACTTTAAAATGAAAAAGTTCAAAGCTCCAGTCCTTGATCAGATATGATGGCAACAATCTTGTTCAGTTTCCTTGACGATACAAGAAAATCACGAGATTTTGTTCTAACAATGTGAGATACTCAAGAAACATCAGCTACTGTTCTACTGCCTCTAATCAAATGATAACAGCATCTAGTGCCATTTAATCTCAATGACTGACACTAATAGATTCTAACTATGCATACTAGAGGTAAAATGGAGTATGACTCTTTATCAATAGGGATAATAAAAGAAGGCCTATGTACACTAGTGATGTTCACACAGCAAAACATGTTCAAATAGTGGCAAATTCTAAATATTCAAACTAAGTCCAACTTAGTTCAGCTACAACAATTAGTCTTAGCCATATAAAACTATGCTTTAATGATAGTTTAAGGTGGACTTTGGGAGTAAGCCACTTGAACTAATTGAGGCTACTCCGCATGTTATTTGTTTAAATTAACACACATTATGTTATAAGACATAATGTTACGGATGTCAACTTCTTTGTGATTATTATAATAAAGAGGAAGTTGATATCCATAACATTTTGCCTTATATTAGAATACCAACTTTTAAATGCCTCTCAAGAACCTCATAACACACATCAATTTCATATTGTATTTTGTACATATGAAGAGGGTTTCAAATAGCACTCAATGACTAGTTATTAGTCACTGACAAACAAAATATACACCACACACTAACTGATATGATTATGATGCTATTGTAAGGTCTAATGAAATATGTCAAAGCTGAAGCTAGTAGCAGCAGTTTAAAGGAAAATGAATATAACACTGGTCCTTTGACCTAACGACGACAGAAAGAACCTAAGGGCCTCCTGGTAGTCAAAGTCAAAAGGCCTACAAGGTGAATCAATGCCTACATCACACAATGACAGTCCTCATATATAGTGAGATGTATTTTAGATGGGCCATTTGTTCACCATTAGCTGGGTCTGTTTTGTGGATCAAACATTTTTTTCAAAAATCATTATTCTTATGACCAGCACAAATGAATAATTACAATGGCTCATTGCTGTATAATGCTGCGCTAAGCAACATTCCAGCTACATTGCGGTAATTTTAATGAAATGCATTACTTGGCAAGACCAAATTTCTAACATGATGGCAGAGTCAACTGGATTTGATTCCCAATTCCACATTGCCAAGTTTCTGCACTCGTCACACTGTTTCTCAATTCTGAAAGGTATGGACAACTTTTCAGAACCAGCAGCCAAAATCCTTCCTAACAGTGCCCATTAAAGGCACCCTCATATAAGGGGGAGTTGGTCTACCACTTTTCGCATATATAAAGGTTATTCTGCTTGACATGATGTCCAAAGTAATAACATTTGGACATTCACTTCAATATAACCCACGAAAATGGTGCTGAGCGCCTCGATGCAAATCTTTAAGGCAAATCTGTGATTCAAAGCTGTGATTATTGGTTTCTAGTAAAACTAAGAGACACAAACTCTACATGTTAAATTGCAGCACTTTCACCTTAAGTGCCATGCTCACCATACTTGCGGGTGAATATATATCGCTGGAACCAATATTCCAGCCATATCATGGAAGAAGCAGATTTTAACACTACATTCAACAGTTTGAGATTAAAACTGATAAAGCAAGCAAGAAGAGCCACAGACAAAAGATATCCTACATATTGCACTGAAATGTTTTAAAGATCAGCCATGCTGAAATTATCCTGAGGGGGATCATACAAAGAAAAATGTATGGTAATTAAATTCACTAGACAAGAAATATGACACATGGATAAAACACTGGATTAACCATAGAATGACAATAAATAGGACCGGGCCCTGGAAACTTCATCAACTGGAAACATTGACTCACTTGGCTGACAATCAACATTATCTTCCATCCAGTTTCACAGAAACTGTAGAACTGCAGCACAATTGTTATCAAACAGCTTTGTGACAGTAGGCGTAGTATTATCCCTTGCTGACAGAAGGCCTCATTGTCAGTACAAAGGTGACAGCAAGAACTGCCATACCTTATCTTAGACTTACCTGTTGTATCAATACAATTA
Organism: Haliotis asinina; assembly: GCF_037392515.1. NCBI lineage: Eukaryota > Metazoa > Mollusca > Gastropoda > Lepetellida > Haliotidae > Haliotis > Haliotis asinina. The sequence goes on from NC_090282.1 coordinate 36,303,742, forward strand.
CTTTGTAGATCAGGCCCTGGACCTACACCGTTTTCAGCTGTTCTTTATTCCTGTTCTTTTCATAATGAAATGCTCAAAACCTATTGCCTTTTCGTAGGAATCTCTTCACACTCTGCAACAAATCATTCCTTTTCGATTTGTCTGCACAGCTTCACAAGATATTTCAGTACATGAATTTGTACACAGTACAAAAATAGCCATACTCCCAGTATAAATCCAGGTTGTGGACATCTTCTAACAATCTTCCAGTCCATGTCGCAAACAATGGAATTGTGTTGTCCAACAATCTGATTTCCATGAACCATTGTATCAATCTACATTAGACCCATTTACAACTAAGGAAGAGTGACCCATTCATGGCCTGGTTAGCTGACTATAATCAGTGATTCAGAGTCAACTGTTTTCCCAAAACATGGTCTTTTCAGTCTTAAGCTGAGTCCATCAGCCACCTCAGCAGCTCACAACATTTCACATTAGCACTTCATTCAGATCTACCACTTCACATCAACTCTGTATTACAAAAATAAAATGACCGGTATATGGATACATGTATATGGATACATGTATACAATGTCCATCTTACAGGCAATACCCTAGCATGTTGTGACCAGCAAACAAATATCCACACTAGATATGTACCAAATGCTACACTGATGTTCCTACTAAGCTAAATATACATGATCCTCAACAACACATCTGACTGGTCATCAGATGACCATCAAGTTCTGATCTGTGATTGGTTAATGGAGATCATGACATACACTTGAAAATCGGATTGATGATAAAGTCACATGACCAACATATTCATCGTAAGTGGTCACTATTGATGTCATGAGATCATCTGCATGAGAACTTTTTCTGCTTCCCTGATTCCACTCAAATAGGCTCCTGTCACAGTTTGTGGGAACTGGCGGTTGGTTGCCTGGAAAATAAAAGTTCAGTTCTCTTAGATTTTGACATAATCATATCTATGAAAGGAAAAAGAAAAAAAATTCAATACATAATGATCAACAGCATGAAGTTCCATATAAAAAGATTCAATACACTTTAATGATAGCCCAAACAATGATTTTTTGGGGTGATGCTTAGTGCTATAATTGTTCATGGCATGTTCAACAAGAAGACAAAGTCATCAATATCCCCTACAATGGCAAAATACTCTTCATGGGTATGTCAACTAGTTACAGCTATGTAAAATATTTTGGCATCTATATAAGAGAGGGTGAGTTTTGTTTTTTGCCACATTCAGCAATATTCCAGCTATATGACAGCGGCCTGTGAATAATAGAATCTTGACCAGATAATGCAGTGATCAAAAGCATGAGCATCAACCTAAGCAACTGGGATGTGGACAATGACATGTGTCAACCTAGTCAGTGACTACATTGCAAGTGGAAGAAAACGATTTCTGTTCCGGAAAAAAGAGCACTACGACCAATTTTAGTTGAAGTCCAACTTGTTGCCATGAAAACGCCAAAACTATTGTATTCAGAATTCCAAAAGTTCCAAAAGGCACCAGTGCACCACCAGACCAATCTATGTGCCAAGTTTGGTGAATAGATATTGAACGATATACAATTCTGCTCTGGAAAAGAGCAGTACCACTCAATTCAGTCAAAGTCAAAATTGTTGCCATGAAAACACAAAATACATTTCATAGAGAAAAATTCAGAACTACCAGTACACCACCAGATCTATCTATGTGCCGAGACTGGTGAAGAAATAGTCAATGGTTTTGAAGTTCTGCTCTCGAAAGAACAAGTGCATTTTAAAAACCCCAGCAAATGCTTTTTATGTCATGTGTTCACAATCAGACTGCACTTCACAGTGAAAAAGAGCACAATCATTCAAAACTCCCAGAAAGACAATACAGTCAAGGGGCAGTGAGGTTAATGGTTAAAGTGTTAGCTCGCCACGCTGAAGATCTGAGTTCGATTTGCCAATGTACGAAGCCTGTTTCTGGTGTCCCCTGCCATGATATTAATGGAATGTGGCTAAAAGCGGAGTAAAAGTAAACTCACTCAGTGTAGTGAAAGAACACAGGCTTATTTCATGAACCCACCTCTATTTTCCACTATATCATTTCTATAAAAATATGTCCGAAGTCGTTGCTTCATTAACCTTTTAACTAAGTACAAAAATGCATACCTCCCCACAGAAGAATATCTTCTTCTCCACATCCTCTGCAAGAGCATCATAGACAGCGCCATCTCTTCCAACAGGCAGATAACTATACACCATGCCTGTGTTGGACGGGTCCCTCCAGTGAGTCACAAACCACTGGGTCGGTTCTGGGACATTCTGCAATGGTTTTCCATAAGGTCAGCCTTGATAACTTACTGGAGCATTAGAATGCAAGCATGTGGCACTTAGCCAACACAAAACAGAGGATTGGCAGCATGGCAACTTTATCTTCACTCCTTACAAGAAGATTACTACACAGCAATGTCATTTGCATTTATCAATCATTCAGTCACATTTCTCGGTCCTACAACTAAATAACTCTACACCTCTTCAAAAACTAACAACTTAATCACATAGTTCTGTTCATATTTGTAAAACTAAAACACACTGTTTCTCACTACTTAACAATCCTTTCATATCATCTTACATGTTTCATATGCCCCCAATTTAAGCACACTATTTCTCAACCCATAAAATGCTTATAATCACATTCCACCTCTTCAAATTTCTACTCTCTCCTAGAATGGAAGCACACCGTTTCTAACATGTCCCCATACTAAATTCCCTGTACTAAATTTGAACACAATCCTCAGATCATGACATCCCTGCATTCACAAACACCCAAAGCACATCACTTCTCAGGTCTTCACATCCCTGCATTCACCCCCACCTTCAGCACAACACGTCTCAAGTCTTTACTTCCCAGCATTCACCCACACCATAAGCACACCCCTTCTCAGGTCTTTTCATCCTGGTATTCACCCATACCCTAAACACATCACTTTTCGGGTCTTTACACCATGGCACTCACCCACACATTAAGCACATCTCTTCTCAGGTCTTTACATCCCTGCATGTAACCATTGTGACCAACTATTGCAATACTTTTTTCTCCTCGAATTGTCACATTTGAAGTCACTTCCGAAATGAATGTATATCAATATGAACTGGTTCATAGGTAACAGGGGTAGGTGTATAACTCTTAATCAAAGTGAATGAATCTAATACGTCCTGCATTTTGCACTGAATATCTACTAATGGAAGTCAATTACAAAGCTATCAATAGTTGCACAAATGGTAAACGGACAGATAGTTTTTCACAGATAGCATTTCCCATCACTAAGTTTATCTGCATTCAACCACAAATTGAGCACATCATTTCTCACTTCATTACATATATGCACTGATCCACAACTCAAGCACATCATTTCTCACCTCCTTACATACCTGCACTCAACCACAACTTAAGCACATCATTTCTCACCTCCTTACATACCTGCACTCAACCACAACTTAAGCACATCATTTCTCACCTCATTACATACCTGCACTCAACCACAACTTAAGCACATCATTTCTCACCTCATTATATACCTGCACTCAACCACAACTTAAGCACATCATTTCTCACCTCATTACATACCTGCACTCATCCACAACTTAAGCACATCATTTCTCACCTCTTCAGGAAAGAGTTTCCTCAGCACTGCTACACACATTTGGACAATTTCGGTATCCGTTTTCCCCTCTATCAATGTGAGAGCATCCCCTGTGATGTGTGTTACCAGGATATTAGTTGTACAATCTGGGGTCTGCAACCAGGGGGAATCACAAGATCATATGTCAGTTTATATCACTCATTATCAGACAGCATTATCACATGTTTCTTATGTCATTCACATTGTTCACAAGCATTTTTTGTACTTATTTTTGTAATTCAAAGTTCTTCAAGGTCTAAAATTAAAACCATTTGAAACCCTTGTGCATACTATGTGATAAACATGGTTGTGCCAGCTGACAATGTGATGCAATCAGTTTATCTCCTTCACAGGTCTGTATTATTCAGGCTTCACCTTTGAGGTAGACAGGTCGTAGAAGGTGCTGAACAGTCCTCGCTTTGACTCATGGGGAGGAACATGGCCAAAGAAATCTTCACCTTTGGTTTTCTTGATCCAAAATTTCTTGTCGAATTTCAATGCAACCTAGTAATCAGTTAAAGAATATCCATGTATATTATTTTTCACCATTGAAATTCAGGGGATATACTGGTGGAAGTCTTACCTGCAGTGCTGAATGGTTTAAAATTAACAAACAGATCTTTGTCGGTATGCCAGTACATCAAGAACACATCACGATACATAATTGTTACAATTTCATATTGCTGTATACCGGTAATACTGTGCAGCCCCATATTTTATCAATACCAAACTTAATCTTGTCTTGTTAACTCTGAGGCGGTGGATTAGCCTTGAGGATAAAGTATTCGCTCGTCACACCAAAGAGACAGATTTGATTCCTCACCATGGGTACAATGTGCCAAGTCAATTTCTGGTGTGCCCTGCTGTGATATTGCTGGAACATTGCTAAACCTGGCATATGACCATACTGACTAACTCCTGTTATGTCAAAAGGACTAGTTATTTACCAATTTTAAAAGATTCTAGCACAATTACTTCTACAGTACACATACAGATAAACTGTTTTGATAGGGTATATTCCAAATCAATCTTTTATGATAGAAACATTACTAAACTTTTACTAGAGAATATTGTTTAATGCACATCAGTATACACCACCAGGGCCCTCTTATAACAAGACAAACCTTCAGATAATTTCATAACAAGTGCCAGGGCCAGGGCCCTCTTATAACAAGACAAACCTTCAGATAATTTCATAATAAGTGCCAGTAATGAAAGTCCAACAATACACAGTCAAAATTCTTCAGTAGCCTAACAAGACACCATGTTACCTAGGCAACACCATAAAAAGTTTTGTATGCAGGGGTTCATATTTACATAGAAAGCTGTTCACTACTCACATGTCATATCTGAGTTCCTGCCCTAAAGAATATTAAAGTTGTTTTCATTATGACTGTACCTTCTCCACAAGTCCAGCTCCCAGGGCAATGACGGCCTTCAGCTTACGTTCAGGCAGGTGTGGCTGGAACTGTATCTTATGATTCTTCAGAGTAGCCAGGGGAACTGACAATATCACCTGCAGACAAATACATTTGGGGAACTTCAAGAACATCCACAACATCTCTGTGTCAAACAGCCAACCCTGGCCCCATAAATTGTTAAAGTTACATAAAGCCACAAAGTTACATAAAACATAACTTTTACAAACATTCCTTCAACAAAAGTCATCAGCAGATGACATATCCCCCCAGATCCAACATATTTGAAAGGACAAATCATCTGACAGTTACTAATTGTGTTTTTAGACCATGTCTGAATTGTTTCCATGGAATTCATGAAAAATGTAAATGCCATATATCTCTAATCAGAAAAAGTCACCATTTCAAAATCTGTCTCATATATCTGCCAAGATCTTTTGAAAGATATGAAATGGTTTTTGAGTTGTGCTCCGGAAACAAAGTCTGCAACGTGTTCATGGAACCAAGAAAATAATAAATCACAAAAACCTGTAAATACCAAAAGGCATCACTTTGGAGTCTGCCACACATATCTACCAAGTTTTACTGACAAATAATAATAAGTTTTTGAGATCTGCTTCGGAAACGAAACACACCTCTCACTTTTGAGATTAAGTCTGAAACGTTTCCATGGAAACCGAGAAAATGATATATCACAAAAACCTGTAAGTACCAAAAGGCACCACTTTAGGTTCTGACTGATGTATGTAACAAGTTTTGCAGAAAAATATTCAACGGTTTTTGAGTTCTGCTCCGGAAACAAAGCCCACCCCACCATTAGACTACCACCAAAATGTTCCATGGAAAAACAAACAAAAAAGAAAATGCCAAAACTCTGTAAATAGCAAAAGGCACAACTATAGGTTGAGATTTTTTTATGTATTAAGTTTGGTCTAAAAATATTGAACGGTTAATGGAGTCATGCTCCGCAAACAAAATGATTACGGAGGGATGGACAGACGGGGTGATGACTATATCCCCCCGTATTACATGCCGGGGGTGTAAAAATGCTTCCAGAACATTGAAATGTTCCCTGTACAACATATACAAAGAAGATGAGGAAACTGAAATTTCAAGAAAACATCCCCCCTGAATCACAACCCTCTCCTTCATCTCATTTCAACTTTTAACTTTTACAAGTTCCCATGTGCAGATTAAAGCTAGAATGAAAGCCTGTCATTGATATTTTGGCCTTTGCACCTCATAGATATGCTTGGGGCACAACTAAACTCTCTACATGAAATCCCCATCACCAAACACACTGTTTGACATACAAGACTAACATAAACATTTATGACCTGAGACAAAAGGACTTATAGTGTGAAGTGAAGACCTTGTTACAGATCTGATACTCCAGTTAGTATGAAATATGATGTACTCACTGCTTTAGACTGGAAGACCTGACCTGAGGTAGTGGTCACAACAACTGGATCGGAACTGAAGTCAATCTTAGATACCTGAAATAGTCATCATAGATTTCAAACACTCTAGTAAGGTGAGTTTAGTTTTACACTTAGAAATATTCCAGCTATATAGCAGTGGTCTGTAAATAACTGAGCCTGGACCAGACCATTCTGTGATCTACAGCACGAGCATCTATCAAAGCAATTGACATGTGTCAACCAAATGACCTCTTACAACAAGCTTGGGTTGCAGTAGACCAAATCTGCACAGATTATCACAGTTTCAGTGTATCTATGACTTGTTAAAATATCAACAATGGCAACTTACATTTATCGATATATGAACAGTTAATCAACATTAGACAACATCTTGTTTGTACTCACATGATGGTTTAACCGGACATCAAGCCCTTCTGCCATCTTATTCAGCACTTGAGAGTAACCTCCCTTGACAAAGACATGAGATCCAGCAAACTGGGGCAGAGCCTCATTCTGATCCCAGGAGAGAGCTGATACATTCTTAAGAGAACCACCACAGGCATACTCCAGGTTACTGATATGGAACTGAAGAACCTGCTCTTCTTGCTGAGGAGAGAAGTTAATGAACATTCATTTGTTACATATGAAGGCAACAAGGACAATAAACAATGCTTTGTGGTCGAAAGGGATTCATATACCTGCCCAGATTGTTCACTGAATATATATAATTAACATGACTATTCATGTGATTTTCATGAAGTCACAGGTAATTAAAATGTGTTTTGAGAATACAATCAATACCATAAAGACAAGCTGAGCATTAAAGCATTGTAAGTTTGTGTGATCAGTGAAACAGAGATCTACTTCACAAAAGTATAACCATAAATCCATGAATGCAAATATATTTTGTTCTAATTAGGACCTCTGCACTGACATTTGCTGCAGACACTAGGATAAAACCTTCCTGATAAATTCCCATCTGAATGTACCTGCATCTAGTGTTTATACTGTGTGTCAACTAGTGTTGGGAACTGGTTTATTATTTACATAATTGATGGTTGGCTCATGACATCCCATCAATCATTGAAAATAACTGGTTAGTGTCATATATCAAAATTGTCCGCACAAAAAAAACAAAGAAAAAACATAGAGTTTTTTTTTATTTTCTGCAAATTTGCACAAAATGCATTTGCAACTTTCAGATCTTTAAAGGATGAATAGTACGTTGGGAACATGACTTTCCTGGAGTCTTTAAGATATATTAACTCATGGCTTGGAACAAGCTTGTAGTGCTTATGAAATATAACAGACAAAGCCAACCTTGTGAAAAATATTGTTATTGTAAACAAGCATTCCAAAATGGTTTGTGTTCAATTATGAGGAAGCATGATTGACTGTTTATTCATTTTGTCATTGCAACCAATCTTTGATTATTTCAATTAATCTCTGTGTCCACTAGTGTCATCTGCCACTGTTACATTTAAATAGACATTAAATCATTTAAACCTTTCAGTAATCTAAGAATATCTTGAAACCTTCATTTTAAAGAACTTGAAAATATGTCACCAGTTGATACTCACCTTTGTGAACATAATCTGGGACTCATCCACAAATTGTTGATGCATCTCATAGAATTTTTCTGAAAGCATGAAATTGTGTGTGATGACCTGGTATCATGTAGCAGCACTAGAAGACATGGTATCAATATCTTTACTTCCAACTCAGTGCATGGTATCTGAAATATTAGAACATTATATCTTCTACATTTGTGGTGAATGTTTATTTGACGATGTAATCTTTGTCCACAAACTCACCAAACAGGCTGACATCAGCTGTGATGTCTTTGTTCTTTCTCCACTCAGCAATGATATCCAGCATTGCATTGAAGTGGAAATCAATTCTGCGATCAACATCCTCTGTAACAACATGCCCCTCCTCTGTGATGAGTGGACAGTGTTCCCTTACTGGTGTCAGCTCAAGTCCAGCCTGTGAGCAAAAGAGTACACATTAGCAAGAGAGTATACATGTCAGCAAGAGAGAGCACACATCAACAAGAGAGCACACATCAGCAAGAGAGAGCACATGAACAAGAGAGAGAGCACATCAGCAAGAGAGGATGCACACCAGCAAGAGAGAGGAAACGGCTGCAAGAGGGAGCACATTTCAGCAAAAGGGAGCACACATCAACAAGAGAGTACACATCCCAAGAGAGAGCACACATCAACAAGAGAGGGTACTAAGCAAGAGAGAGCACATGAACAAGAGAGAGAGCACATCAGCAAGAGAGGATACACACCAGCAATAGAGAATGAAACAACTGTAAGAGGGAGCACACATCAACAAGAGAGTACACATCAACAAGAGAGAGCACACAAGAGAGGGTAAAATCAGCAAGAGAGAGAGCACATCAGCAAGAGAGGATACACCTCAGCAAGAGACAGAGAACACATCAGCAAGAAGCACACATCATGAAGAATGGGTACACATCAGCAAGAGAGAGCACACATCAGCAAGAGAGGGTACACTTAAGCAAGAGAGGGTACACAAGAAGGTACACATCACCAAGAGAGAGCACACATCAACAAGGGAGGGTACACATCAAAGAGAGACAGTACACATCAGCAAGAGACAGCACACATCAGGAAGAGTGGGTACACTTCAGCAAGAGAGCACACATCAGGAAGAGACAGCACACATCAGCAAGAGAGGGTACACATCAGCAACAGGCATTACACATCAGCAACAGGCATTACACATCAGCAACAGGCATTGCACATCAGCAACAGAGAGTACTCAAACAAAAGTCAATACACATCAACAGGGAGTACATGTGAGCAACTGACAGTACTCATCAGCAATAGACAGTAAACATCAGTAACAGAGTACATATCAGCAACAGACAGTACACATCAGCCTGAGAGAGTAAGTATCACCAACAGGCAGTACATGTCGACAAAAGAGTACACATCAGCAACAGACAGTACGTGTGGGCAGCAGAGTACACATCAGCAACAGACAGTACACACGATAAACAGGCAGTAAACGTTATCAGTAATAGAGTCTACATCAGAAACAGAGTATGTCACTTTGTCAGCAAAAGAGTACATGTCATCAACAGAGAGTAAATGTCAACAACAGAGTATACATCAGCAACAGACAGTACACATCAGAAACAGAAAGTTAATGTCAGCAACAGACAGTACAAGTCAGCCACATAGAGTACAAGTCAACATGGCATGGATATCTTAAGAGCTATTGATGGCAAAATGTTTGTTGGAGAGCAGTCATGCCTCTATGCCATATATCAGTCAAAGTTGCTGTAATGGAAGCTTTTATCACCTGAACAGAGGATGCTTGCACTCAGCCATATTAAAACTTTCTGGTGGTTTGAAATATATGCAGTTGTTTTCTGGGGAACAGAGTACATGGTGCCATCAAATACATGCCTCAGGTGTCTCAAGTACAACAGTTCCCAATTCTCAACAGAATTCTGGTTGAACTTTTCGCTTGATGGGCAGTTTCACTTACCTGACTGCACATTATCGCAACAGGGTTGTTATAGCATCCTGCCAAGAGTTGTGCCCCTTGACCAACCACTGCTCCAAAACTCATGTCATCATGGACCCGCCCGCCAAGCCGGTTCTGTGATTCCAACACCACCGCCTACAAGAACAGTATAACAGGTGTTTCTCTAAATGATGAAAATATTTCTTATTTAAAGGTATGCAGCAAGTACTCTACCTGATTGGTGGTTAGGACATTAGCTGCATGGAGAAAGATTCATTCCGCTGTGACGTATTAGGTCATGTTATGCTTTGGGTCTTCAGGCTTTTGGGTAACATTTGATTGTTTCCTGTGATGAAGTGAACAGTCAAACATCATGAAACTTCAAGTGACATCAGGGTTTTGAATTGCAACATGGGTGTCCCGGGCATCCCCATTTACTAGTACTAGGGGTCCTGTGAAGTGATTGTATAGAACTGTACATTCTAATAATTTCTTTTGACCATGTAATGAATTAATGATCACATGGACTGGTGAATGAAATTCTACATGTACCTGCTCTGAAAGAAATAATCAAACAAAGCAAAATCATGGATGTGTTGTGATTGCATTGAATAATACATTCTCTAAAATGCTGGACATTTGTGTGTTGCATAAAGCTCTGTATTTTTCCTACTGACCTTACAACCATAGTTCTTGAGAGCTCTTGCTGCTGACAGTCCACTCATCCCACCTCCAATGATCAACACCTCCTGGTGATGGAATCAATACAACATCAGAAAATCAGCAAAAACAAACTCTTAATTCAGTTTGCATGGTTAGAAACATTTTTTGGACTGCACTATCAAAAGCTTCATTCATAAACTGTTCCAAAGTATCCTCAGACTAAAGGCTACCTGTCATGACTTGGCTCAATAGAAATCTCAAATCTCAAATTCGTCCGGAAAGCCCTTGGATCTAATAAGATTGGTTGGTTGGTTTCTTGTTTTTTATGCCATACTCAGCAGTATTGTAACTACATGGCTGCCGTCTGGAAATAACTGAGTCTGAACCAGACAATCCAGTGATCAACAGCATGACCATTGATCTATGCAACTGGGTTACAATGCCATGTGTTACTGAAGACAAAGTTGAAATTTCTTGAGTCTCTAATGAAAGACATCTACCTTTGGTTTTAAACTCTAGACAAGAGCAGACAAGACATCTGAGACATTTGCAAAGTGCATTTTTACAATAAAAACACACTTGTCATAAATCTCCTACCAAATGCTTTTCCAACTTTTTATCACTTTACCTAAGAAGTTTCAGTAAAAATCGCGAACATATCGTGTACAAGTTTCGCATCAACTAACCTTCTGCAGCTTGGTTTGTGGTTTTAGTTCTGTTGGAGGTGACAGAAGACCAGTGTTAATGTAACCTTTCCGAGTTAGAAACCAGATGATACGATCAAGATCCTCTACACAACGGATACGCGTGATGCCACGACAGATAAGGTCCGGAACAATTTTATCCAGTGTCAACCATTCCTGTAAATCAAGATTCATAGCAAACCAATCAAACATCTGTTATTACAACATCACAGTAATTGCTGACATAAGATCCAATTACAATGTTAAACTGTACTTCCAGCAGTGTGATGAATGCAAACTTATTTTTGAAATAAAAAGTAAAGCTTGCCTTTAAGTTTTCTGAGGGCAAACATCCGTAAAACAAGAAATAGAATTGGTCTGTCCTAAATTTGGAAAACACTTAGCAGATGAGGTACTGACATAGTATGATGGGATGCTTGTTATCAAAAGTATCTTGGGGGTTTACCTTGGTGTTGCGTGCCCACTGTGCCATGACAAAGTTTCTGAGAGCCAGGTAGAGGATGGAGTGTTCATTTGCCATTACCGGAAATTCATCAATCTCATCATTCTCCATAATACTGGCATGGAAACTCAGAGCATGCTGAGGTTCCTCTGGGTGGGAGAATGGTCTGGCATACTCCGAACATTCAGAAAAATCTGGACACACAAAAAAATACCACCCATGGGATATCACATAGTGAATTGCTCTGTGTTATTTCTGTGAGAACACATCAGTGTCTTTTCTGCCAGCTGTTACTTGTTATATACACAACATCTCCAGTGGACATGATTATTCATGATATAACAAACTGTAGTAGAACAGATTAGAACTTGGATATGATACTTTGGTTTAATATTCTTATAAACAGTACTTCAGTTGTCTTGAATTTCAAGTTGGAGAGTGAGGGAGTTTTATGCTGCTTTCAGCAACATTCCAGCAACATCACAGCACTGGACATCAGAAATTAGCTTCACATATTGTACCCATGTGGGGAATCAAACCCAGGTCTTCAGCAAGACAAGCAAATGCTTTAACCGTTAAGCTACAACACAGCCTATGAGTCTAAACAGAAGTCTGGATTGTATAACTGTAAAGAACTTGACAATGACAACTAAATTTACACTGGGGGTCACCTACAGGAGTAACAATGAGGGCACAACAACTGCTTACCAACTGATTTGGACTTGAGCTGTTTGATGACAGGATCTGTACAGCTGAGCCCAATACTGTCGGGGAATGTGTCTGCCAGGAGACCCACCCCTGGGAAGCTGTGCAGGTACACCTGGTAGGTCAGCTGGCAGTACCATGACTGGTTCCGCAGCAACTGCACCCGCTACAACAAACAGGGACCCATAATACTGTAATCCAGAAAATAACATATACTGAGGGAAATATATAAAGGAACACCACTATACGGCAGTGTTCCTTGATTTATTCTCAGGTTTCCTTTCATAGAGCTACTCTAAGCTGGTGATGAAAACTAGAAAATATTTAAAGGAACGTTTGATTTTCCTGAGTTCCTTTATTTGTTTCTCTGAGTATATTACATCATCCTAAAAGGTATTGTGTATTCATATCACAACTACAAAAACTGTGAATAAATGCATCTGTCTGAATGATTCAACACTAATTTTTCTGCACCGTCAAGATTCTTTCACTTAGTGGTCAATCAATATCCTTTGACTAGAAACCCTATTTAAGTGCTGACCTGGTAAATTGGAGTCTACTTGCAAAAGAACAATCGCATGATGTGACTAGCATTGAGTGGTATCAGCACGCCAGACAAGGGTCATACTGGTATGTGTACAGACAAAATAGTATGCACTATATGGTAGGAGCAAACCACAGCAGTGGTGTATGGTCTTAGGATCATTTACACATATATTTATTTGAAAAAGTATTGTTTTATTGTTTGTTACACAAGAGTAGCAACGTTGTGATGCATATATGACATGAAACACAAGATTACTGATATACCATTATATTCCATTCAGTGCTCAAAATGTACTTTTAAGGTTTTCCAGTACTCCTGTATTGAAAAAATATGGAGTATGGACTCCTGATGTTAGAAAATGATCTGGAATATTTGTGAGATGACAACATAACAATAGACCTGCAATGTGATTAATGTTGATTTTGTGGGCCAGAAAGCAACACAGTGTTTGTGAGCTGCAGACATGTTTTGACCATCTTTCTGAAGAAGATCTAGAAACCGTTTGACATGTGTGATGACAAATACGACATGAGGGAATTTTCAGCACAACAGTTGACTACTGTTAATGAAATTACATCATGACAAGTTCAGAACAAATGATGCGAATTCTTCATCCAGTAAATAAATGCAAACCTAAAAGAGCGTATGTCACATTTAGAGACTTCCAAACATGACCCGGGACAGATACAGCTCTTTCTCTTGATAACAGAGGGTGCACACTTAATGTTCCCCCGTTTTCAATGGCCATTTGATAAACTTTCAAAACAAAAGTGGAAGTGCGCACTCCTGCACCCCCCCATCCCCTCTCTGGATCCGCCTATGAATCATCACCAAGTATCACATCTGCATACACCACACAAAAGGGAGTGTTACCACTCAATTACACACCAACCCAGCTCCTTCATAGCACCTCAAGAAAACACAAAGACAAAATGTGGTCTTACCTCATCTTCTGGTACTGAACAAGCCTGGTACTGCTTTTCTTTCTGGAAAACACAAAGTTAAGGTAGATGTAGTATATTTATCAGGAAATTACACAGTACTACAGTACTAAGTTTTACAGCTCACCCACCAATATTCCAGCCATATGGCGGCAGTCTGTAAACAATCTGGACCAAACAATCCAGCATAAGCACTGACCTATGCAATTCTGGTATGATGACACAACCAACCACCTGAACCTCTTACACCAAGCATGGGTTACTGAAGATGGCACTCACTCACTCACTCACTCACTCACTCACTCACTCACTCACTCACTCACTCACTCACTCACTCACTCACTCACTCACTCACTCACTCACTCACTCACTCACTCACTCACTCACTCACTCACTCACTCACAATTCAGTCCATGCTTAGGTGTCATGAAGACAATTTCAACATTAATGAAATGCCTCTCCACACTCACCTTCACACCTAGAGGTGACATGCCACACACATAGTTGCGCACCAAATCTGCTGTTATATGGGCGTCACGTGTCATTTGGCGCCAACGTCGACAAGGAGGCTTATTACACTGTAACCAATATGGCAGCATCTTGTCACTCATGAATGCCTTGGTTGAGGGCTCTGATCTGCCATAGGTTGACCAGTCCATTTTCCACTCAGAAAATGCATTGTACCCATCTTTGTGGCTGCAACAGAGATAAAACCATTACTGATATTAATGGTTACAAAAAATATCTCAGCATAGGTATTTCTAAATAGAAAATGTCACTGATATCAATATTAAGAAAGATGGCCATCATGGAGAATCAATTTTTTTGACAATGATGTGAATTAAATCCTCCTTAGTATAATCAAAGGATAATGTGCGTCTCACGTCAAAACAGTTACCTGTTCCACAAAGGTCAAATTGACAAGGGGTTTAACGTTGTACTTTAGAATAATTCACTCATATGACAACATGCATACATGTGTATGTATGGCTGTTTGTACTAGCCCAGACTTTAGCTGCAGTTGAGCATGAATACCTCATTCAGACATTATACTGACTCCAATCCGACCAGTCCTTGTTGTACCCATTAATTCAATGTCGACCGCCAGGCAAGGACCAACCAATAAAATATATTTTTATTTTTTGATAACTTTATTTCCTGTTGTGGGTACCATACATTTTATACTTATATTCTGATATGTACATCTGTATACTTACACATACATGCATATATACATACACATGTATGCATACACATACATACATACATATATAATACACACGTACACATACAATAACACATACATGCATATATACATACACATGTATGCATACATATACATATATACATACACACATATACATGCGAATATACATACATACATACATACACACTTATACATACACATACATGCATATATACATACACATGTATACATACATACATATACACATACATACATATATACATACACTCTTATACATACATATACACATACATGCATAAATACATACACACATATACATACATATCCACATACATGCATATATACATACACACTTATACATACATATACACATACATGCATAAATACATACACACTTATACATACATATACACATACATACATATATACATACACACATATACATACATATACACATACATGCATAAATACATACACACTTATACATACATATACACATACATACATATATACATACACTCTTATACATACATATACACATACATGCATAAATACATACACACATATACATACATATCCACATACATGCATATATACATACACACTTATACATACATATACACATACATGCATAAATACATACACACTTATACATACATATACACATACATACATATATACATACACTCTTATACATACATATACACATACATGCATAAATACATACACACATATACATACATATCCACATACATGCATAAATACATACACACTTATACATACATATACACATACATACATACATATATACATACACACTTATACATACATATACACATACATACATATATACATACACTCTTATACATACATATACACATACATGCATATATGCACACACATGTATACATGCATATACACATACATACACACACCAGAATGAGGGGACAGCAGTGATCATAAGCATGATTAGAGCATCTACAGTTGCAGTAAAGAAGACAGAACTGGAGAAAAATATTCACACATAAAATTCACACATACCCTCTGTAGAAATGTTCAAAGCACTCATTACAGAAGTGTTCCCCTGACGACATGTGGTACCACCGGGATGTGTAGCCACTTCCGCAACACCTGCAGACACAAATAGACACCAGTAGTAGTAAACACAGACAGAGTGGACACACACATACTGAAGTGGAAATAACCCACTGCACAACGTTCCAGTCCTGTGTTTTTAATTCTGTCAGGCAAGCAAATTTGTACAACAGAAATTTTGAATTTATGTAACCCCTAAACACATATTCCTTGTTTTGATAGTTTATAAATGATCTGAAGGATCTGAAGTCATTACTTCTAATGATGCTGCATACTACAAGGGGTTCAAATTTACACACCAATTTCAGATGTCAAGTACTTAATGATGAGCTTGTTAACATGTAAGATGAGAATGGGTACAAGTCAACAAAGAGGATCATAACAGGGGTCTTGGGGGTCACAGGTTTAGACAATAATATTACAATTACTTACTTTTCTGTAGATTTGGCAAAACATATTGGAGTTATTGCTGCACATCCTTTTGTTGGGCATCTCTTTATTGGCTTAAAATTCACAGACGCCTTCTCCAGAGGTTCACAATCATCCGAATCATATTTTGCACTGCGTTTAATACAGCGGCCTGATCTAAAAATGGTCAAGCATTTCAAATTATGAAAACATAAAAACAAAAAAACACTACCTCAAAAGCATGCAAGGTCTCAGATATTATGAAAATGGCTGATCTTTCAAACCACAAAATATAGTCGTTATTATACCCATATCTGATTTGTGCACCTAACCTAAACACAGGATTTAGATCTCACATTGCCTTCAGTGTGATGATCAAACACTTTAACCCTTGGCTACCCCACTGCCCCCGAAGCTGTAGTAAAATGAATGTTGTAATTCAGTACTGGCAGCACAGTACTACATTACAAGCTGCAATGACGGCAATTTCTTGCAGTGGTTGACATGGTATTCATCCAATAATATGTTCAATATTTGTAATAAACATTTGTCAGCTCTTCATGAACAGGTTTAAAGATTGACGATTTGATTTCTCAAAGACCTTCCTTGTGTAGCTGGAATATCGCAGATTGTGCTTACAAACAAGAAACCAAACAGAAATATGTAATCTAAAGGTTTACTAAAGATTGTAAGTACTACCATGACTTGGAGAAAGTTACAGTTTGAGTAGGGTGAGTGAGTTTAGTTTGACGCTACACTCTACAATATTCCAGCTATATGACGTTGGTCTGTAAATAATCGAGTCTGGACCAGACAATCATGTGATCAACATCATCAACATTGACCTGCGCAATTTTGGAACCGATGCCATGTGTCAACTAAGTCAGCGAGCGTGACCACCCGATCTCGTTAGTTGCCTCTTACGACAAGAATAGTCGCTATTTACATTCATATTTCTGATGTTATGAATTTGTACAACTGTTGTGCGTATATTTACCGTTTTACTGCAACATCAGCATCATGACCATTATTTTTACTTCCTTCACCAGGCATTTTGCCTGATTCCATGACTTGTATGAGTTCACAGATAACAGTTGATACAGCACTCTCTAGGGTTTACTGCAAAATACACAAGTGGGACACATACAAATATCCTTCATAAATGTATAATAATGGTTTGTTGATAATATTAATACTGATGACAAATTATCACCAGAGTTGTCTTCAGAATGAATATTAATGGAAATCAGCTACAAGTGTAATTTGACACTGCAACATCAGCCCAGTCCAGTGTGTGGAACAGCTACTGGCCCATGGCTAGTAAAATTCCAGTTGGGCCAGTCACTGTAAGTAAATTTTCATGGGTCATTTTGTTAAGCTTAACTATCTATGCCTATACTATTCACCCAGAATGTGAAGTAAAACTTAAGGGTACTTTGTGTCGGGAGGTCTTTGTGTCGATTTAACCTGCATGGGTAAACTGCCAGATAAAGTGCTACTATTCTCTCGATAGTAACTTTGTATCATGTGATATACTGTATTTACAGCCACAGGCATTAGTGTGCTATATAACAACTGGCCTGCTAGCCTGTGGCTAGTAAACTTCATAGTCACTGGCCCCTAATTTCATGGCGTCATTTGCTAAACAGATCACGCTCTCCAACTTGTTAAGTAATAACACACTTTTTAATCAAATGATTATGGCCTGATAAAAACGCTCATCCTATCAGAAGCTTCATGATTAAACTTGTATCTACATTCAAATTTCTGACTTATGAATTATTTTATGCACTGGTAACATAGCTAGCATGACTGACTAGAAGAATGAGGAAATTATTTCACACCCTGGCACTGTCAGAAACATTTACATGATCCTGCAGACTTGATACCTTGAAATGTCATCTGATAATATATTTGGTTTCAAGCATTGGTATAGGTTTCAAATTAGAATTTGAAACCTTTAAACTGAAAACATCAAATGTGAATTTATCACTGGTATTGTTTGAACAGCACATCCTTAGTATAATGTCATAACACACCACAGACATTGAAGAATGACTGAGTGAGTTTTAAGGTATAAGCCTTTTTTAGCAATAGTCCAGCAATATCACAATGGGGACACCAGAAATGGGCTTCACACATTGTACCCAAATGGGGAAATGAACCTCGAATCTTTGCCATGGCGAGCGATGACTTTAACGACTAGGCTATCCCACCACTCTTAAACAAGGAAGACCATTGCACAATATATTTGTTACGAGTGAAAGGGCATACCACAGTATTTTGCCTTCGGTTTAGCATATCATAATTCAAACAAAAAATTTGGTATTTTTGGTTTTCACACTGTCATCTTATTTACCTTTATAAACCTCTTCTAAAATATCTAGAAATTGAATCATTTTGTCAAAATCTATGCATTATAATAAAATATAAATAAAAAAAGTGAAATGTTCTCAGGCATCTGCGTGTTACTTTTATTTGTGTGCGTAACAATTTTCATAGCCATTTGAAAAAATAATTTTGACTTGGCCATGTCCCGATCATCCATTTGTCCACGATAAGAATGAGTATTTGAAAGAACGAGGGTGACTGAACCTACAACTCATTAACATGATTAATATGTGCTAAACTTCCCAAGATGTATTTCTGAAAGAAAAAATTAAAAATGTGTTTCTCCCTCGTCACTTTTTTCTATGAAAATGTTTTTAAAATGTCCTACTGCCCTTGTCACTTTTGAAAAAAATGTGCCCGAGAAACATTTAAGTTTTCTTAGACAGCCTAACATGTATGTGAAATGATCCCTGGTGTATTTACAAGTGTCAACCTGACAGGGGTTACTCAAACATGTGACTACCAGACAACCGATTTCTGTGTGGCACACAAAAACAATTGCAAGTTGTATTGATGAATATTAAGAAACAAACTGAAATAGTTATCCAAAGAGTGGCAGATAAGATTTAGCTTATGTGAGTACTGTACCCGCTTCTTTCAGATATGTGGGTATTTTACTCAGCTTAGTATATGTCATTGAGTAAGTTTACTCAGTAGGTATGTCATGCCTTGTAAAAACAAATCAGGACCAATTTATAAGGGAAATGAGTTAATAAAAAATCGACCATCTGACACTGCAACACTCATCCTATACTAACAGTACGTGACAGAAACCAATGTCTCTTTCATTATGTAAGCAATTTTTTATAAGCATATTCCATATACATAAGTTTTAATATTTTTTCGTATCCAACATTTTACATGCGTAACTGGTACGTGACAAATATTTTTCAATGTGTAATTGGAAATTTTCTATGCATATTGTGGATGCACATCTTATCTGGACTTCTGGAACTTGTACAAGTTATTGAATGACAAGAATGATAACATAAAAATTAAAATCAAATGGATAAATCTGGACAAAAATTATAAAATTTCTAATAATATTGAATAATAACACTGAAGTGAACGTTTCCAATGTTCATATTTTCAGAACATTTATGTACATGGGTTGGTGGTCCAACCAAACACTTATCAATATCAGCTTGTCATGGATGTGGTATGGGTACAGTGAATAATATTGTGTGTCTCTCAGGATGCAATGATTTTTTTTCTGCATCCATTCTCTAAATTTGTATGTCACGTAAAACCCAGCCATTATTCCAATTATGGTAAATTATCTCACTGTTGAAAATATCCATACTATCTACACATTTACATGATTAAAAACTACACCAAAGAAGATAAATGACACATTTTATATTGCACATATTGCAACTATCTGAACACATTTCTTCACCACTCCATAATAACATGTCTAATAACCATTGATAATCTTGTACTCTCATTGCAAACACATACGACAACAATATGTTCTATTATGCATGAAATCAAAATAAGCTATTCACACTAAAATTATGTAGCACATGAGAGAGAGCCTGTGATAGCAAATGTATATACCTGACAGAGATGAATATTTTCCCCAAAATATAACAAAATATTACATTCGGGCAAAATATGCATTTACATGTAGCATGAATAAGCATGTAGCTTGATAAGGACAGCTATGCATTTAAGTGAAATGAACCCCAGGCTAAAACAAACATATTTGTCAATGAAATTGTTTTCTATCCACCAGTCACAATTTAGGGGGTATCTTTATGACTAGGTTTTAGTGTAATTTTAATCATAACCATGAAATAGACATTTGTTTGCAGATGTTAATAAACCTAAGGGTTTAAATTTCTACCGAAAACTAAGATACAGAAAGATGGGATATTACCCGATTGCAAATGAGTGATTATTGAAGGTTATGAATGATTTTGTATCCAGTGTATGTGCTTACATGACATAAGTCACGTAGAAAATGGTGCTACAATTTCATGGAAATATAACCTAATGGAAGAGCATGTGAAAGCATTGTCATATTCAAAATGTAACTTCAGTTCTTTATGGTTGCACTGCATATGTGTGCAAATATCTAAGTGAGTACTTCCAAGTAACTGTTTAGTTTTTAATGTTCTAAACTAGCGTATTTCGGCCGTGAAGGTTGAAACCATACAGGTGAATGTAGATCAAAAGTCAGTAAACAGATCAATCGTGGCTCATTCAGATCAGTAAATCTCTGCTTTTCAACGAAAATCGTAAAAATTAGTTCGATCTTTAAGGCCCAAATAAGAAAACACGTGTATTCATGACATGCATCTTGACAGACATTTGGTGATTGTTTTGACAATAAATCTGGCGTTGAAAATCGCATAAAAAGCCAGATTCATTTGAATATCCAATGTCATGCAAACATCTGACCCCGAAGTAAGATAAACAACATATAAAATTGCCAGTTTAGCCAGTGTAATTAATTTTCAGCAAATATTTACCATAATATTAGCAGAAAATGTGTGTCAACCTCGCACATTTTCAAGCTGCAAACAATGTCCCGGAAGTGCTTGACTTTTCGATCTTCATATTCTAAGGGGCATAACTCGGCAGAACTCTTCGCCTCCCGTTAAACAAAATACTCCACAGATGGTGCGTGTTTTTTGTTTGTTTTTTTGTTTTTTGTTTGGCTGGTTGTTTTGGGGGGTGGGGGTGGGGTGTTACATGTCATTACAAGTTATATTGCTGTTAACACTTTTAATATTTTTTCAGTTTTCTCGGATGTCGGAAGGTGGTCAGGGAAATTGTTGGTATACTTTACTCTATAGTGGAATTTAGAAGCTAGAATGGCGAAGAGGAACAGTTTTTATGGGTTTTATTTACCCTCATTAAGTTTTTAAATGTTTACAATATAAAATGTAGATAGTCCCATTTGATTGCGAATGATTGTCTCTATAATAAACAATAGCTGGTAGTGCTGTTTCTTCCCACCGACACCCCTCTGTCATCTGCATATTTAGCGATAGAGTATGTCTTCCAACCGGTCGAAAAGGCGGAAGGATTAACTACGCCGCGAGGTTTCACACCTGTGGTCCATGCATTATCTCCCTTGTTGAACCATGGTCCACATTGTGTTCTTAAATGTTTATCCAGACATTCCAGCAGCGCCCCAGGCTATTCTCTTCTTAGGCTATTCATTCCATATTAGTCTCTGGAAGAAATGAATGTCATTATTCTAGATTGTCTCCGTTCATTCATTAATTCATTCATTCATTCATTCATTCATTCATTCATTCATTCATTCATTCATTCATTCATTCATTCCGCCACGATATGGCTGCAATATTGCCGATGTGACGTTAAATAGTAACTCACTCAGTCATTCATCTAAATGCCCGTATTTTTAAGGAAGAATGTAGGAGACATTGGGGATCCCTTCATAGAAGAAAGAACACAAACACAAACACCTGTAGTTGTAGTACTGTGTAGTTGCTCGATGTTTTTTTGTTTCGGGGTCTGCATTAGTGCCAAAAACTAACCCCTGATCGACTCAATATGCATCCCAATATTAAAAATCCAGTAGCTGCTATCAGTGAATACGTCCTCTTGTCCATCACGCTCCGAGTCAAGGTCCGCTGATTATGACCTTTCGGATCACGCAAGGCCTGTGACGTATCTTTGATGTAACAATGTGTTTATATGAACTGCTGGTCCAGTGGCCGGTCTGTCCATAGTCTTATTCACTTCACCGACACGTGGACGTTTGAACAGGGTAGACGTGTTATGGATAGACGTCTATGATGGTGGCACTTTGGAAGCTGGTGGTATAGTGAGAACAAAACTTACGTATGATCAACTTCTTTATTTTCACAAGGAGGTGTGTGCTTGAAAGGGTATAAGAATCTATTGTGAAATTAAAGAGGTTATTTATCCACAATTATCATTGTTTATGACAGCTTTGTTTCTTGATGTAAATAATGAAATAAGTTCGTTGCAAGATTGACAGAAAATGAATTTCTTGCAAGAGATCTGATCGCAGGTCGTGATAAAATGGACATTCAAGACAGAAGTGTAATTCTGATTCAATGAGTGGGTCAACTCAGAATGGGCATAGACGATTTTAGCGTCAAGATTCCAACATCTTCCGAACTCAATCATTAAGTCATGGTTAGAGCAACGGAACTTACACATTGCAATGCTTTAAGCGTTGTGGTCAAGGGAAGCGTTGTGGTCAAGGGAAGCATGTGCTTGAAGGATATTGCAGTTTATACAATTAACGGGGTTGATGTATAGCGTGATACCATGTTTATAAGTCTAGAAACCTGATGGACAAATGGTAAATGAAACTTCATCTAGACAAGTCTTATTTAGATGATGTCGTAAGTATTTTATAACCCTGATCTTTGTTGATTGTCGGTTTGAGTAGCTTGATATTGATAGCCTCTGAGAAGTCTCTTATATATTACATTCTGACCGGTTGTCTTCAAGGATGGTGGTGTTGTTCCAAACGCTGGTGTACTTCGGGTGGGATTAGGTGTGATCAGAAATGCCTGAAATTGGTTGACACAATTGGTTCCTTGCCATAAAGAAGCTGTCTATCCATCAAAACTCCATCCTGTTCCCCGTACCAGGTTCTAAATGCCACTCAAAGAAATGTGTAGGTTGTGGCAGTAGCTGAGACCCTTTGCTTGGATTATATTCGAAGAGCTACACGGGAGACTGTGATAAGGCACAAATGACTCTATTTGCCGCCTCAGAGTTCGTCCTCAACCGGATGTAGAGATCCTGGGCTGCGATGTTAACTCCAGGTCGACCTGAAGTGGGATCTGTCATTAACTCTACCAGTATTGCTGTATCGGGTTCATATGTTTTAGATGGCCTGTGTGGACGTTGAAGTGCCTTGCTGCCTCGTGCCGCGATGCCCGTTCTTGAAACGCCGATGGTGTTGTGTCCTTGAGCTTCTGCCAGTCTTTTCATTGTCTTGTCGTCTATGGTGGCTTAAAGCAATGCATGTAGAGCACCACTGGTGTGACTTTTTGAAAGGTACAGTCATAGATTTAGCTCAAAGTGATACACAATTTCATGATTTCGTATAATGTACGTTTAAGCAATTCACTACAGATATGAGTGCAAGTTACGTTTTTGTTCGTTTCAACGTTTTGTCGTCGCCAGCCATTCCCCTACATGTTCGGATTCAGCATGGGTTTTGTCTGGCATGGATGTATTCTACAAACTTGGCCTGAAGATCTTATATGTTAATGATATGTTTTATTACCAGGATAGTGATTGAACTTACAGTGTTATAAAAGTGTTTATATTCGTTTATGACATTATGAAATGACAACCGATAACACCATCAAGGGACACCATGACACCGTCATCTCCACTTTATAATGAACACGCTCTGTTTATCTATCCAAACAGTACATTGTATCTTGGATAATTTAGGCTGACACGCTATATACATGCGAATGTATGTCTGTCTCTCCTTGCATATGAACTGTCCAGACAGAGTTGATCTGATTGCTAATTTCTGCATCGTGGGCATATAGGGACCAACCGTTCCCCACAAGTATAACTCTTCATGTTGATCATTCGAGTTGTCAGATACCTGACGGTCTCCTTGACCTGTATCATCATTACCCTAAGACTACTTACATATTGTCACTTCTGAACAACCATGATGCCCAGTTTGCCAATATGGATTGAGGCGACTCACACAAGTTGAAAGTAAAAGATCTGATTCTTAACTTCTCAGCTAAGAATAATTAAGAACCTGCGCGCGAAACCAAGGTATTTTGCGCATTTTCCCCATCCCGAAGCCGTTTGTTCCGTTAAACCAGACACCATTTAATAAATATTAAATATTATATTACATCTATTATATGGTCTCTGGTTGAACACACTGCACGCCAAGTTCCAAGGATAACTATTGTTTGCCTGTGGTATAAAAGGCCTAACGACCTATTACAACATCCAAGAATCACAACCAATGCTGAAGTCAATGAGAAGACAGCGGCGTTTTCCAAGACAATGTTGAAAATGTATGGGCTGATTCCGTCTATGACAGCCCCTAAGGTTCGAAGGTTACAAGCTTTATGGACGATGAAACAACGGCTAGAAAGACCACCTCACCATCGAATTAACCAACCAATATTTTGATAGGATGACATAAAATGGAAAAAAAATGGAACATTGTCAAAAACAGCGAAAGACGTGTGTTTAACACACCAGCACCATGTTTGATTCAAATGCCTACACATAAATGACTGGTGCATTCTTTTTCGTTTGTAGTATATTTTGTTGCAGTATGACTTCATCCCTGTTATAACCCATGTCTATGGTCGACTTCAGTGTACCCATGTACGAAAGACTTATTTTTAAGGCTGCTTTGAATCTATATCTTATGTTCCTGAAGGTTTCAGTTTAACAAGGAGTAACAAAGTTGTTTTTCCACTTTAGTAAACAGTCCCAAAGTTTAAAGGATAAAGAACATTCCAAAAAAGGTCCATACTAATTGACTTTAAACACATACATCTGTTATCTAGAATCGTAACTAATGTATCTTGCTCAGTCCTAAAGTCTATGCAGACAGTTACGTCTGGTCCAGTCAAAACAGTAGTAAAGGTTTGACCCAAGTATCATGACACTGGTGACGACATTACTAGATGCTGAAATTGACATTTACTCCAAGACTAACGGTTACTTTTCAGAAGATATTTGTATGCTCATACGGATGTCAGCTGACAATGAAACCGAACTGCGAACTCAAACCTCTCGTCTCAAACTGCTGTATCCACCCCTGTACATAAACAACTCCAAACTCTTGATGTAGATAAACATTGTATTTATTAATTGCAGGTTTGCCACACTGATAGTACAAACTAAGTGAAGATAACCAGTCACAGGGACTCAATATATACACTGCAAGATGGCCTTCCTTAATGCCTGTTCTTTACATCTGTGAAAAAAAGCACACAGGCATGTTACAGCTGCAGGCATCCACTGAAGCAAGCACAAAAGTGAGGGGACAAACTTGCTAAAAGCTTGTATCATCAAATAATCTGCTCAAGAAAGCCACTTATCTGGACCTATTTACAGAAGGAAAAACATCCATTGGAACATCCATTGGAACATGAACAACATCAGGCTTCAATACCATTGAAATCAACATTATTCTAGAATAATGATTACATTTTTTCAAAAATATTATTGACTTCCAGTTGGATTTTGTCACTTACAGTTCATGATTTTATTGAAGCATAATAAAGTATTAATATCTGGGAATTTGGTTTCATATCCATCAATCAATTACAGAATGAGTGCTATACTTGTGTAAAGAATATAACATAATGTGCACTGGAGTCTCCATTAACAGTGTAATGGACTTTTAACCTTTTACAACTTTGCAAAGGCTACACTAATCATCAGAAAACGTGAAGGATTTGACTTAGGCATTGATATACACAAGTATTAGCATCAATGTGCCATTCTCTCTGTAGACTTTTGCAGTCTGTAACCTTAACAAGTAAATCAACCCAAACATTAACGCTCAGTACAAACAGTCTGCACATAATTTTCAATGAGAACAAACTGCCCCAAGATGCAAGTGATCATGTAAGCAGTGACTCATTGTGTTGACAGATCCTGCTTCACAGAGTGGTCATAATCCAAAGATGATCACAACTCCATTACTTTAACACTGACTCACTTTGCACAAAGATTGTTTAGTGGAGCAGGTTGCCAGTTTGTGGAAGTGACAATGAGGACATCAGAGGAAGTTGTGTTGTGTTGTGCACATATCAAAGGCCTTTACAGACTACCAGACGTTGGTATTATACAATATCTACCAATTGCGCATCAAAGCGGGTATGTCTGCTAAAAACATGACATAATCTTGACAAAGTCAAGTCTCACCATGTGAAAGCATTCACTGATTGAAATACCTGATGAAGTATCAGCTTAAAAAACATTTCAATCCTTCATGAGACTTATGCGAAATAACATGTTTAACATGGATTCTCATCGCATTATTTTCACTTTTTCTGAACAGAAACAAAAAGGGACAGCACTTTTTATAGAATCATTCAGGGTGTGGTATTGTTGTCCTCAGGTATGTTACAGAAGACCAAATTCTTTCATAATGCTATAGTAAAAGCTGTCTGACAACAGATTAACTATAGCAGCATGACATAATTTGGTGTTCTCAAACTAATTTTGAGTAGTATACTTGTACAAAGCTTTTTAACTTATTCAGTGAACTTAAACACTGAATTCTATCATTGTCAGTTGTTGAGGCCCTCCAACGATCTTGAGATATCCTCATACAAATACATGCATCCAGCAAAGCCACACCCCGACTTAAAAGAGCACTTGAAATACAACGCTAGAGGAAGGAGGTTTTCAGCTTGTGTCCATTGTTGTTGAGTCCGACGTTGAGATGGCATCTTTCTGAATGTTTTCATACATAGAAGAGAGTTCGGAACTTGATTTGATCTGGGTAAGGAACTCATTCATCTGTGGACTCTTGTCTGAAAACGGAAAGGCTGCATGTACGGAGGGTAAGAAAAGAAAGGAGAATAGCAGGTAAATGGAGCTAATGAGGTTGCTGTGATATGGTATAATGATAGCTACAAACCAGTAAACAGACAGAACTTATTTAACTTTTTACAAAGGACTTTGCTAAAGATGTAGACAAAAAGACAACTTTTGAATGATTGAACAAAACTCCCCATAATCCATGTGACATATATGTGATCAATTTATCACAACCCAAAAGAGTGGTTGGAAGTAACATGGCACATCAGGAAGCCTAAAAAACAACATTTAGTGTCTTCTACTAGGTAAAGGGGACAAAGAATCTCAGGTTAATCAGCTGGTAAGCAATATTTGACAATGAAGACAACACAAACCTGCATCAGTGATGTTGAGCAATGCAGCTACGGCTCGAAGCGCTGATCTCTTCAACTCATCCTGCTTTTCAAACTCCTGCTTCACAGAATGGGCCTTCACCTTAGTTGTACAGGTAGCCCGGAGTGGTTCCACCAGCCGGTCCAGTCCTGAAACAAATGATAAGTTGAAGCAAACAGTCAGCTTCTTGGGACTTAAGTGAGTGAGTTTGTGTTACTTCATGCCATGATCTAGGCAAGGCAAACCCGTGGTTGACAGCATAAACCATGTCCTAAACCACGGAGGCACTATGATCTTCAGTCTGTCAGGTCAATCACTACAAGTATATTGTTCCTGTTAAGTGTTGAAGCTGAGCATTAACATGCTGAATACATACTTTTTGGAACTACATGCATTGGAGCTACATACATATAGTACAAGTGACTGTGGAATTGGATTGGATGATAGAGCAATATCATAATGTAAACTATCTCCAATTAATGGCAGAGTGGATCAAATAGAATAACTAAGACATTCAGACATAGATAAATACATGATATTAGATAAATACATGATATTTGTAACACAACTTTCCATTAGGTGATACCAAAAGTATGAAATCCTCCTTAATAAATAGTCGTCCCAAGGCTAAAGGACAATGTTTTAACTTACTTTGAAGAACAGCATTTGGACAGAGATGTGAAAGACGGACAAGCATCAGGTAAGTCAACATCTTGATGTCATAGTGGTCCTTAAGTCCATCTTCTACATGGTTGAGGAACTCAAATATGTCCAGCCGATCAAGGCAGGAGTCGAGCAAGGTGTACATGCACTCGAAGGCTGCCTGTCATTGAGATCAATTTTTCCAAATAAGTGGTTACTAACACACACACACATGCTGGTAATATGTTAACACCCAAAAGGAGAAAAAGCTTATTATATGGAGCGACAGTGAGTGAGAATGGTTTAATGCTGGTTTTAGCAATATTTGAGTAATACCACTGCAGGGGACACCAGATATGGGCTTCACACATTGTACCCAGATGGGAAATCAAACCCAGGTGTTCAGTGTGACAAGCGAAAGCATTAACCATTAGGCTACCCCATCATCCATTGATTACATGGAAGAAAGCAATCACGATCCTGTTTCATGAGCAGATTCAGCTGCAGATGTGTAGTGAGTGAGTTTACACCGTACTCAGCAATATTCCAGCTATATGGCAGTGGTCTGTAAATAATGAAGTCAGGACCAGACAATCCAATAGTGAACATCATGAGTGAGTGAGTGAGTGAGTGAGTGAGTGAGTGAGTGAGTGAGTGAGTGAGTGAGTGAGTGAGTGAGGTTAGTTTTACGTCGCACTCAGCAATATTCCAGCTATATGGCGACGGTCTGTAAATAATCGAGTCTGGACCAGACAATCCAGTGATCAACAACATGAGCATCGATCTGCGCAATTGGGAACCGATGACATGTGTCAACCAAGTCAGCTAGTCTGACCACCCGATCCCGTTAGTCGCCTCTTACGACAAGCATAGTCGCCTTTTATGGCAAGCCTGGGTTGCTGAAGACCTATTCTACCCCGGGACCTTCACGGGTTGAACATCATGAGCATTGATGACACATGTCAACTAAGTCAACAAGCCTGTTTACATCAAGCATGGGTAAATAAAGATCAATTCTAACCCCGATCACCAATGACAGGTGTCCACCAAGTCAACGAGCCTGACCACCTGATCCTATTAGTCAGCTCTTATGACAAGCATAGTCGCCTTTTACGGCAAGCATTCTATTCTACCCCAGACCTTCACAGGTCCTCCTTTCTTAAAGTCAGTGATAAATTCAGTCAACATTTACTTCTAGTTATTATCATGTAAATGTATCCAGGGAGTTAATCTGCAATGTATTCATGACCTTGGGGCTTCACTCACAAAGCAGAATAGATCTTTGGAAACAATAAAGCTGCAATCTTATCATTATTACCTTATGGACTGGGCATAGGATGAGAGTCAGAGACATACCTTTCTAATGTCCAGACCATCATCTAGGGTGTGTTTGAAAGGCCCCATTTCCACTTCTCGGATCAGCTCTTTCTTTTGGTCATCAAGGAAGAAAATGACAGATTTTCAACTATGTGATAGCTCATAAGAAATAAATAATTGTATGTGTAATCAACTGAAATCACCTTTTGCCTAGAGGAGAGTAATTTCTCTAACAAAGATCCTGTAAATCACTGAAGATAATAACTATAACAACAAAGACCTTGTAAAAATATGACAGCCATATTTACCATTCTTACTTACCCTTATCTTTGTTTCATTATAAAGATGAGGAAGAACTGAATCCAACAGATCTCTGATTAGAGAGGGTTTGTTGTGAGCAGCTGAGTTGAATGTCACCAAGGCAACTCGCCTTACATTCAGGTCAGGGTCTTGTAACGTTCTCAGGAAATCTCCAATACAACCTCGCAGCAATGTGTCAATACCTTGTGGCTGAAATCGGTTGTACTGTTCAATTAAGTATGCTGCCAAGCCAAAAGTAATATAAAATGGCTGAGATCTTTAGGCTTCTTAAACATGTATTTAAGAGAAAACACAATGTCTATCAGTAAAGACCAATTTCATACGGACTGTGGTTATTTAGCAGTCTGGTGACAAGTTTCTCAATGTGTTGCAGTATTAGTTCGGATTTGGGAATTAACTCCATGACCAGCAAAACCTGGCAAAAAACACCAAGAAACAACACACATGCACACACGCAGGCACGCAGGCACACAAAATAAACCCAACAAAAAAACCCCAAAATACAAAAAAACAAAATATGAGAAACCAACAAATTTCGGCCATTCTTCTGCAGCAAATCCTCACAGTGCTGGAATCTACCTTAATTTCTTGTCTAGCTCTCTTCTGCATGTAAACAAAACTATTTCAGTTCAGAACTTAAAAGTTCTCTTGAAGGAACAGATAGAGACCCCTACCTGGTCTGATATTGTGAACTTGATTGCTGTTACAACTGTGCTACGTGTCAAAGCAGATTGGTGATTGAGGTGTTGTCTCAGGTTACCCAGGAGGTTCCCAGGGTCGATGAGGGTCAGTTTTCCTAGACATTCTGACACAACGTTCCGCGTTCCTTCCTCAGGACACTCACAGTGGTTGAACAACATTGTCCTGGAACATGACGTCCCTATTACGGCACTATATCTGACACTGTGTCTTCTCAAAATGAACACAAGATTCATCAGAAGATGACATAACCCTCAGGCCCCCATATATTTGAAAGGACAAATCATCTGACAGTTACTTGATGTTTTCTTAGATTAAGTTTGACACTTTCTGTGTCCAGAGCAGCAACACCTCACAAACCCCTGACCACCCCATATAGACGAAACAAAATTTCATGAAATGACCGAATGATATTGATTGTTGTTACACAAAATGACATGAAATGGCTCACCCTCTCAGTCATTTCATGAAATGACGGAAAGTTTAATCTCTTCAAGAAATGACAGATTTCATAATCTGACACTAACATACATACATGATATAGTGAATATCTTATTGCCATGAATATCACACCACTTACCATACTGTCTGTACATAGGGGCTGAGAGTTTCCACACCAGATGGCGAACTAGATTCACAGCTGATGATCTGAGAAAAACAGGACCGGACAATTTTAACATAATCCTGTTACCTTATAACTTAGATGTTGAGTATCATCAATATTCATCTAAAGTAACAGTTTTCAAAATGAAAAGAAACATGAATATGAAAATAGCACTACAGACAAAGTCTTTGACACGGATTAACAACAGCATGCACAGATCTTTGACTTCATTTTCTCTCTATTATAATTAACAACATCAATACTAAATGCAAGACTGATATTTAGATTTAAATAGCACTGTCACTCAGGTGACATAATCCCCTGCCACAAATTATGAAATCTTTCTTAAAAAGGAAGGAAAGTGAATGTCATAACTTAAGAAGTCAGATGTCAATCAAAACATGACCAGTCAACCTTCTCTTGATATCTTGCTTTGTAGTTCTTCAAATGTACAAATTTTTTAAAGACTAACTTTGACCTTGAAATTAATGTCTTAGCATATGAAATATTCAAAAATAGTAATAAAGAAATTGCTTATTGAAAAACATTTAAGGAAAGTCTATGAAGAAAATCCAGAGACATTTTCTTAAGATACCTCAATGACATTCTTAATATGCAGTTTAACATGCTGAAATCTTCAATGTGTTGCCGTGACCTTGAAACTTATGGGCAGGTAACCCAAATTGACTGGGTCCTGTGCCTTCCTTGGACAAAGTCTGGAGTTGAATAAGAAGAAACTTGTCTTGCTGACAATCTTAAAATGCAGTTTAACATGCATTTCTTCAAAGTGAAGTGTCGCCATGACGGGGCATAATCATGCTAATATCTTTTGGCTCATCATTCAATCCCTACTCTTTTTATTACCTTTAGCATCTCGCTGGGAATCTTTAAAACCTTAAGTCAATGAATATTACGAAGAGCAAGTCTCACACTTACCTCTTTCAGAGAGTGTAGTAACAAATACTGTCTTTTAGGCTGATTTTCTATTTCTTGTAACACAAATGGAAGGAATTTTGGTAGATTTCCAACACTGACATTGCCTGAAAAACAGAATGTCTGAAAGATAACTGAAATAGAAATACCCCTGCTTAAACATCCTATTTACAGAGAGTGAACAATGAAACCCATTTTCATCTGGCAAAACAAACAAGTAGCTCTTTAATAGTGCATGTGCCACACAGAAATATCACTAGCCAAATATACCTACTAGTCAGTGTTGACAGTCCTATATTCATATATCAGGATTATACTTGATGTGGCTATGTAGTTATGGCAATTACTGCTTCAATCAAGGCTAAAAACACTAGATACACAGGAAAGAAAGTAATAAATGATCCATGGAAAAACTGGCTGGCAGTTCCTTTTAAACATTGGTACCACATGAAAACTGTTTCAGGTAGATCTGTAAGATCTTGGTTTGAGAAAACAATCTAGTGACAAACATCTTGAACAAACTACTGGAGTTGGTATACAATGACATGAATAAACCAAGACAAGGTTGGTTGGGCCTTTTATGCTGCACTAAGCAGTACTTGAGCTATATGGTGGCTGATTGTAAATAATCGAGTCTGGACCCAGACAACCCAGTGATTATGAGCGATGACCTAAATGACTGGGATACAATGTCTACCACATAAGTGAGTCTGACCACATGACAATGTTAGTCACGTCTTACAATAAGCATGAGTTACTGAAGAACAATTATTTTAACCTGGATCTTAACAGGTAACCAAGTCAGGGAGTCTGACTACCTCATCTTTTGACAATAATTCATTAATAAATTGCATAGGATGTTCTGCACAATGTATTATGAATAAAAGGACGACAAGACGTTCTGTACGATGTTTTGTTCAATGTACTATAACACTGATATTATGTACAATGTATTAAGATCAACAAATGGAGGATGAGGAGGGCTTGCACGATGTGTTACATAACCTAATATGATAACGAATGAAGGACAACATTGCAGAGAATGCTCCATGCAAAGTACTGTCAACATGTACTAAAAACATTTATAAAAAAAATATGAAAAAATAATACACTGATGAAGACAAATGTTCACAGGTGACACATGTCAAAGTATCACTGGTACAGCAGCTCTTGATGCCAATGCTTTATTTTGTAGCTTCCTAGCATCTTCGTTCCACTCACCTAAAGCATAGGATGCTGCTGACTTTACCTCTTCGTTGGGAGATGAAAAAGACTCCAGTATCACATTCTGAATCTCTCCTTGACTACTTAAATCACTGTAAGAGAAAGTCAGAAGTACAGTTGGAGCATTCGAAAGGTATTTCTAATGTTTCTGTGCCATGAACAGATTATGCCAAAATCACACACATTCAGAACTGCTAATATTTCACAACTGCTTGCGATCTATAGTAAAGATGACACTTAATCAGCCATGTCACAAATTGTAACACAGGTTTCAAAAGGTGGATCTATTTCAAAAAGAAGGCTCTCAGAACTGACTAAATAATGGAATAAACAGGAGGACAATATGCTTACACATGTTTTCCTATTTCTCCGAGGGCTAATAATGAAAAAAGAACTATTGAATCTGTTGACTTTGCATTCTGAAAAAAAGAAAAAGTTCACAGTTAATTCAAATTATGAAACACTTTCATACCTACTAGAGCAGGCTGTACAATGTGACTGGGCCAAAAACATTGTTAAATAAGTCAGAATCCCAGAAATGTTTTACATTCATACCTTTTCATAGAAACACTGATTCATAGATGTTGAACATTTGATATTTGACAAATTAGAAGCCTTCAGCTGAGTCATGAATTCCACATGAAAGCTCAGACCATCAATTGACACAGCAAAACAGAATGTACATAATGTTAATATCCAAATGATTTATGAAACTCGTCATTTACCTTAACATCGCTAACGAACTGGTTGACCACGTTGCCAGCCTCTTCAGGGCTCATTACAGTCAGTGCTGCTACAGATTTGGCAATGGAATGAAAGGCCTGGAACATTCAACAATGATCACAATGTTGTTCCGTCATTCTTAGGTAATTCTCTAAGCTCTATTCACCGTTTTAGATCCTTTGAAATAATACCCAAAGAATTCTGAGTGAGTGATACTCCTGCAATCACAGTTGGTAAGATTAGACAATAAAAAATAGCATTAAAATGTGTCTGTAGTGCGACAAATAGTTCGGTTCAAGTAATACAACTTCAGTACACCGTAATTATTACTGTGAAACTAGAGCCTCTTGACTACTTAATGTGCAATGCAAGGAGTCTAATTGTCAGCCAGTCAATGTAAACATAGTAAAGGATCTTTCGCCACTTCGTTGACAAACACAGACAGACCTGCTTATGTACAGCAAATCCAGTTCCTGTCTGTTGTGGACTGTAAATTGGCATGATCAAGAGCTGAAACAAGATAATTCCAGATAATGTACCAAAAAACAGAGTATGACAATTGCTTAGTACATCAAAAATGTTACAAAGAAAGAACAGTGAATCCACAAAGCCTTAAAACATCCCACACTGCTTGATATTCTGCTAGTCCTCAGGATAACTCTAGTTTAACTGATTCAAGCCAGAAGAACAGTCCCATATGGCAGTCACTACAGGACCCTTACCTGCAAGAGATCTTTGAAGCCTAGTTTGGCTAAGCCAAGTTTCACCACAGCCTGGAAGAATTCTAAGAGAGCTTTGAGTGCCCCTCCTTGTAGTAGGGGAGACTGTATCAAAACCAGGATCTGTGGCAGAATCTCAGACTGGATGTTGGAGATAGAGGATTTTTGTATCCGGGAGATGGACGTCAGGAGGTTCAGTGTTAACTGCAAGTATAACATATCAAATGGATTGGTGACTGCAAATGAATTGAGGCATGAAGTTGTTGAAACCAGTGACTATCCATGACAGTACTGCACAAGGTTCTTGAGAGGGTTTTAGAAGTCAGTATTCTAATATATGACAAAATCTTATGGATGTCAACTTCGTCTTTATTGTTTATACTATGTTTCTGAGATATTCCTTGCCCCTTCGTCATCCACCTGATGAAGGAGTAAGGAATAGCCCAGAAACGTTGTGTAAACAAATAAAGAAGTTGATGACATCCATAACATTTTATCACATAGTACTGCACAAGTTGACATCCTCTTGACAGCATGCAGAAAAAACACCAAGTAGTCATACCAATGTTTCCATACTCAAGATTTCAGGAGTCACAGAGGCTCACTGACTCAGAAGTTAGTTAATTGCTGTTATAGATTGCAGGGGAATTTTTTTTTTTTTATGGGAGCCACTGATTACCCTTCGGTTTAATTGCAGTATCGTGAAGAGTGGTATTCTGAGGGATGACTGTATTTATGAACAATCATGGGACAGACTGGACCTTGTTTACCCTTCAAGAACAATCATAGGTGAGAATAATTCTTAACATTTATCTGGGGTCACCTAGGGCTGCAACCAATACACTATGTGGCGAATATGATATGTATCATGAATATTGGGTAACGAATATGAATAATTATTCACAAATATAATATTGAACTTAAGTGATTGATGCACAATATGGAAACCCCATATTGACTGTTCATTTGTCGTAGTAATAACCTGTGATCTGATATGACACTCAAATTTGGTATGTAATAGATTAATAGTTAGAGTCCATAGTACGATGTGCAGCCTTTGCAAACTAATGTGACTTGCACTACTGCAAGGCTAGTGCATATCTCATTTTCGCATAAGGACATAATAGCGCAAGTAAAACATCCTCCATCAAAAATTGTAAATATTCATCCATATTCGGTTCTGGTGTCCATGAATAATAAATTGAATTCAATAAGAGCTATGGTTCGACTCCCTGAACATGCAAGTGTATGGTAAAAGCCTTAGCTACTATATGATTAACTACAGCAACAGCATGTACCACAACACTGATCCCTGACATAACAGATCCATCATGTATGGCTGATCTGCAGATAATTCTAATAGCTTAAATTTGATAGCTTAAACTTCACATCACTAAACATCACTTGGTTATTCTCACTTTGGACAGTGTTTCAGCAATGCCACATGGTATCAGCTTTGGGAAATCTGAAAGTGATGCAGTTTTAGCCGCTTACAGCTTTGCTGAAAATAGCAAGGTTGGGTATGGTGGCGACAAAATACTGACAGGGTGACCTCGGATTTGAATCCACAACCATGATACACATGGCAAAACAATGCCTAATGAGTAAAAAAATCTAAGTCCTGGACAATTTCCAATGTTGGGTGGAAACAAACAAGTGGCTATATGGGACAAATGTTTTGAGCATTTCATCGCATGTATGTACTCATAATCCCAAATTTGGAAAAACATTCAATTTAGCTTGGTAAAATGAATATGACATTGGTCTGAACTGAATATCTGAAGAAAACTTAAAAGAAATTTGATTTAGTTCCTTTTACTACACCCTATAAATTGCTAAGTGCATTCAGTTTTCACAGAAGCATGTATATTATTCATTTGAAATATTCAACAGAGGAGGAGATCAATAGTCTGTAAATGAGAGCCTTTTCTATTATACAATGTTAATGAACTCTGTGTGTACCAAATTCAATTTCCTGACATAAAGTATTCACATACACTTGCAAATAGAAAATCTCATACCCTTCATCTCCTAATCTGAACTGACTCTTAGACAGTAATTGAAATTGCCTAGCAAGCAGTGGACAACTCTCTTCCACTTGAATGTGATTTGAGCTTAAACAAGAAAGGTTCCTGACCTACCTGGGAAACATGAAGGTCATTCTCATTGATGAGTGATGGCATCTCTTTCATCATGTCTGCGATCATCCCTGGTGTCAAGGCTGGACCTGAGATAGGATAATGGAAATGTGACTGGTTCTGTGTACCCACCAATGTGTCAACTGTCACTACTGTGCACAAAGTCATTGGTTTAATGCCCTATCAGCAATATTTCAACAATACTTAAGTAAATAAGCTATCTGGACTAGACAATCCAGTGATTTTACATCAGGAGCATTGACCTACACAATTGGAAATCCATGACATGGATCAATAAGTATTGTAACTGAGGTGACATAATCCCCCACAGCAAATTCTGAAATCAAACTTAAAAAGTTATGAAAGTGAAAGTCATAGTTTAAGATGAAGATAATGTCAACAAAAACATGACCAGTCAACCTTTTGTGATATCTTGCTCTGTAGTTGTTGAAACATGTTCACATTTTCAAGACTGCATTTGACCATGACATAAATGGTGTGTGAAAAATGACAAAATAGTAATAATGAAAGTGCTTATCAAAAACATTCAGAGGAAAGTCTTAAAGGTCAAAGAAGAAAATTCAGTGAACCATTCTTCAGATGTCTTGCAAAAATATGTGAAGGTCTTCAAAACTGACTAGGCCCTGTATCTGTCCTACATGAAGCTTTGTGTCTGATATCTTGCTTAGG
Organism: Haliotis asinina; assembly: GCF_037392515.1. Taxonomy (NCBI): domain Eukaryota; kingdom Metazoa; phylum Mollusca; class Gastropoda; order Lepetellida; family Haliotidae; genus Haliotis; species Haliotis asinina. The sequence continues at coordinate 36,341,749 of NC_090282.1, forward strand.
AACATAGCATGCAGGTTAACATGTTGAAAGCTTTCAAGTGTCAAAAGTGTGTTAAAGTATAAGGCTCCGTCTCTCCTATCACATTACAGTTTCTTCTCATGTTAAAGTCAAAAGGGGACTTGAAAGTTCTACCCTTGTCATTGAGACATAGTATCGAGCAAAAAGAAATCAGACTCGTTTTGAGTCAACGCCTTGATTTACAAGAGTCATTAGAAGATGACATATCCCCCCGGCCCCGACATGTTTGAAAGGACACATTATCTCACAGTTACTCATTGCCTTTTTAAACTAAGTTTGAATTGTTTCCATGGAATTCATGAAAATTATAAATGCCATATATCTGTAACCAGCAAAGTCACAATTTCAAGATCTGTCTCAATTATCTGCCAAGATCTGTTGAAAGATAAGAAATGGTTTTCGAGTTGTGCTCTGGGAACGAAGCCCATCCCTCCATTTTCAGTCCGAAACGTTTCCATGGAGACCAAGAAAATAATAAATCACAAAATCCTGTAAATAGCAAAAGGACACCACTTCAGGTTCTGACTGATATATCTACCAAGTTTTGCAGAAAAATATTGAATGGTTTTTGAGTTCTGCTCCGGAAACAAAACACACCTCTCACTTTTCAGACTATGTCCAAAACGTTTCCATGGAAAAACGAAAAAAATATAAATGCCAAAAATCTGTAAATAGCAAAACGCACAACCATAGTCTCAGATTACTATATCTATCAAGTTTGGTCTTGATAATATTGAACGGTTTCTGAGTTATGCTCCGGAATGATTACGGACGGATGGACAGACGAGGTGTTGACTATATCCCTCTGCATTACATGGTGGTGGGATAATAAAATTGACACAAATTGATGAATATTGGCACACATGTTGAAAATGCATTGTTAAATCAATCACAATAAGTCAATAGTCAGTCAGTCCACCATTTCGCTCAAAACACTGTTCAATCCGCCAAGGGATGGATTTTTACAAGACTGTCTGTGAGTTCCTCAGACAGCTTGTATCACATTTCATGAATAACTCGTTTCCAATCTGCAATGTCTTCGGTTCCTAATTTTCCACTTTTTTCTTGATGATTGCCATACATGAGGGCAGACATGTGTATACAGGTATTATCTTGCAACATCACATAGAGGATTCCACTCTGACCAAAATCTGAATCTAGCAGTCCCTCTTGCAAACCTCATGATACTACCTTGAATCAATGCCGCCTGTAATTTCCAGAAGCTGTGTTAACCCAAATTTCCTGATCCCAACCCACACCATCACTTAAGGTTAGAACCTTAGGCACACTTTTTTGCATTTTTCATTTTGCCACCACCTTTTCCTTGTAATTCGGAAAAATTGGAACTTCAAATCATTGGTAAATATCCAGTTTTAGAAGTCATTGTCCTTTTTCACTCACACCACTCCTGTCTTTTCCACTTGTGCTCTTGTGTCATCAGTGGAACCTTTGTTGGCACGTTCTTCATGATTCCTATTCTTTTAAACTCTGCCTTACCGTCCATTCCGATACCCTAGTTCTGCCTGAAGCCATGGCATGCTCACCCATTTGTTTTCCTAACCAGTTTGGATGCACTGCCTCCAGTTGGCGCCTGTCATTTCAACAGAGTTTACAAGGACTTCCCGATCTCGGCTTGCGCTGAAAACTCCCGGCAGTTTAATTCTGGCGATAAGTCGGTAAGTGGTACTTCAAGAAAGTCCCAATATTTTCCATAACTTCTGAACTGATCATTATACCCTTTTCATTTTCAGATTCCCATGGATTATGTTGGGAAGCACTGCGTACATTAAAAGTGTCACAGTTTCTTTGTATTCTGTTTGTCTAGCCAGAAATTGCATTGTTATATTGTTTATCTATTTCTCAACTTGTGTGAATCTTTTGGTAGGATTTGACACACATGTATCAGTCCTGAAGACGATTCAGTGTCAGTTTTCCACCATAAAAACATGATTGATCAAATAGACACAGCCATGTCAAGAACTGGTGGGCTGACAGACTCTGATGCTGTTCACCATTCCTATAAATAAATGTCAGATCTGTCTCAATTTTTACTCTGCCTACACTCATCATGCATTGCCACTGTGAGCACATGTGAAATCTACAATGTAAGTTGTATGCTTCTCTTGAGGGTAATATGGTCTGATGTCCGCCTCTTTGCAGCAGTGCCACCCAAGCCAGTAGGCGAGGGATGAAACTCTACAAAAAGGTGTACATCAGACTGTTAGTCGCCTCTGTAAATGTGCACATAGTGACCCCACTGCTCCCCAGTTGCCCTCCAAAACAGCTAATTGTCGAACTCTGTTATATTATGATGTCATATGATTGTTAGCCATACAACTTCTTGGGTGAGAGTTTTGTGGTCACCTTGGCAGTTGGTAATATTTTTGCCAGTTGTTACCCTCCTGGGAGGGTAGATATGGAAACTTGTTAAAGTATCATTGACCAATGAAATTAAAATATTTCACAAGAAGGTAAGATAATAATATACCCACCATAGTTTTTCACAAGAACATCTAGACACAGTAGTGTGCACAGTTTCAAAGCTCTTTGGTTTTTCCTCAAGAAAGATGCCAAAATAGGAACCCCTTCATTCTGCAAAAAAAGAGACATGTACAGGTGAATATTATGAAAATAGCATGCGTTCCATCCTGATCTCACACTGTGAGGATGGTCTTACACTGCTTTCAGCAATGTTGGAGCAATATCACACCAGAAAGGGGCTTCATGTATTGTACCCATGGGGGTGGGTCTTCTGAGTGACAAGCAAACACTTTAACCCCTAGGTTACATCAACGTCCCTCAACCTGACCTAGACTACTGTCGAATACATGTATACTTAGTCCAAAACCATATCACTATGTTGTTGAATTTCGATCATCACATTGTGATATACTGGACATAATGTATACTTGGACAAAAATACAAGCATATCATCATCTGTCATTAGACAGTACACTGTGAGTGCAAAGTGATCACTATCAAACATATTACATTCAAATATCTTGCAACACACTATTTCCACAATTTCACAGCCCCGATCTGCACTGAGTAGTCTTCTATATGTTAGAAAATGAGCACTGGCAGATACTTACAAGGATTGGCCTTATGTCAATCTTTAGGGGTGAACTGAAATGAGAGATTGACAGGGTGTTACCAACATCACAAGGACTTTACCTGATTTCAGCAAAACAACCATAGTATACCACTTGTCTTTAAAGAGTGAGTGAGTTTATTTTTATGCCACACTCAGCAAAATTCCAGATATATGACAGCGGTCTGTAAATAATTGAGTCTGGACCTGACAATCTAGTGATCAACAGCATGAGCACTGATCTGCGCAACTGGGATATATGATGACATGTGTCAACCATGTCAGCAAGCCTGACTACCCAATCCTGTTAGTCACCTCTTTGAACACGCATAGTCGGCTTTTTCTACAAAACCTATCAGACTCCTGATTATGTCATGTGAAGAAGAACTAGCTTGATAAAAACCTAAATACCAGATTATATATTCACTAGACCTGCAATGATTCTGTATGATTCACTGAAAAACTTGAATCGGACACATTAGTTTCGGCTTTTGATAACCAGTATCGCTATTTCTATTCAATGTTTGAGTATCTATTTAAAGTACAGTCATCCCTCACAGTAACGCGCTTTGCGATACCGCAGATTCAGTTGAATTGCAGGGTAATCCGTGGCTCCCATAAAAAAAGTGGAACTGTGATCACACCCCTCCATGAAATCGAAAATAGCTCATCAACAAATCCGCTGTCTACAGTCAGGAAAATAACGTAAACTAGTGAAATTCAATGTGGATGGCAACTGACAGTGTTTATCATACAGATCCATTTTTTCAGATACTTAAAACATGCTGGGTTTTCTCAATAATAATTATACCAACAGTGAAATATCGTAGTAGATCTAACTTATAAACGACAAGACATACCATTAGTCGAGTACTTACAATGTTTGCTGTGACGCAACACATCGCGATAAAGTGCGGGTAAACACAGTCATCTGAGAATGTATGGTGTCAGAAAACACATTTTTAAAAATTAAATTTAATCCCATTTTTATTCATTAAAACTGTTGACAGAAACAACAGAGACACCATGTCATTACCTCATTTCATACGCGTACAACTTCTGCTTACCACATTCGTGAGGGTCCGTTTTTCGAGCCTATCGTGATAGCACCAACTTCACATTATTCTTAGCAATTACAATCAGATTACAGTCTCGTAATCCATGGACTCCAAGACCCGCGTTATTGACACAATGAAGTTTTTACAATTAAATGGCCAACATTTTGTTTTTCACAAGCAAAGTTGCAAGTACCACGGGAAGTCAGCGGTGACTTGTCAAACTGTCTCCTACGTAAAATGTATCCAGACACTTAACGTCCTGTGTTCCTTGTTATGCTAAATATGTTTGCAGAAAATATGCAATATATGAGTGAGTGAGTGAGTGAGTTTAGTTTTACGTCGCACTTAGCAATATTCCAGCTATATGGCGACGGTCTGTAAATAATCGAGTCTGGACCAGACAATCCAGTGATCAATAACATGAGCATCGATCTGCGCAATGGGGAACTGATGACATGTGTCAACCAAGTCAGCTAGTCTGACCACCCGATCCCGTTAGTCGCCTCTTACGACAAGCATAGTCACCTTTTATGGCAAGCATGGGTTGCTGAAGGCCTATTCTACCTCGGGACCTTCACGGGTCATATGCAATATATAATATATCTGTTACAAAAACTGCTTAATATGTAAAATATTCTGACAATAGATAGGAAATTATTTGATGTAACATTATCAGATCATTTTTAACTGAATCACCGGCACATTGGAACAAAACCTCTGTACACAGCTGATCGCTATTTCCGGTTCAGTTGAGTAACAGGTAGCATTACAGGAACAGCAATTAAAATATCATGTTTAGTGATTTTTTATTGCAAGTTTCCCGTACATATATGTTTTTATTTCCAAAGTTTGTTTATTTTCACCTTCAACTATATGATATAGTTGAATACAGAATACATGAAATAGCAGTTTTGTTATGTCCTTGGAAAATATGACTTTACTTGGCCTTTGTTCCACATTATGTAATAGGTACTATAACGCACGAGGTCATCCGTGGACCCCAAGACCCACGATATGGCGAGGGATGACTGTATCTCTCTATACAGCGAGAATGTAATTTTGACTCTTAACTCATGCAGTTTGTTTTGAGCACTGAAACAAGGCGAAACGTGATTGGTGTGACACAAAGCTAATTATCCAGTGTGACTGTGGTTAGTAGACATTCCCAAGTTGATGATATGATTTCACGCAAATAGGGCCACTCACTTGAAATCTGAGAGATAAATGAATCTAACACTTTCACTTATATGAAGAATCAAATCGGAAAGGATTGAATCAAGGGTAGAATATTGAAAATCAAATTGAACTGAGGTCTAGGTGAATTACTGCTGCCCTAATATTGACATATTCATTTCAACACTCACCTTGCTATCATGGTCAGGGCTCTCACTGTTGTCAGACGTGTGATTTCATTTTTTAATCTCTCCAAGAAGATTGGTAAACATTCTCTAAGCTCTGCTGCTAAAGAGTCTCCAAGATTGCAAATAATCTGACCCCTGAAATCAAACAGCAAACCTAACAATACACATTGTGACACTAAACATGTTGTTTTTGAAAGAATATACAAGAAAATGAAAAAAACCTTTACAGTCCGTTTGGCTCAAAAGCAGACCGATGAATTGAAATTTAACTCGAAAGCTAATCAGTAGAGGACGTAACGTGTACGCGAGACGGTCTCCCGTTACGCGTACAAGTGACTACCTGAGAGGGGGTCACTCATACGCGTGACTCCCTGATCACAGAGAGAGAAATTCTGCATGTCACACAAAAACATGTCTAAAATTGTTATTTGTGAAAATAATTAAACAAAATTTGCTACAGTCATTGACAGATGGTCAAGTTATTGGATGACGTGAATGAAAACATAAAAAGAGGAAATTAAATTGTCAAAAAGTGACAAAAATGTGCAAAATTTGAGCAAAAATTGGCGATATTCAACTGCGAATTTCACCTATGTGCATAATTTTCAGAAACTTACATTTAGTATTTTCTGAAAGCTCATTTATCGTAGATTCATAATATATATGCAGCTTTCGATGCACACCAACGCACACCTGTTTGTTATTGTGTTGAAACATGTTTACTTTCTTCGAAACCACGCGAATCGTCTCGCGTAGAAGTGACCGGGTTAGCGTGTCATTAATGGGAGGTAACTGATGCCTGACTAAATTGCCCAGTCAAAACATCCGTCGTGAGTCTGAGACTGTGTGAAGCGTGCGTAATGTACGATATTTCTTGCGATATTTTCTGAAAGCTTATTCAACGCAGATTTACCTCGTACATGTACTTGTTCATGTACATTAACGCACATAGGTGTACAATTGTGTTGAAACAAACCTACCTTCCTCCCACCGCTCGTCACAGACACACACAGCGTCCTCACAATTTCGTTACGCGTACCAGAGACGCTTCCCAGAAGCACGAACAAAAGTAGTCAGTTTTTGACGGCAATTTTCACCTATGTGCACATTTCACACAAACATGATCTTTATATTTTCTGAAAGCTTATTCCATGCAGATTTACCTCGTATAAGTACTTGTTCGTGTACACGAATGCACATAGGTGTACAATTGCGATGAAACACATCTACTTTCCACCCACCGCTCGTCACAGACATACAAACGGCCTCACAATTTCGTTACGCGTACCAGAGACGCTACCCAGAAGCACCAACAAAAGTAGTCAGCCTTTGACGGCAATTTTCACCTATGTGCACATTTCACACAAACATGATCTTTATATTTTCTGAAAGCTTATTCCATGCAGATTTACCTCGTATAAGTACTTGTTCGTGTACACGAATGCACATAGGTGTACAATTGCGATGAAACACATCTACTTTCCACCCACCGCTCGTCACAGACACACACAGCGTCCTCACAATTTCGTTACGCGTACCAGAGACGCTACCCAGAAGCACGAACAAAAGTAGTCAGTTTTTGACGGCAATTTTCACCCATGTGCACATTTCACACAAACATGATCTTTATATTTTCTGAAAGCTTGTTCCATGCAGATTTACCTCGTATAAGTACTTGTTCGTGTACACGAATGCACATAGGTGTACAATCGCGATGAAACACATCTACTTTCCACCCACCGCTCGTCACAGACACACAAACGGCCTCACAATTTCGTTACGCGTACCAGAGACGCTACCCAGAAGCACCAACAAAAGTAGTCAGCCTTTGACGGCAATTTTCACCTATGTGCACATTTCACACAAACATGATCTTTATATTTTCTGAAAGCTTATTCCATGCAGATTTACCACGTATAAGTACCTGTTCGTGTACACGAATGCACATAGGTGTACAATCGCGATGAAACACATCTACTTTCCACCTACCGCTCGTCACAGACACACAAACGGCCTCACAATTTCGTTACGCGTACCAGAGACGCTACCCAGAAGCACGAACAAAAGTAGTCAGTTTTTGACGGCAATTTTCACCTATGTGCACATTTCACACAAACATGATCTTTATATTTTCTGAAAGCTTGTTCCATGCAGATTTACCTCGTATAAGTACTTGTTCGTGTACACGAATGCACATAGGTGTACAATCGCGATGAAACACATCTACTTTCCACCCACCGCTCGTCACAGACACACAAACGGCCTCACAATTTCGTTACGCGTACAAGTACTCTTCGAAGATAATCAGTACAAGAATAACTCCTTCATACCAAAACAGAACACTTTGAAAAACATTATAACATTAAGCAATAAAAATCTGTTTATAAGTCGTCGATCAGTAATGCTATGGACAATATTTTGAGTTTGTAATCATCTGGAACAATTTTATTCCTTTCTTCCTCATAAATATGTCATCTCATTATCACGTGAGAGATCATTATCACGTGATCAGTTCAATCGGAATGAAGTAAGAAAACGCTATTTTGCCCACCTCCATGCGACTTGAATATTTGTCACCACAAAATAAACATTTCTGTGGCCTTTCACAGATTATCAAACACAAACAGGAAACGGAATACATATAATTAGCATTTAATTTTCAAGCTATGTTCAGATGTTTGTTTACATCTGAACATCGAAGTCGTGCCGATGATTACGAACGTGCGCCAGATATAACATCATTTTTTTTGTAAAATGTGTTTAAATTTGTCAATTGCACTTCGTAGCAAGAAAAATTATGGCTCATAAACTTCTTCATGGCGCACGTTCATGATGTTCGTAATCATCGGCACGACTTCGATGTTCAGATGTAAACAATCTCCAGGGGCATGACTTGTGACACTCTTCTGCAGTGACAGTCTTTTCCTAAAAACATAAGCTATTGCCCCGACAACACCTCATACCTAAACGCATTCAACACGGGTGCTCAAAGATGGATAAGTATGAAAATGTAATAGTAGGAACTAAAAACAAATCTCACCGAGACGGGTGCTTCTTCCAACGACGCCATGTTTTGCTGCGTGAGTTTCCGCTCGCGACCGAAAAATCTCCGAAGATGGCCGATCGTGTTTCCAGTATTACCGACATTGCTTCCGATAGGGCCGATGTGTTTCTGTTATTACCGCTAAACTACCGATATCGCTGCAATTGTTTCGCGAGTGGGCTGCGTTTGTTTACATTTGAGATGCAATTCCTTCAAATTTGCTGTAATTCCTTCAATTACTTAGGGGGGCCTGACACAATGCACATCTATTTACGGTGGTCTTAAAAGAAACATCAATTCTCTTTCAAGAGGTTCAGAAACGTTTGCATTTGGTTCGGTTTGGTAAGACTACAAATCTGTTTGCTGTAATCGTCTTGGCAATGAAGTATTGCAGATTCATACCCGTGCAGATATTCAGAGAGATATGCATCATAGCCTAATTTTCATACATCAATAACATTTTTTCAGATGTGTTTACAAAATAGTGTGTATACCGATGAAATTGCATGCTCACTTCGTTCGGATAACACCTCACATACGAGGGGTTCACGCTTCATTTGATTGGCTGAAACAGTCGCACACGTTTACAGGGACTGTATGTTCTGTAAAACAGCATGCACAGCTAATGCGGGCATAAACTGATATGTACTCTGGAAGATACGATATCCACATGTCAACACCATGAGCTGTAATGAAATATCGAAGCAGGTATTTTAGTATAACACTAATTTTGATCAGTACGAGATGTCAGCTTTGGCTGGCACCGCGAGTCCCTTTTTTCAGTGTGCTGTGTGGAGTTACACAATGGACGTACGTCACTTCCGAAAAATATGCAAATGATTTAATAGTTTTCGCAGGATTACTTTTGACGAAATTGGCAAAGTTTTGATTCATGCAAGATGCGGTAGGGGTCGTATTAGTTTCAAAATATTCTGTAACTTTCTGCAAGATGAATACGTTGACATTTCCACCAGTAATACATTCAAATGAAATAAATCACCTTTTCATGAGCGATGAGTTGATTTTTGTGTAATTGGCATGTGTAAACAGCCGACCTTGGGCGTGGTATTCTGCTTTCCCGATGTTTTCACGTGCCGAAAAAATCGAAAATACAGAGGCCAAGTATGCATCAACCTAGGATGATTGTAAATATTTTGTCGGACAAACAACTTGTATTCTGCAGGTTGTAATCTGTTCAGTGCAAATGACGAAAGCGTGGCATCCGAGATCGAAAAACCTGTTCATTCACGACTGTCAAGTACCCCACCACCCTTGGGGATTTTACGGGACGCTTTAATTACCCTGCATCGTGTTCGCACCCAATCGAGGTGGTTCCACGGTGATTGAATTAATTAGGGGGAAGCGCTTCAGTTAGTACCGCGGAGCGCACCGTCTCGCGGACAAGAGACGATAGGCCGTCTCGCGTACACGTTACGTCTCGGACTGCTAATAGACATAACATACTTAATGAAATGCTGATCATAATCAAAACATTATGAACATTCACTGTTTATTATGAGGGAGGAGTGCAGAGAAAGGCACAGCCAGGTGTTCGAAAAGCACATGTACAAGTACCAAGAAAGTTATTTTTTCATTAACCTGTGCTTTTCTGTCTCCACACTTTCTCGCACACCTGGCTGTCCCTTTCTCGATACTCTTCCCTTATAACAAATGGTGAACTGTGTCAATATTTTTAGGACAGTTTGCTAAACAACTTTATTCGTTTTTGAGCTAGACTGCAATTCATCGGTCCGCTTTTGAGCCAAATGGACTATACATACAAAGGAAAACACCAGCTAGTCTCTTAAACTAAGACTAAATATACCTGGTACATGAAAAGTCAAAGTTGATTTCTTGTAAATTTGTTTGACAGATAGCATCTGTAAATACAGGATTATGAATTTGACTTGATATCACAGGTTAAGGGATGAAATCATCAACGTTACTGAAAGGCTTTCAGCTTGTCTGAACCATTTGGTAGGATGTGACACACATGCATCAGTCCTGAAGACGATTCAGTGTTAATTTTCCACCATAAAAACATGTCAGGCCAAACAGACACAACCATGTCAAGAACTGGTGGACTGACAGATACTTATCAGCTGATATTGCAGTAAAGCCATTAGTACCCATGCATTTGAAAAATTGAAATGTATTCTCAAATCAAATTAATACATATTTGCTACAGTCGGACTGTGAAATCAGTCATTTCAATAAATGACTCAGAGGGTCAACCATTTTGCATCATTCTGTGTAACAACAATGAATATACTTTAGTCATTTCAAGTGTCAAACAGGTGTAAATGCCTCAAAGCCAAGCTGAAGTGCAACAGTCACTGCCACAATAGTTTTAACTGTTAGTGACAATAACTTCACTTAATAACTTAATCTGCAAAAGTGGATCACAATTTCAACATCACTTAGTGTCACTAACCGTGTAAAACTATTACGGCAGCGACTGTTTGACACCTGCTGTTTCCAGGGCAGCCACACCTCACAAATCCCAATCCACCTCAGAGAGATGAAATGAAATTTTATGAACTGACTGAAGTATATTGATTGTTGCTACATAAAATCAATGAATTGGCTGACTCTCTAGTCATTTCATGAAATGACAGAAATTTTTGGTCATTACATGAAACGACCGATTTCACAATCTATCTGTTGCATATTCACCACAGGGGGACTCACAACTTGGCCCATTTTAATACTCCACGGAATACTGTCATGAATGCTTCAATGTTCCACTCAGAGGGATTAAAGCAAATTGACAGCGCACTATGATGTTTCACCGATAAGCAGTAACCCGTCCTGATTGCTTAAAATCCTGTAACCACTTCTTTGCCATTTCCTTAATTTCACATGTCAAATGATTAGCTTGCACTTCAAATCAGGCAATTGTTAAGATTATTTACAGTGGCTGTCATGGTACAAAACATGATTTAGATGTCACCATGTTCAGTTGATATTTACCACAAGGTGACAAGAAGGAAACATTTTTAACTCACAGTTCACAGATTTGACAGCCCTACATGTCAGCAACTCACATGCATGAAATAGCTCTCTCCTTCACTTCCTGGTCAATGTCTGCTGCCTTGAGCCTCTTCAGTGTACAGCCATAGAGGTCCTTAACATATGGCTTATAGTCAAATGATACCTGGGTTTCTGAAACAAAGACATTGTCAGATACAAACAACTTGCAATAACTGAATCTAGACACAAAAGAGGAGAGTAAATTGACAACTTGTTCTGGCACATTGTCAACAGAATACTTCATAACACTGTCCTGAAAATTTTTCAAGTGGCTGACAGAGTGAGTGAGTGAGTTCAGTTTTACGCTGCACTCAGCAAACAAATGTAAATAATCGACTCTGGACCAGACAATCCGGTGATCAACAACATGAGCACAATTGGGAAGCAATGACATGTGTCAACCAAGTCAGCAAGCCTGACCACCCGATCCTGTTAGTCGCCTCTTATGACAAGCATAGTCGCCTTTTATGGCAAGCATGGGTTGCTGAAGGCCTATTCTACCCCGGCACCTTCATGGGTCTGACAAGATATGTTTACCCTCAATATATGTGCTGTCAAATGCAGTGCCACTTTGTCGTTAGCTTTCTAAATTGTGCATTTGTGGCAACTGTTAACTTCAGGTGAAACCTCAATGTATCTGTTTATTGTATTGTGTCACAATCAGAATTACTCCTACACATATATTAAATGTGCCAGAATCAGCTCACGAATGTTCTTCTTGGCAGCTGTTTTGGATCATAACGTTGGAGAAACCTGTACTACATATGTACCTAGTGGCCGGAGGACCTTCACCAGCTGTTGGGTGACCAGAAGAGCCTCTGAAGTGATCTTGTAGAAGGGATCCCCAACTGCATGAACTATTGGCTGGAAGGAAAACAGTTGTGTCCATGACTAAAGACTCTGACTTTTGAATGCTACTTATAATTTCTATTGTAGTGTTAGACATTCATATATTTATTCACTGCATCAAGCTGTTTGGGTGGTTTGTTTGAGTGGTTTGTTTGGCTGTACTGTTTACAGTTTACTGTGTACTGTTTGTTTGGTTTGTGCAGTCTGTAAATAATCGAGTCTGGGCCAGACTATCCAGTCAACAACAGCATGAACATCAAGCTATGTAAATGGGATTTGATGACATGTTTCAACCAAGTCAGCATGCATCACCACCTGATCCCCTTAGTTGCCTCTTACAAAAAACATGAGTTACTGAAGACCATTTCTAACCTACACCTTCATGGGTTCATTTCATCAAGAGAATATGAGAGAGTGAGAACATGAGTGGAATGTTGTCAGTGTTGTAGGATGAAAGAAACCAGTCACATACTTTGTTAATTAGGCCATACCCAGCAAAGTTTCAGCTAAAATGTTGGCCCATGAATAATTGAGTCTAGGCCAGACAACTCCCTGACATACGGAACAGCAAAAAAAATATAAAATAAAAAGTGAAAAACGAAGCAAAATAAAAAAAAAGCTACTCTGAGTAGAAGACATAAACATGAAAGCTTACTTTGATCAGATTTAATTTTTTTGGAAACCAACACTACTTGCATAATCTTCCTAGGATCTAATTCATCACTGATTGCCAAAGATCTCAGCATATACATACTGGCACCACAACTCGGATGTGTGGGTGGAACACAGCAGGTGGGTGGTGAAGGAGGATTGTGTTCAGGAAAGACAGGGTATCAATCTTCATGTTGGAACTGGTATTCTTGTCACTGAAAAGTAACAAGTTCCAAACTCAACAATTATAACAAACCATCCCAACACACTGTGTTACTGGCATTCCATCACTTAAAAAGATGCCCATAATGATAGTAATTCAGTGCTTCACCAGCCCAGTGTTTCACTCACAAGGCAAGACTTGCATGTATTGTTCGCTGAAACAAAATTCAGACACTTGTTGTTCGACTTCATATCCCTCTGCACTTTGATTACACAGTGGATTCTGTCAAATCTGGACTCTCTATAATCTGGTTTTGTACATAATCCAGACTACTGTCTGAATCCCGTCATTATCATTCTTAATTCATATTAGAGCACATGCTTTATAATCCACTTCCAGACTCTCTCAATTAAGGATTATGGACTGAAATAAGAGTCACAACAATCAACACCAATGCTTTCTAATCCGGACGTAGCTGACTATAATGCCAGTCCACTGAACAAACATCTGTGTTACCTCTGTTCACAATGGTCAATCCATCCATCCATCCCATCCTATCAACACACATTATTTAATGTCAGTTAAGTCAGGGTCACCTTGCAGTTTTATTAATGACAGATTACATGACTGTTTCACATTCACTTTTTAGTCATAGCAGACTGACCAATGAAAGCATAAATATTATATTGAGGATAATCTCATGTTAACAAATAATAGAGCACATGAAAGTACAAGCGTTCTATCCAGGTTTCTTCACAGGGTATGTACTGTACTGTGGGTGAAACTTTGGAAATAAATAAAGGAGCACTTTCACTTTCATGTATTGCCTTATTTGTTTTCATGAAAATAAATTAAAAAGAAGAACCATTTAAACGGCTGGATGGAACTCATTGTGGCAGTGTCTACAGCCATGGTTAAAAGCTGTCTAATCCGGGCTGCTTTACACTCCTGACAAACGATCAGTCCCAGGTCCGTAATACACAGATTCCACTCAGATTGTGTTCTCATGCAAAATAGATCTCTAGCAGGAACATTTTACAGATTAGCCCTGGGGAGAGGTACTTTCTACAGCATATCTCAGAGCCAGGGGAATACTTTGGCGTAAATCCATGTGGAGAGGTTTTTCTACCAAATGAAGGACCCATACTAACAAAACAATGATGCCACCAGAAGAATATATAAATGATTGCACCTACCCAAGTGAATACTGAATGCCTGGTATTAAAGCAGTAAGGTGGTCCGTGAGAGCTCCGGGAAGAACCAGCACCAGCTCTGTGAGGAGACTGAAGCAGCCCTGGCGAGTCTTTATACTCTTTTCTTTTAACTGTTTGTGGATAGCTCTGATAACATCTGGGACCTGAGTCTGTAGCATGGTCAGCGGGCTGGAAAATGACATGAATTCAAACATATATGACTCCTTTTCACCAGACTATTTTTGCATTTTGGCCATCACAAGCGCAGAATGAAACAAGCTTTACACATTAGAACTTTCAGTAGAAGAATGGGAGATGTTCGTACCCATCTTCCTGTTCCATAGAGTCTGGGTTGGCGGAGGCCTGCGGACGAGTCTGTCGCAACAGTGTAATGTAGGCATGGAAGATGTCGGCCTTCACATTCTCTTCTCTTTCTGTAAAAGGTACAGGGTATCACTAAATAATCAGTGACAAAGAAAATGTCAACAAACAAAATACATGCAAATACAAAAAAATCTATCAAAGGTAACGTATTGTGGGTGAGTGAGTGAGAGCGAGTATAGTTTTAAGCTACACTCGGCAATATTTCAGATGTATGGTGGCAGTCTGTAGACAATCGAGTCTAGGCCAGAGAGTTTAGTGATCATCAGCATGAGCTTCAGAGTGAGTGAGTGAATGATTCATTTTATGTTGCAATATCACAGACTTCATACACAGCACTCTTGAAGACTGCACAAGCAATGATCCATAAATATTGTTCCAGTGAGATGCAATGAAATCATGTAAGTAAGGTCACACAATATGACAACCCTTTCTTACTAGATGACAGATTCTGATGACCTTTTCTGCAATGGACTCCATGTGGGAGACACTTTGAAACATACTCATTGTGAAATATACCAAACAAGGCTCTGACAATACTTCACCTTTGAATCTGAGTATGAGAGCTGGAGACACAGTTTTGTAGAAGTCGATCAACATCTCGTGTCGAGTGCCCATGATAGCATCAAGACATTTTGCAGCCGCCCTGCGCACCTTCCAACTCATGTCATCATCATCACTGTATTCCTCCTCTGAACCTCTGAAACAAAATGCAGAAATAAAACTAGAAGAAAAACCACATACCATAAACCGAAGCAGCCCCAATCCCTCTTTACCTTATTGCACTTAACCCTATCCACAATGGTGCCTCCAATTACTGAAATACCAAACATACATGTCCTTCCACTAAGTGACCAATTGTTGAGCAGCTGTGAAACAGAAAGTCTAACTATAGGGTTATCTGTACTTCAAGTATCTCCTGTTCAATATCACTTCCAGTTTGGAAAAGCATATGAATTATGCAAAGTAACTGCAAAACAGAAAGTCAAGAAAAAATGAAAGAAATACAGCATATGTATCTTACTAAATGTGCCACAAGCCATCATAACCAAATATTCAAATAAAATAAACCTTCACATTTAAGACTTTAAAATACAGCATTCTAGTTAAAATGGACCACATATTTTATAAATGTGCGAGTGAGTGTGCAAGCGAGTGAGTGAAGTTTTACATAACATTTAGCAATGTTCCAATGGCCTTCACATTCTGTACCATGTGGGGAATTAAACCCCTTAGCCTTTTCTTAGGGGAAAGTTTGGCCTGTTACACTTTGTCTTCAACATGATAAACAGACGCTTTAACTATTAGGCTACTGCACCTCTAAAGAATGAGCTTGATTCTAGCTTTAAGTGTTTTCCTGAGACAAGAACAATGACAGTAAAAACTTACTCTTCATCCTCTTCTTCAGCTTCAGTGTCCATGGCTTCTTCATCATCATCATCATAGTTGTAGTTGGGATCATGGCAGATATACTGCAGGCAGATTGTGATGATCTGGGGATAGACAGAATTCAACATTGTGTCACTGTACTAAAGAAGTCTTATTCATATATTCATCACAAAATATTAGCTTGACAAGTTGACTTTGAAACTGGAACATAGGTGAATCTATCATCTGCATGTCACTGTACAGAAACGCTCCCTCATATGGCGCAGGAACCACCTGCAGTGGGTTTGAATTCCCATCACCCTTATCAGAGCGCTGTACATGTATTTTTTGGGTTTCCAAGGAATATGAAAAGTCACACTCACACAACACTACAGGCTTCACTGCATGCCTTAGTGTGGGCATATTCAGGAGAGAGCTTGGTTCAGGTCATGCAAGATGGTTTTGTGGGAAAGGGGAACTCCTAATAGTGTGTGAATTTTGACTGTTCTTGAGAACAAAGGGATATAAGTTTCCACATTACTCAAAAAGGAAAGGAACATACGCAATATAGCGTCAGGATAGGAAAAATTATCAAACTAAACCAGCTGAAATACCTCTCCAATAAAAGGCGAAACTTCCTTTGGGCATCTTCTCACAAATGACTCAAAAGCCTGTAAGCAATATTCTCTTAGTTCATCATCATCTTCTTTACAGAACCTCACTATCAGAGGAATAATCTTCTCAAGATGCTCTCCAAACCGGTGGCCAGCTTGTCGGCTGGAAGTTCAAATAATAAAAATATTAATTACAAAAAAATACAGAATGAAAGTTTCCTAAAAGCCACACTAGTAATTATCACATGTAAGTACACATCAATATAAAAATAGACAATGAGTGGGTGAGTTTAGTTTTACAACATTCTCTAACAATATACAAACAAAATTCAATCTAATAGAAGAAACTTTGATAATACTGCTGTCAGTTAATATCTAAAGACATAAGGATAAGATTATATTCATTATCCAATACTATACTTAATCCATGTTGATATAAAAAAGACCCAATAGGTCTCTATAGCAATGATACAAGTGGTATCGGTAGAGTCAGAACTAAATATTACAATCCAAACTCTAAGTTTAGGTTGTAAAATGTCAGCAAGCGTCAATTAGTATAATGTAGCAATCAAGAGCAAACAGCATGCTCCAATGGTATGGAGGCTGTGTTTAGAAATCACAGGTACTGATAAATAACGAACTTTTCCTGCATCATTTTCAGTTCACTGGTATGTGCTAAGTATCTTAAGCAGTGAATAGACAATGCCTTCTGGAAAGTGCTCAGATGTGAAATATGTTAAATTTGGGGTTACGTTTTCTTAGTACAGTACATCCTGAGTGAATCTCAGGATACGTAAATAACTAGTTGTACTTTTGTACCACTCTGACAAACATAAATTGGCTTGAGTTTATATACGGGATGGGATTTCTCAAAAACCTGACAAAGGGCTAGAATCTGTACTTCACAAAGAAAGAGCACTCCCAAATAAAACATATTACATGGGCACCAGAATCAAATTATGAACGAGCAGCTGAAGTGGCAGACAGGGTAAGGATGAAAATTTTGGCTTGAATCAGTATTCATCACTCTCCACTTCCAAATATCCACCCATTCACATGACATATTTGGTTCAGAAAGTGAGTGAGTACAGTTTTACACCACACTCAGCAATATTCCAGCTATATGGGAGCAGTCTGTAAATAATTGAATCTGGACCAATCCAGTGACCAACAGCATGAGCATCGATATATGCAAAAGGGATACAATGACCCATGTCAACGAAGTGAGCAAGTCAACCTGTCATTAGTGGCCTCTTATGACAAATATTAGGCTAAGACAATATTTCTGAATGACTTGCCTAATGGCTCCAATACACTGGATGTATGTTCTGGTGGTGGAGGTGGAAGTGTTCTTCGACAGCTCGGTGAGGAGGAACTCGATCAGCTCCAGGAACAGCTGGTTGTTACAACTCATTACCAGATGACCTGGAACAAAGAAACTATAGTAACACATCACCAACAAGAAGACAGTGTCGTATCTTGGAAGTGCTCACTTACATCACTCCCATGAAAACAAATTGTGTCAATAATAAACCAATCAAAATGACGGAGAGCCTTCTCGGTAGCCAGCTTTATCATATCTTAAATTATGAATTATGCACTTTTAATAAATTCCTTTCAGCTATTACTTTATATGCATACAAAGAGTGACACTTTCACAAAATCAGGATCAGAGCAGCCTACACTACTACATAGCCAAGATACAACACGGAACACACTCTGTTACACACTTGTGGGGAGTTTCAGTTTAACGCTGCACTCAGCAATATTGCAGCTGCATGACAGTTGTCTGTAAATAATTGAGTCTGGACCAGACTTTCCAGTGATCAACAGCATGAGCATAGATCTGCACATATGGGAATTGATGGCATGTGTCAACCAATGCAGCAGGCCTGACCACCTGATCCCATTAGTTGAATCTAATGGCAACCTGCAACTTGGAATGTTAATAGCCAAGAAGTTTAAATGCAATGCATCCTGAATTTGTACATTGATATACATTGTATCCTTCTTGTATGGCGTCACTTTAAGTACGAAGAAAACCAGATGTACCTATAGCAATGATAGCTCTCTTCCTGACTGCCAGTCGAGGGCTTGACAGCTGAGGCAGCAATGCTTGCAGTATGGAGCTGTGGAATGTCACGAGCAAACCTGAAACACGGTCATAAATGAATATTCTTCTCTGTGTGGCATTTTAGAAGTTGGGAAACACAGTATTAGTACTTAATGGGTTAACAATTTTGTACTCAAAGAAAAAAAAGACGTTGCTATCAATAAAGTTTTCGATGAAATGAAACATGCTGAAAATGATAAAAACTATGAATAACAATACAACTAGCTCACAAGATATGCACAATAGTACATACATTTTGTCTTAAAATACAGTATGCCTACTTTAGTTCACTATGAGCAAACAAGGTATATAGTATGTTTGTTAACAAACATGGCATTACTAACCTCCAAATCGACTCAGTAGATCTCCAAGTATGTCCAGGGCTTCTAGCTGTACAGAAACATCTTCTTGCTGGAATAAGACACCCATTTATTCACCTATAACCAACTGTATTTCGTCAAGTTTTTCCTTACAATACTGTCACATGACCATTAAATTAGAAAATGTATGGTTAGCAATGGTTAGAAACCATATACTACAAGGTTGTCACCTACACATCAGAAATGCCATCCATCCTTTTGAATTCTAGTTTCAGACTAGTATATTCATCTTAATTTGGAATTCTGGAAACTATAATATACAGTGAAAGCTGTCAAAACCGGCACTCACTGGGACTGAAGAAACTATCTGGTTTAGACAATGTGCCGAATTATAGAGCTGATGAGAAATGTACAAGCCATGGATGGTACTAAGATTTTGTGCCAGTGTTGACAGCTTGCCAGATTGGACATATGCCAGTTTTGACAGCTTCCACTGTACATCTTCAACAAAATGCTTTTGGAGCATGACTGCTTACTGTTAAGGACTGCAACAGTCATGTCGCAGTTGGAATAAACAGAACACAAGAAGATCCAGTTTCACACTTGACAAGAAAACTTCAGCTGGTTTTGTAATGTTTATGGTGAGAATAAAGCCATAAATCATACATTTAACACCATAAAAATAAAATTTGCAAAAATTTCTTACTTTGGCAATAGCACTTGTCAGTCTACTGGTAATTTTCTTGCAGATACTAGCTGCCAGAGCTGTTGATGATGGTGGCAATTCACTGATCACAGTCTTAAGTCCTGTAAAACATTCTTAGTCTTAATAAAAAATGTGGATGACTATACACACCCCTTACAAACACTTGAGGTCCTAAAGGGAAAAGAGTTGATCTGCCCTAGCCTTGTAACAGGTCTTACATCACAATTTTACAAGTGACTGAGTTAGTTTTACTCTGCACTGAGAAATATATTCCAGGTACATGTCAGCAGTCTGTATGTAATTAAATCTGAACCAGATAATCCACTAATAAATCCAATGATCAACAGCATGATAGTGTTCCCCCTAGGCACATTTAGGAGGGCGCAGCGCCCTGCCCTTTGATTTTTGCGCCCTGTCCTTATTATTTTGCGCCCTGCCCTTTTCGCCTCAATCGCAGTCGTTTGCTACGACGCGTGTGTATTTTCCGGATTTTACCAAGGACGGAGTTCTCTCCCTTTCTTGAGGAGTCGCGATATTGTTTTTATAATGAATAAGAAATTGACATATAAACCATGGCAAAGTCAAAGGAGTTTAATTCGCCTTATGAATCACAATGCCTACCAAGGAAAGAATCAAGAGGAAAAGAGAAGAAGCGGTGAAGGCTGAAGTAAGGAAGTGTCGCCGACTGTTAGATTTCTTCGCTCCGAACCGGTATGTGCCTCTAAGTTCGTAATTTTGAAGCTGTTGATTTCCGATTCTTTTTCACATGCCTTTCATATAATACCTTTATTTGCTACAGACAATAATCTGTGGATTACACGGAATGTATTCTTGTGCGTTTAGGGACAGATATCCATACGACTGTGCCGTTTAGTTAAAATCTGTAACTCGAAAATGTCCGCCATTTTGAACCCATCGGCAATTTGAAACTGAACTTGTTTTATTTCGTTATTTGTCCTGGTAAATGAAATAGTTGAAACAGCTTACACACTGTTAAACCAGTTCTTTTAGTTTTGTGTTTAGTAGCGATTTCATTAAGAAGTATGTCTTGAAGGAATAAATCTTTTTTCGATTTCAAACAATGGGAAGCCATACGCCATGTTGAAGCAGACAGAACTTACAGTAGATACTTACGTCCAGGCGAATGTTTGTGGGATATTTTAGTAAAAGTAGTCATGATATCAAATTTCACTATCTTAAAATATTTTTAACATGGTATTTTAACTTTGTATACTATTTTTCAGGCCGGAATTAGACGAGTCAGAGGTAGTTTCCTATGTCAACTCAAGGACACAAGATGGTGGTCACAAAAGTGCATTTGACACAAATTGACAGCAAAACCGGCCCTGGCTGAGGTACTCAGAAGATGACAAAATGAAGGGAAAGATGTTTTGTTCATTATGCTCCAAGTGGAATACCAAGGGCAGAAATGGATCTCAGGTTTGGACAGAGGTTGGATGCGAGACTGTCCGACTTGATAAGGTTTCCCTCCATGAGAATTCTCAAATGCATCAAGATGCTGTCCTTATGGAAAAGGATGACAAAGTGTCCATTGAAAACATTTTCTCAAGATACACAGAAAAGGAAAGTGCCGCACTGGAAGACGCACAGAAAGTACTGTTGTTTGTGTGTTTTGTGAAATTGTGAACAAATGTGGTAACAGATTAATGTCTTGACATGCTTTTTTTCAAATTCTAATCTTAAAGTACAAACTGAGGAGAGTAAAAACGAACTTTAGAATAGAAATTATAAGACAATTCAACTTCATACACATTTTGTTATTTTTTCCAACATGCCCTTTTATGTTATGAAGTGCCCTTTTCCATGAATTTACCCTGCCCTTTTTGAACCCTAGGGGGAACACTACATGAGCATTGATCTATGCATTTGGGTCACATTGTGAGAAAGCACTGAGCACACATAAGTTGTGCTTTTAATGTTTACACGACAATGATGGCCATCATACTAACATACACAGTCTAAATTAACATGTCTAAGTAACATTTTAAGAAGAACATTCTGTAATGAAGAAAGTGTTTTGATAGGGTTGGCTTAAAAGATTGATAATCAGAAATATCAAAGAGACATTTTTGGAATGTTCAGCAACATAAACTGTGGCACATATAGTCTCTTGTAATGAAATATGGTTTTGAATCACTCACATAACACACAAAGTTAGATTTTTAATTATGGACTGTTTCTAAGATCTATTTGACTAATCACTGTATTGTTCAACACCATCGGTTATGATTCAGTATTTTCAGACACCTTTACTCAGAGTTGTTTTTTAGATATTTATCAATACTCGTTTGATATTTAGTTATCAATTATCAATCTCTATGGTCCATATCAATATCCCAGCAAACTTAAGAAAGACACTAGTTTGGAGCTCAACTTATTTATGAGATTGGCTTATCTACAATATGGGGCTACCATGTTTAAAATACAAAAAGAAGCATTCCAGATGCATCATTGTTTACATCAGGGCTTGAGGTAAACACTGTTGACCAATATTTTACCATGAATTTGTAAAAATTTTGATTAGTAGTTTCAGATCAAAACAACTACCTTTAGATACACCAAAATTGACGACAAAAAACCTAGAATGTGTATCTGTCTTATATCTACCTGTGGTAATGTATCTTTTCCAACAAGAGCAGCGAGAGGTAATAATAGAAGGGTGTAGATCTAAAGCCACAAGGCTTGCTTAATTGTCTTTACAGGTGCCCACATCATGTCTTGATTATTTGATACAAAGTGCTCGTTCTCCACTTTCACTGCCTATTGTATCTGGGAGTATAACAGTGTTTACGAATGGTGGTTCAAAGTAACAGGACATTGGGTCCTGTAAGTTTCAGACGTCTGTCTGACCACTGAAAATTAACAGGACCCACAGAATAAAATTATACACACATTTCAGATTTAACATTTCTCATAATTGGCATTGAAATTATAAACATTATATAATGAAAAATATTATCAACATAGATTTATAAACAGTGAACAAGTGTCACATGCCACAAAAACCAACTTCAGACAAAGTCATTGTAATATATTCAGTCAGACACTGGGGCCATCAGGTTGGGGACTTCTGTCTGACCATTGGCAAATGTGCCAGATTTGTCAGACCGTCAGACACTATTCGTGAACACTGGTATAACGTAATGTTGTTAAACAATCAACATTTGATAACATACAACTCAATAGTTTGGACAAGTCAGTGAGTTTAGTTAGATTTTAGTAACATCCCAGCAATACCATGGCAGAGGACACCAGAAATTGATGAGCAAACACTTTAACCACTCAGCTACCCCACCACCCCTCAAATTATGTATAAAGGCTGAGAAGTTGACTATCAGAATTTCACCAATTTAGATTCACAATATAGTCTAAACATGCTGCATCTTTGCCTACAAAGCTGGTAATTATTTTGTCATGGTAGACATTAGAACACAGCTGAACATACTGTAATTTTGTTGAAAATAGTATGTGTCTACTTCATTAACAAATCTCACGTCTTTGATCCTTGATTAATTACAAACCTATGCTTGAGATATCCCTCAGCTGTTCCTTGTCAGACAGCATGTTGCTGCAGAGTGTGTCCACAATAGTCTCCACCTGAAACTCCTTCACTTTGTTTACAAGGGGACCCAAGCTGAAAAAAACCCCAAAATATACCCAAGACACTGCAAAATGTATCCAAGGGCATTAAAGATACATTAAAAAAAAACAAAAACACACACACTAAGTTTTCTTAGTGTGTAGCAGGGCAGGTGTGTGGGTAACAGTATGACGGTTTCTTTGGATCCATTTCTGAGCACAATGGATGCGATTTCTACATGAGCAGTATTTGATGGATTTCAACAGAGAGATAGCAACAAGTGAAAGTGATTTCAGCGGAAAATCAGCTGGGGTTCAGCCGAAAGCCCCCAGCAGGGTCCATGATCAACTGATTTGCATTTAAATCCGGGGATTCGCAGAAAATCGCCTTCCCTGCTTTACAAATTTCCCCAAACTTTCTCACATTTCCTCAATTTTTTTTCTGAATTTTACTTTGACAGTTACTTTTTTTCAAGCCATTCCCACTTGAATTTATTACTCACGTCTTTATTGATATTATTGTTTAACGATTCCTGATCACTGATCAAAATTTTCACCATATTTCAGTAGATAAATCGCTGAAAGAGACTTTCGTCATTCATGCCACCATTGGCATTTAACGATGTATGTCTAATATGGCGATTCTAAATGCACTGAAGTGATCCAATCATGAGTTAGCTCAGAGAGCAGTTAGGAAAGAGAACGCATGGCTGTTTACTGATTGTATAACAGATTTTATGGGATGCCAAATTCTAACAAAAATGCAGAGGTTTCTGATTCTTTGAAAAAGAGTCTGCCTTTGGGTGCTTATAAGCATTAAAATGTCCATTTTAAAATCCTATGACAGCAGTAACCATATTTTTCCACAGAATATTTACTAAACAAAAAACTCTGTTGGTTACAACTGTCATAGGATTTCAAAATGGACATTTTAATGCTTATAAGTACCCCAAGGAGGGTTTCATTTGAAAAAGCTCAATCATTTTGATACCTCAAAAGACACAGATGTGGGTACTTGACATTAGTAAGCAGGATCTCATCTCTTCTCCTGCTTCCCCAACCCCCTCCCTAAACATAGGCGAATCTCAAAGGTGATTGATTTGCTCTTACATCCTCAGACTTCTGCGGAAAATTTGCCAAAAAGCAGTGTGCTTGCCAGAAGATTGTTTTCTGCTGTTTTCAGTTTCATTATATGGACAATTAGTAACTGAGCTGACAAAAACCAAATCATATATAACTATTACATTTCTAACAATCAATCTGGGTAAATTTCATAAAAGAGACAGCTTCTACATGTAGGAGCTTATCCATACGATCATAAACGGTATTTCAAAATAAAGATCAACAGGGGTGACTAGTTGCTATGGGGTGCCCAAACCTTAGGGCTACCACAGAAATCCGTGGGCTGAGCTTAGAATAGGTTTAACCCGCCATAATCCTAATACAAACAACCCCTTTAGCACTTATAAGACGCCTCATTGGCAGAAATTAAGGTGAAAGCAGGACATACCACTTGACTGCAAGGTTTTGTACTTCTCCATTCTTATCCTCTAACAATTTCAGGAGCATCTTGACCACCTTCCTCTCACTGTCATCATCAAGCTTGATTGAATCTTTTTGAAGCTCAGCCATCAAGTCATTAGTTGCCATAAATCGGAAATCTTTGTCACTTGATGTCATCTGAAAAATTTAGAAGAGTTTAGGAGACCATGCATGAGCAAAGTTAAAAACAGCCATGATATCTGCTTTTGTGAATTTCAGTAGACCTATGAAGGTTTGGGTTAGAACAATGACCTTCAGTAACCCATCCTTGTCGTAAGAGGCAACTAACAGGATCAGTTGGTAAAGCTTGCTAACTTGGCTGCCACAGGGCTGCAGATCAATGTAATCACCAATTTTAATGTTTTTTCCACATTGCATTTTTGAATTAATGTCTTTAATAACTAATACTGTCAGGCAATGAAACACATGCATTTAACAAAGACACTGAAATTGTAGTTAAACAATAAACATGGTTGAAACACAGGTTAGCCAACCGAACTTGTCAGTGTCAACAAAGATGCGGTCGCAGCTGTGAAGGTTTGTTCACAGTGTGACTCAGTATCATACAGACAAATTCAGGCCCAAAACTTTGAAAAACTCCTTCTTCTTTCAGAGTTCCTCTGCATGATTTGTGGTACCATGTTTAATCAGTTAGATAATTTAAAAGGTGAAAGTGAGGTGTGACTGGCTCAACTTACCAGCGTAGACACCTGACTTGATCCAAAAAGCTAGCCAAGGAGGTAATATTATTGGGACAAACCACAGATGCGTCATTGCTATTTAGCATTACAGTGTACTTACAGATTGTAACATACCTGTCTGTCATTAAACATCTGTGTTTAATTCCATTTAAGTTATCAGCGAATTAGCTACTAGCTGGGTTATGGTATCATTTGAAATTTAAATACTGTAACATTGTGATGATTATGATACACAATACAATAACAGTAACTGAATTACAAGAATATTACAACACAGTCTGGGACCCCCATTTTGTAGTCCAAGGCAACGTTCCTCAAAGGAATTGTAGCTCCATGACTGTCGTAAGTCTATGTTAAGTTACGAGTAACGATCATCCTGGCGTTACCATCACTTTGAGGAACAGGAACCAGGACCCCGGAAAATAAAGAGTATGAGTCAAAGGAACCTGAAAATGCAGGACTCGAGGTACATCCCTGTGTGTGCCTTTGTGAAAGTATCTGTG
This sequence comes from Haliotis asinina, assembly GCF_037392515.1. Lineage (NCBI taxonomy): Eukaryota > Metazoa > Mollusca > Gastropoda > Lepetellida > Haliotidae > Haliotis > Haliotis asinina. The sequence continues at coordinate 36,368,057 of NC_090282.1, forward strand.
CCCGTACCTTTTCATGATCTAATTAAACTTACAACAATTATGCCATTTCAGTTTACTGTTAAATATTTCAGCAAACATCATGTAAACCTGTAATATTGAGATCTGGATTATCTTTCTCAACACTTCCAAGGTGGCAGGAACTGTAAGACTGACAGCAACACCAATAAACAGTTTATTGGGGTGCTAAAATAGGTTTTGAATCATCTGTGTTGGTCAGATTTATCAGATTTTTGATTGATGGTATGATTTTCATGTCGCGTAAATGGGTTGGGTTTTGCCAGTACTTTGGTAATGCATATATTGTGGTATGTGTTGGTATGTATTGCAAAATATTGTGAAAGAGTAACACATTGCTTAAAGTACTTAAATTACTGTTTCCTTTCTTTGGATACAATACCACTGGCCACTGTCAGGACTCTGGTTGTACTAGAGATCAATTGAAAATATTTCAAAATTGAAGGCTTTGTCCTAAAGTTTAGAAATGCAGAAAAAGCACATGCAGTGGCATCTACCACTTTGGCTTGTTTATCTCTTCAACAAGTGCCAGTGCAACTTTAATTTTTATCTGTACTGTTTAAAAGTCATGCAAATGCAATTATATGAGCAACAAACACTCTCAAAACTATTAAAGAATAATTATAACGTTACTAGTAATTTTTGTATACTTCATTACAAAAATTACGATCACCATGATCAATGTCACAGAAATTGCTAATTTTATCAATGAACCAGTTTATGAAACAGGTACTGCAATATATCATGTTTTGAAGTTCGCATTGCAATATAACAACCAACTGGTATTATCAACCACACTTATAGTCTTGACACCAGGACACATTAAAAATAATTCATTCAGGCCATTTCAATACATATTATGCCTTGGTGGACAATTTAAACACTACATGAATCTGCTAAATACTAAATGTACTTTGGCAAAAAAATTTCAGTCGCTGTTAGAACGGTTAGTTTTAGTTTTTACACTGGTGTCAAAGTACTGACTGTAATGGTATTCCAGCAAAATTTCAAGCATTAAAGGAATGTACTTTTGTGCATTCCTTTTGTATCAGTTATACTTCATCTTCCCTAAGCTGTATCATATATAATATATTGCAATACATATCTCAAGACAAGAGATACAGATAACTTTTTGAGTCATTGTACTCGTGTGTTCACTTCTATTGGGTATCTAATTTTCGTTTGAGTAATCAAATAAATGCTGCCCACCTCATTAAAACTCAATTAGGTATTTTGTCATTTTCCATTATCAATTGTAGAAATATAATTACCTGTAAGTTTAAATGTTGGTTTATGTGTGCCTAATTTATATTTGATTTGAAACATAAGAAATGACAAGAAAAATGTTGTTAAGTTCATGGGCTGGAATAGGACTTCTGAATGTATCTCTACTTTTTTCTGTCCCAACAAGAACACTCAGCAACAGTCTAAAAACATCACTGAGTATAAGTCACAGCAATAAATATTGACTTGGACAAGTAAAAGAAACAATGGAGTTTGCATTCAGTTATATATGAAAGTACAAAGCTGAAATATCTGAACTGCTCTGCAAACCATTGTTTTCGCATTATTTTGAATGTTTCTTTTTTGTCAGAGATTGAAGAAGGAATTGATGTGGCCATATTTTGACAACCAGGATGCTCATATAGTAAGGGTTCAGATTGGACTTTCGGCATGCACCGCTACATACTCCATCACCAGAAGGTACATCCTGGACAGCAAAGCAGGATACGAGACCCATTTTGCTCATAATGTAATATGAATGTGGTCTGTCCCATGTTGTGTGCCTATGTGGTGGCCTTGAGATTTCCGAGTTCCCTGGTGGGATTTGAATCATAGATCTACTGATCAGAAGTCTGATGAGATGTTGAAAATGACAAAGAGGTTAACTTCATCAGCAAGATGACAAAGTAAGGATGTTATCTATGTGATGATCTTATGATTGTAGGACAAAAACACCTGTGGACAAAAAACCGGCATGAGTACCTGTGGACAAAACCCCGAACATTCTTTAACTACAGACTGATTGACTTAAGTGAATGAGTAATAGAGATTATCAGTGATAGGGATTAACAGACTTCATTAATTAACTTAGAGTAACTGAGCTTAGAGTACTAAGAGTGAAGCTTCATAATTGATGAAGACTAACTGACTTCAAGAGTATTAAAAGTAATTTACTTAGTATTCAGATATGTACATAGTATTAAGTATTTCAAGACACAGTGATATTGTATTGGTGCTCATAATGTATGTGATGTCGACTTAATAAAGTACTTGAATAATAAACAATCTTCATTATTCATTTGGAGCTCTGGGAATTTTGTCAAATATGGTGGGGGTTTTCGTCCTGAGGGTTTTTCACCCCAGGGGTTTGTTTACAGGTATTTTGTGTCCGCACACTGATTTTATACCTTGTTTCATAGAATACAGCTTGAGTGCTTGTCAATTATGGCAGTTCCTAACTCTTAAAGAACTGTAGTTGAATGTTGAAATTATCCAAGAGGATATGGTAATGGTCTGTAAATAATCAAGTCTGGGCCAGAAAATACAGTGACCAACAACATGAGCACCGTCTCACGCAGCTGGAAGATGATGACATGTGTCTACCAAGTCAGTGAAACTTTGTAATATGCACAGGAAAGAGTTCCTTCCTTTCCCCCATATTCTGTCTTACGCAGATCAACAGACGAAACACCAAGTCAAGTGGATTTACCTTATAAACTGTACTTAATCTGAGGGCTTTTAGTGTTTTTGTGAGTCCTCTTGTATTTGTTGTGTGGAACGAGAGGAACTCAGTTCTTTCATGATATGGCAGTATGACTGATAGAAAAGAAATGACATTTAAGAATTAGAAACTAGTATATATACTTTAGAGTCTTTTTTCTGATTCGCCTTGACATGTCACATGTTTATTCTGTTCATAAGTTACACTTGCTGTATCATTCCAAATGTAGGAACTAGCAATAAAAGGAAACACGGAAAATATGCCAGCACATGCTTAGTTGGCACCAACGTGCTCGGTATGATTTTGTGGTAAGTGTTCATGACAAACGTATAAATAACGAGACAGTCTCCGGAAAAAATGGCAGCGACCATGATGACCGGCAAGTTTGGCGTTCTCACCTTCTCAAGAAGATTTGCGATATGATACGACACGCTAGCCATTTTGGAAGAATCTTACAATGTGTGGCAACAACGCATTCACAGTAGTTGGCTTAAATCACACTTCTGTGAGTAAATATCTCATGTATCGTCTCTAAATCAGTACATCCACCAAACGGAAGTGTAAGAATTCTCGCGCATGCGTACATGCACCTTGCATGCGCGCCATCTTCGGCGAGAAACGATTAGTCGCGAGATAACTCTCCTGTTGGCGAGATAGCGGGAGCATAAAGAAGTTGTGAGTGTAGCAGTTGTATCAAGTGGAACCTTTCCGACGCATCGGCATGGATTCAGCCACACAGCGACGAGACCAAGTCTGCACACATAATGTTTTAATTACAAAGTACAAACGAATTTCTTAACATCCACATAGTTAAAGTACCACGATAATTATGAGAAAAGAATGTTCCATTGTGCCTTTAAGGGCACAACAAACGCATCTCGTTTTTTTCATGGTAACGTAATACCAATTTTATTATACGCTTTCGCTTGTTTGATACTACATCTTTCGCGAGTTTAATAAAAAAGGTATTTCACGGAAGCGAGTTAAGTATTTTTGTTTGTTACTCTAGACACATAAATTGACGGAAACTGACTTCAATGTGATCACTGCCATATCCATTTTCAGCGAGTCAAGCAAGGTCTAAAACCATTGAGACAGAAGCATTAGCATAACTGTAATCACAATGACGACACATGTCGTACGGTACTACCCTTGTGTAAGATTGCCGCAAAAATTCTACAGGAGTAATAATGTTGATTATGCAAGGGCATCAGTTTAAAACGATATGCATTGTCAGTTTAAAACGATATGCATTGTCATTTTAAGAAAGTGATTGCAACAAAAGATTTAGCTGTGATTTTTATTTAATTGTTCGTTGTTTCACTTGCTTGTTCTTCACGATTTACGTTCAACAGATAAGTTACCTTTTGCACATAATTTTGTATGATAGATCAATATCTGCACAATGTGCTCAAGGTACATGAGTTGTATTGACTCCCCAAAATGAAAATGACAAACACCAAGAACTTAATCATCCAGTATCTTGTGTACCCTCCCCCTGCCCCAAGGACACATGTCCACCTTGCTCTCATGCTCTTTGTCAAAATGAAAACTCGCATTCCATCCACTCTTCTAGAGTTCGGCGGAGTCCTGGGAGAGGCACTAGTGCTGGGTGACGTGTGTACATATGTCGACTAAGTTCATCCCAGGTTTGCGTAATTGCCCTGAGGTCTGGCTACATTTATGCTTAGTCCTTGAATATATGTAATTTTGATAGTAACACGCTAACCCATATAAACTGAAAAGGAGTCACAAGGAGACCAGAGATTCATGAGAAAATCTAGACTTGTTTTATTTAAGACTTTAGCACTGCCGAGAGGGGTTTGAATTAGGGAAAATAATGTGGTCCACGGACTGTGAGACACATTAAGGTCTGGCGAGCATGCTGGCAAGTCCGTCCGCTCTACACCCTGCTGCCTAAGGAATTCCGTGACAATCATGGCCCAATGAGATCTGTTCGTTTTCGTCTTGCAGTAAAGGCGGTCGACCATGAAAGCCATGCATAACCTGCAATGGTATGGTTGTAGGAGTCTGAATCACGTCCTTATAACTCTGTTCGGTAAGATTACCGTCGGCCACGTGCAGTTGAGTACACCTAGTAGAAGTTATCCCTGCCCTATCCATGACTAACACCCCCACCCCACCCACCCCTGTCAAATCGGTTATGTGTGACCACAGATGCATCTGTGTTTCGCTCTCCATTGGGACGAAAGATCCTCTGCCGACAATTATAGATGGTCAAACTGAATCTGTTTTCATCTTTCATCATGTGAGAGGCCATTGATTGCAGCGCTCATAAAGTCTACTCCATCTCAAACGCGCCGACCAGGTACGTGGATTTCGTGGTGGACGACAGGCAAGTCGCCTACAGCGGTCCGACTAGCTTTAAATGTCAACGAATTGGATTTTCTTATATTGTTAACATAAAAGTGTTATGTCATCTGGTTTTGAACGTCTGCTGCGTTAAGGAATCTGTTACGTAACGCACTGTAAATCATGTGCTTATCATCTCGGACTGTTATGACACCGGGGAAACCTGGTCGACGTGCCTATTCCACGGATCTATTGGCCTGAAGTCTGACAATAACTACCAATAACATTCAGACTCACATTAAAGCGGACAGCAAACTGCCTCCGAGTGTGACCAAATTCTAACAGGCTAAAAGGCTAAAAGCCTGACCCCTTTCAGCAAGTGTCAAAAACTTGTTATATTGAACTGCGATTTTCAACAGGTGACTGGACAGTGAACAACAGTGAAAATGCATGAATGCATAGGTTCTGTCCTCTGCTTTCCATGGACAGAGCGACATATAAATTGACGAACAGTACAGTAACTAATATTAATGTTCAACGAAGCAACAGGGACTAATGAACATTCTAAATTCATGTTTACGCCAGTCGACTGTCACGATCCAATATATAACTCCCAGACCAAAATACATGTATCACCATCCAACATAAGTCATGTCAATACAATATATTTAATGTATAAAGTACTAGTATACAAGGTGCCTGTCTACATAGCACTGCTTTGATTTGTTGGCTTGGCCAGGTGAGATGTATGTGTGAGAAAAACTATGTATGTTGGAATGCTCTGGCAATATCGAGATAGGGTACACCTGCAGAGATCTTAACACATTATACCCATATGGGGAATCGAACCCGGGACTTCGCGGTGAAGAGCGAACTCTTTAGCACCTAGGCTACCCCAGCGCCTCATGTATGTGGCGAGGTGAGACTAACTATGTAAACGGCACATAGGGAGAGATAACAATATGTGGATGCCCCTCAAAGCAGTTACTTGGTATATAATATTCATACGCCCTGTCCATTGATGTGTCCATCCATTGATGTGTCCATCGATTGATGTGTCAATGCGAAGAGGTGAGATAAATTTATAAATAGTATCATGTGATGTAAAACTGGTAATGATGAGCCTTGCTGACTACGCAAATATCATCATAATCCTCTTGGCTGCATTATTAATCTTACTTTATAGTTTTGAACACAGGTTAATCTATGGTACTACCCAGTTTGTGCAGCGCGTCATGGGAAGTGAAAAGTGGAACATTCGCTGGAATAGGCCCATGTACAGACTAAGACGGATTCAAGCCAACATATCCGAACTTGTCTTCTTTCTAAAAATCAATGAAAGTATATATTTACACCATTGCATTTTACGTTCCTTTTGGCACTAATTTGAAGGAATTGCATCTCAAATGTAAACAAACGCAGCCCACTCGCGAAACAATTGCAGCGATACCGGTAATTTAGCGGTAATAACAGAAATACATCGGCCATATCGGAAGCAATGTCGGTAATACTGGAAACACGATCGGCCATCTTCGGAGATTTTTCGGTCGCGAGCGAAAACTCACGCAGCAAAACATGGCGTCGTTGGAAGAAGCGCCCGTCTCGGTGAGATTTGTTTTTAGTTTCTACTATTACATTTTTATACTTATCCATCTTTGATCACCCGTGTTGAATGCGTTTAGGTATGAGGTGTTGTCGGGGCAATAGCTTATGTTTTTAGGAAAAGATAGTCACTCTAGGAGAGTATCACAAGTCATGCCCCTGTAGTTTGTTTACATCTGAACATCGAAGTCATGCCGATGATTACGAACGTGCGCCAGATATAACATCATTTTTTTGTAAAATGTGTTTAAATTTGTCAATTGCACTTCGTAGCAAGAAAAATTATGGCTCATAAACTTCTTCATGGCGCACGTTCATGATGTTCGTAATCATCGGCACGACTTCGATGTTCAGTTGTAAACAATCTCCAGGGGCATGACTTGTGACACTCTTCTGCAGTGACAATCTTTTCCTAAAAACATAAGCTATTGCCCCGACAACACCTCATACCTAAACGCATTCAACGCGGGTGGTCAAAGATGGATAAGTATGAAAATGTAATAGTAGGAACTAAAAACAAATCTCACCGAGACGGGCGCTTCTTCCAACGACGCCATGTTTTGCTGCGTGAGTTTCTGCTCGCGACCGAAAAATCTCCGAAGATGGCCGATCGTGTTTCCAGTATTACCGACATTGCTTCCGATAGGGCCGATGTGTTTCTGTTATTACCGCTAAATTACCGATATCGCTGCAATTGTTTCGCGAGTGGGCTGCGTTTGTTTACATTTGAGATGCAATTCCTTCAAATTTGCTGTAATTCCTTCAATTACTTAGGGGGCCCTGTAATAGGATTGTCAAGGAGAATCTACACAACCTTGGGAAAGTTCGTTGTGGGTTAGACTGTTCAGTTTCGGTGACGTCTGTGGTCTCTTTGTACCTCAGTACACAGTCCATATACGATCCTGTAGGTTCAGTGACGATCTAAGGCCTGAATTTGGTACCCAGATGAAGCTGATACAGCTGATATGGTACGCTTTTCGAATAATAATGTATTAAATGTAAGGTCCAGGGGTAAAACAGACCTTCAGCAACGCATGCTTGGGCGACTATGCTTGTAAGAGGCGACTAACGGGATCGGGTGTTCAGATTGCTGACTTGGTTGACACATGTCATCTGTCCCCAATTGCGCAGATCGATGCTCCTGTTCTTGGTCACTGGATTGTCTGGTCCAGACTCGATTACTTACAGACCGCCGCCATATAGCTGGAATATTGCTGAGTGCGGCGGAAAACTAAATTCACTCACTCACTCACTCAATATCATCTACATCAAGTTTACACAAAAGAAAGGAAATCAGTCATTATGGACATAACAGAGCTCCAAGCTGCTGTCTCTCGTCTTACACATCGTCAGTGATGAGACGCCATGTTTAACACTAGTGACGGCCTTGAAACAGCCACTCCTAACAACTTTTTTTTCGCCTTTTCTAAACAGAGCACCTCCGAATTGATCTCTAAGCTTCTCACTGTAGTTTTGAAGGATAGCAAAACGAGGGCTCCATCCATGATTCTTTTGTCATGTGTATATTTTCAAGACGTCTGAGCCAAACACAGACTTTTGTCCACAGGAAGGACTTCATTTGGTGTATGAATATCAGAAATACTTCATACGAGAACTCTAATTATGTTTAAATCCAACAATACTGACCGTACAATAGCTATTTAAAGTAATATTTTTGTTTAGCTGTGGTAAGTTCAAAGCCAGAATGACTTTAAAGAATATCTCAAGCTGAAAATTGCGTGGAGAGTCCTATCGTGGTTTAGAGATTGCAATGTCCACCAGTTGTGGCACTGTGAGTAAAATGTCTATAGATCATCCCCGCCCCCCACAAGTCAATACTAATATACTGATGGCCTCCGAAGTCCACACCGCCGTCACAACCTGACTATCATTTGACAAACCTTAATATGCACTCCATATGTAAGCGTTAATGCTTCCAGCTGCACCTCTGTAACACAGAGATGTGTACACATTTATATTATTCCTAAGCGACTAAAAAGGAAGAAATGTGTCCGATTGTAATGTAACAGTTATAACCAAATATGTTCAGACATCAAGGGCACTATGAACTGTTACGAAGAATGCCGAATGCATTGATGGAATGTATTCATTCTTTAGCTGTATCGTTTTAAAAGTTTGTGGATCGCGGAAATTATTATGCTAGCTCGATTGACGTCATGGAGCGGTACTTATGATGTACGTACAATGCCATGCCTCGCATTGAAATAAATAGCCGCAGATCACTAATACAACCATTGTCAAATTTTATTTTTATAAAATGTCAAGTAAAACTTAAAACTTAAACTTTTTTACTTGAATTTTTTATCCAGCACTCCAGAAGTATTGTAATTTATGTTAAAATTGTGTGCAAGTGGGTGGAATAGTAGAAAAGTCTTTCTCGAGAATGAAGAGATGTATATGTTTTCCATTTTCCAGAATGTTCATCTATTGATTTCGCCTTGCACTCGTACCATGTCACGTGGTATTTCCATTATATCTGCTGCATATGCCATCCTTGGTTGTTTGACCATCAGTCGTGTATTTGAAAAATCTTCAACCGCCTGTTGTCGGCAGTTGTGTATCCAGTGATCCTCTGTGAACACTTGATCATGAAAGCTGTGTGCTCGGGGATGTTCAGGGAACTGTTCCTGTTCTCGGCAGTTGTATTGTCAGATGTTGCATTGTCCATATCAAGCATGAAGGAATGCATAGAACAAAAGGCACAGAAGGAGAGTTTTGTTGTTATCAAGAACATTGGCATCAAAATGTGCGAAACGAGATGTATTGAAACTGGTGGTTGCTTGAGATTCGAATTCGATATTGCGACTTTAACTTGTCGTCTTAGACTCGGTGATTCGAATGGACTTAAGAAGAAGGAAGGATTCAAAGCTCATCTGAAGACACATTCAGACGTAAGTTGGAGTATCTGTTAGTATGTAATCCTATCAAAATGACTAGGTGATTGTATGATTTTGTTTGAATTCCAATTTGGGTTTTTGTTAAGCTTAGATGCAAATGACAATAATTATAACACAATTATCATTTATTCATATCATACACATGTAATATACATTGCTGATTGTGAATAAAAAACAAAAACAGACAACAAACGTATCAGTCACAAAGTGCAATGTTATGTATTTGTAGCAGCCGGGATACTGAACCCTGACTGGGTGGGCGTGAAGTCAAGTGTAACGGAAACTTTCGTTTGGTTGGTTCATTTGACGATACACACAGAGTGTGTGTATAGAGATTTGAGTTTTGTAAATACACACTAATTTTCTTTCGCTTTTGGTTCGATCCAATCATCAACTACTGACATGGTCAAATATGGAAACTGTCATTCGTCCAAGTACCAAGCATCGGTTTCCGTCCGATCCTGTAGAAAAATGGATGTTGTTCGTTTGTAATCAACAGACATAATTTATCATATGTACAAGTACCACAACTGTCTGTCCGGAAATACATATTGTGACAGAGACAGAACTGAGGAGCACGAGCCATAAATCAATGTGTTTTGTTTACAGTGTATAGACTAATTGCACATACATACATACATACACACACACACACACACACACACACACACACACACACACACACACACACACACACACACACACACACACATACATACATTCATACATACATACATACAAACAAAATCGATCGATCGCAGATCGATGCTCATGTTGTTGATCACTGGATCGTCTTGTCCAGACTCGATTATTTACAGACCGCCGCCATACAGCTGGAATATTGCTGAGTGCGGTATAAAACTACCTACCTACCTACCTACCTACCTACCTACCTACCTACCTACACACACACACACACATACACACATACATACATACACACAAGTCCACACCGAAAGGTATCAAAATCTGCAAAATTGTGTTTTGCGTTGCATGTCTCATTTTAGCACAATCATTTATTGGACCATGCCCTGTGAATCTTCCAAATAATATGTGGACGTGAGGTAATTATATATCTGCAATATATGTACGTAACACGATAGAGAATGTTTTAAGTTCTGATTTGAAAGAAAAGTCAAATGGTAACTCTTATGACCAAGTGGAACAGCACCCATACCACTGAATGGACGTGTACAAGTTCGCAAAACCTGTGTCAATATACAGATCGAGTGAGATGATATTTACGTCTCTTTGGGCGATATTTCCTTCTTACAGAAAATAATATCACAATGGGTTGTGGTGACATATTTAAAAGAACAAATCATCTGATAGTTACCTACAGTTGAGGTGGATATTTTACGGACAAATCAAGTCCAAATCGTTTCCATGGAAATCATAAAAAACATAAATACCAAAAATCTGTCAATAGCACAAGACAGAAGTTCAAGGTCTGAATCCTAACTCTGCCAAGGTTTGCTAAAAGATAATAAAACGTTTTTGTGTTGTCCTCCGGAAACGAAGCCCACCCCACCCTTTTGAGGCTAAGTCCAAACCGTTCCCATGGAAACCGAAAAAAGTAAGAAATGACAAAAAGCTGTAAATAGAAAGACACCACCTTAGGTTCTGTTTGTTATATCTACCATTTTTGTTGAAAAGTATTTAACAGGTTTTGAGTTATGCTCCGGAAGCAAAATTATTACGGACAGACGGACGGACGGACGAGGCGTGGTATATATCCCGCCCGCATTACATACCAGGGGAACAAAATGGAAGCTTTTCAAACATTGGACATCGAGAATATAGTTAGGCCGAGTATGTTACCAAGTGAGAAAACAAGAAATGAGTTTCATGCATTGTCCCCACGTGGATTCGAAAGTCATATTTACTGTCGACAGTATAAAATATAAAATATATAAAATCAAGACATGATCACAACTGAATGTTCTGTAAAGAGCTCACAACGATTTCATGGGAGGGGACATCCGTGGGCGCGCACAGTCATTCATGGTTCTTTCATATCTGTCTTAAGGTAATCCCGGGTCCATGCAGTACCACGTCATGCAGTCTCGGTGCTAGATGTTTGGAGAGCCGATATGGAAAGCCTGTCTGTGTGAAAGGTAACTGCCTCCCGAATACCTTCTGATTGGTTAGCATGTGCTTGTCTATTTTACCATGTTACAGACTCATTTAGAGAAGCATGGATATTGTATATCATGGGTACATGATAGGACAGGGCAATTTTATGATTTATTTTCTCTGGAACACATTTGGTCTAGAATATGAGCTCATAAGAAATATTTTCGATCCACGAATAGAAGTTTGTAGTTTGTAGAAGGGGTTTAACACAGGAGAGCTTTCTTCGCCTTTTCTCTTGATTATATTGGTGATTCATTTGTAATTATTCCGTCATTTCAGTATGCATTCAGCTACGTATAAACTTAATGGTCAGTATCGGTCCTCAAGAATGCGTAACCATAGATTACATAAGCAAAGCGATGCTTAAAGGTCACGTGCAACAGTGAATAGGTTCGCGAAGCTTGAAACAGTATGCATGCCCCGAGTATGAGGTGGTGAGCAGTATCTTGGTTGTGTACACAAACAAGTAAATAATCTACTCGTTACATAAAAAAGCTGGTTGATTGTGGTGAGCAGCCTCTGTCACAAAGAAAGCTCAATGTCTGGTTTACTGACACCTATATGTCTGCCTGCCTGTCTGCCTGTCTGCTAATGACAGTATGCAATACACAGCTTCAATCATTGATCACATGCAAGTTGAAGCTAACGCCTATCAGGCTATACGCCATAAACAAAATAAATTTATTTATGACTCGTACACCCGAGTCCTGTCTCTGCCACATTATGTAATTAGGCAGGTGTGATACTTGTACTCATGACATGTTTTTATGTCCGTGGGTTGCAAACAAACTACATGTACATCCATTTTCTCGGATGAATGGGATCTGACGAAAACTGGTGCAAACTTTTGTCAGTTTCAGGTCCTGCTTTGTACTTTGAACGAATGGCAATTTCCAGCCACGCAGTAGTTCACCATCTCAACTGAGATGAGTTTTGATTGGAACGAACCCAAATTCAGAGAACATGCATTTATATATACAGAGAACATCTCTATATACAGTCTTTATGGATAACAACTTCTTCTAGTGTATATGATTTTGTTTGACAAAGGTATATGAATCCATACTGAAACGGCGCATCAAGTACAATAAAGGAAGTTGTTATCAATAAAGAATCTTACTTTCTTGTGACTCTCCATACATCTAAAATGCCCATCAAACACACCATCTTTCTGTATACACGATGAACCCTCAGCGTGTCAGCAAATGAACCAGCCAGTGGGAAGTCGTCGTTACACTTGAGAGCCCACCCACCCGCTACCATTGGGTTCGGTCTCCCGAGGGCTTCGTTTCGAGGGAAGTAAGCCCAAATATAAAATATTGCACTTTTGAATCGCGATTGTACGCTTAATATTTTGTCTATTTGTTTTTTTTACAAGCAGCAATGTATATTATATGTCATGAATAAGTGATAATTGTGTTTTATTTATGTTTGATTTTTTGGTTCCATGTGACCTTTAAGCAATGCTGTATCCTCCCTTATTTTATGAAACTACAGGGGGAAGGACGTTCTATGCTTCGAGATCCCAAGAACAGAAAAGAGATAAGAGGAACCGCTATGGAGACAACTTACTTCATGAAGCCTGCAGAGAGGGTGACGTTAGTCAGGTGCGAGCAATCGTGTCTAAGGGTCAAGTCGACATTGACAGCAGAGAGGGAGAGTACGGGAGGACGCCAGTGATGTTGGCAGCACGAGGGGGACATAGAATTTTGTTTGAGTTTCTAAGAGAAAAAGGTTGTAATATGTCACTTCTTGATAATAAGGAGAACAACATTCTTCATATGGCCTGCTATGGAGGACATATTGCGATTGTGAAGTTTGTTCTCTCGCTTCACATTGTGAACATCAACAGTAGAGAACATTACGGTAGGACGTGTGTAATGATAGCAGCATACCGGGGGAGAATGGATGTTCTAAAATACATTGTCAGACGGGGAGGCGATGTGTCCCTATTGGATAAAACCGGTGACAACGTTCTTCATTTAGCCTGTAGAGGAGGACATGTGGAGATGGTGAAGTACATCATATCACAGGACACTGTGGACATAAACAGCAAAGGACGTGGTGGTAGAACAGTCTTGATGGTTGCAGCACGTTTAGGATACAGAAACATATTTGACTTATGTGAATGTGCAGGTTGTAACGTGTCTGCAGTTGATGCTAAAGGCAACAACATTCTTCATGTGGCCATACTTGGAGGTTACATTATGATGGTGAAGCATGTGCTCGCTAAGAGACTTGTGGATATCAATAGCAGGGGAATGCATGGGACGACACCGATCATGGTAGCAGCAATTGAGGGACAAAGGGAAGTGTTTGACTTAGTAATGAGTAAAGGAGGTGATCCATCACTTGTGGACAGGAATGGTGACAACATCCTACACTGGGTGTGTCGTGAAGGACACATAGAGATGGTGAAGTATGTCATCTCACTAAACATTGCTGATATCAACAGCATAGGATACTATGGAAAAACACCTATATTGTTAGCAGCAACCCACGGACATCTAGAGGTGTTTGACTTGGTAATGAGTAAAGGAGGTAATGCGTCACTTGTGGACAAGAATGGTGACAACATCCTACATCTCGCCAGTTGGCAAGGTCGTGCGATGATGGTGAAGCATATTCTTTCCAACACTATTGTTGATGTTAATGCTAAAGACAAGCTTGGAAACACAGCAGCAACGATAGCAAACAAAATAAAACACAAGGAAATATATGATCTCCTTACATTGTACGGCTAATGGGAGCATTAACTGCCCGATGTCATTTAAACATAGTGGAACGTGATGATCTATAAATGATAAACATTCATCTTACTAATATAATATATTTTGTCCCCAAAGTGAAAACATCCTCTTTTATAATAAATGGATTACAAGTAAATTCCACCAGTGTTCCACTAGTGGCTATCATGTAGCACTCTTACTTTCTATGCCAGAGGCATGATAAAAAGGCAACTACACTATCCCCATAGTCTATCATCCGTCTCCTAAACGATCACGAAACTGACCAAGTCGGCAATTTCTCACGTCATCGTTAAAGGAGACATCGATGAACTACAATTCCCAAACAGATCATACTGCATCTGACAACATATCACAAACACTAAACGATAGGGGCACAGAGGGTCCAAGGCGACAAACGCGTATTCCCTACCTCAGATCGTTTTTACCAAAAAGCAACATTTTAACACGAAACGGATATGAAATACTGTTTTTAAAAAATAAAAAGATAAAAATAAAAATACAATTTAGAAACATATCGAAAAACACCCATGAAAGCAAGAACAAAAAAAGACAAAACAACAACAGCCAGCAAGAACATAAAATAAAAGAGTCATGGAATGCAAACAAACACCATCTTCAAAAAGTACTCACCAAACCTTAAAAACAAACCACATCATATGTCCACTTGACAAAATCGACAATTGTTCACGCCCAAATTATAATCCCACCTCAATATAAATCAGTAAGACTTACACGAGTGGATTCAGACTGAGTTTATTTATTACCGCTATGTATACAGACGTGTTAACAATGAAATAAAGCTAACGATAAAACTAAAATAAGATGTGCAATTACTGTTTACTGATTAATTCCTTTCTTCATAAACAAACCTTAAATAAATATTTCCAGAAAGAACGCAACACTTTAACATTAGTAATGGTAAGTAGTTGAAAAAGTTTAAATACTGATGGACATGTATATTAATACGGCTTAATATACATTATTCCATAGTTATGATAAATTTTTCAGTTTAATAGTAACTTTTCTATAAACTGTAGTTCATCTCCAATATTATCTTGACATTTTCGATTTACAAGATTTATGTTTTCATACGTACGAGTTTCATCTCTAAATTATGGGAAATGAGACTAAATTTAGATAAGCACTTCCCTTATTAAATGGAATAGACTTACATTAATAATCATGAAGCGTAATCTGGTCAATAACATCTTTTATAAATTTCACATTTCGATAAACTGGACAGTTGACTAAAGATTAACTGTACAGGCTGATTATTTATATTTGCTTTATAACTGTTAGATGATCTAGTGGTAATTAATGCCTTAACCGTACTTCACTTAATCCAATATTTCACAAAATACATTTCGCCTGATACGCCCATTTTCTTACACCATGGGTTTCCACTTCCTCAAACAAATATGCATTACAACTCCTTAAAATACTATTTTCAGACACAAGAAGCTTACATTACTGTTTAATCATTCTATATTGCCTTTGAAAAAATACCAGCAGATAACGGCCTAATTAGGCATAAACCATGGAATTACATGTTGATTTCTTAACTACCAATAACCTTTCACAGAATCCCAGATGCAAACTTTCAATATTTAAGCCTTTGTTATACCCTCAGACGCATAAGATAGTGTACTGCCAATATAACAATTAAAGACATATAAAAGAGATTCAAGGTTGTGAGAGAGCGATCTGACATTACTGTAAATTGGAAAAATGGCCTTCCTACCTTGATCAGAGAACTAAAGCTGTGCCTTTGAGAATCGGTTGTTATAATCAAAGACTATTCCTACATATATAAACATATCAACGGCCTCTACAACGCAGCCAGTATATAACCTGTGTTCTGACGAATTATCTTTACCACCTCTTCTGAAAACCAGTATCTTTGTTTTAGCAATATTTACGTATGTAAGATCATGACCACACATTAATCAGAAACATATGTAAACTTTTAAATTCATAAAGTATACAATAATCTTTTAGGGAAAGACTCCTAAAGGTCACAGAGAAAATAAAATTGATGATAATACTTCTGCTCTCTTCATCCGCTCAACACCCTGCTGCCTAAGGAATTCTATGACAATCCTGGCCCAATAAGGCCTTGCGATGTCGTCTTGCAGTAAGGAGGGTCGACCATGAAAATCATGCATAGCTTGGAATGGTAGCCTGAATCTCGTCCATATATCGCTGTTCGGTAAGATTGCCGTCCACCTTCGTGCAGTTGAGTACCCCCAGCAGCGGTTATCCTTGCCCAAAGCATAACCGACCCCTACCCCCACCCCCAGGACGAGAGCAGTAGTCTAATCGTGGCTGTGTATACAAATAAGGAAATAATCTACTCGTTACATAAACAATAACATGTTGATTATGATGATCAGACTCTGCCACAGAGAAGGCTCAATATCTGGTTAATTGACACCTACATGTCTACCTACGTACCTGCTAATGACAATATGCTATGCACAACTTCAATCATTGACCACTTACAACTTGAAATTAACACCTATCGGGCTTATATGCCATAAACAAAGAGTAGGCTAAGAGTATCGGCAAATGATCCACTGACCAATGAGAAGACTTCGTTACACTTGACTGCACACCCACCGGTTCTGACTGGGTTCGGTGTCGCGGCTGCTTTGTTTCGAGGGAGGTAAACCAAAGCACAAAATATTGCACTTTTTATTTGGGGTTATACGCTTATAATTTTGTTTACCTGTTTTGTTCCTTAATCAGCAACGCATTTTATGTAGCATGAATAAGTGATAGCCGTCTTTTAATCATGTTTGAGCTTGTGGTTGCAGGTGACCTTTAAGGAATCAGTTACGTAACGCACTGTAAATCATGTGCCTGTCATCACGGGCCCCATACTCCATGGATCAACCATCCAACGTACACATTCTGACTCACATTAAAGCGGACAGCAACCTGCGCCGAGTTTGACCAAATTCATTTTAAGTTGTGATTTCGGGTAACTGGACAGTGAACGACAGTGAAAATGCACGAATGCATAGGTTCTGTCTTCTACTTTCCATAGACAGAGTGATTTTGCACATGTAAATTGATGAACATTACATAGTTAATCTCACCTCGCCACATTCGTGAGGAGGTGAAGTAGTCTAGCTGTTAAAGCGTTCGACCGTCACGCAAGTCCAGCGTTCGATTCCCTACATGGGTATAATGTATGAAGGTCTTTCCATGTGTACCCTGCCGCTATATTGGTAGAATATTTCTAGGAGTGGTGTAAAACCATACTCATTCATTCGCCACATACGTGGTTAACCTTACCTCGCCACGCCAACAAATCAAAGCATTCCTAGGAAGACAGCCTCCTTGTATAGTTAATGCATTAAATACATTGTATTGACAAGACTTGTGTTTCATGCGGATGGATGTATTTTCTAGTGGGTGTAATATATTGGATCCTGACAGTCGACTGGCATAAACATGAATTTAGAATGTTCATTACTCCCAGCTGCTTCGTTGAACATTAATATTAGTACTGTTTGTCTCAATCTACACGCTCCATCCATGGGAAGTTGTAGACTGTACACCTGATACATGTGCAACGGGTGACCCTTTCATCTAGTGGGGTGATTTTCAAATGAAAACATATTATGCATCCTTAAACTTTAAGGTCACATGCAAAACACAACTTTGCAGATTCTCATACCTTTCTGTGTGGACTTACAGAAACAAATCATCAAAAATGCAAATTCAACTTATAAGGTTAAAAGTGTCTATGTCATTGACAAAATCCGTTGTCTGTTTTATTGACACCTATGTGTCTGCCTGCCTGCCTACTAATGACAATGTGCAATACACAACTCCAATCATTGACCACATGCAATTTGAACTAAACTCCTATATCAGGCTATACACCATAAACATACATTGATTCATGGCTCCTGCACCTGGGTTCTTTCTCTGTCATATTATGTAATTACACAGATAGGAAGAAGGTGTGATACTTGTACACATGACATGTTACAATATGTGTGGGTTGCAAACAAACTGCATCCATTTCCCCTGATGACTGCGACGAACGAAACTGGTGCAAACTCAGATTGTCACTTTCACGTTCTGTCTTGTACTTGGACGACCGACAGTTTCAAGCCACGCAGTAGTTCACCATTTCAGTATTTGTTGATTGGGTCGAATACAAACGCATGTATATATTTTCAAAACCCAACATCTCTATATACATTATTTATGGATAACAACTTCTATTGTATATGATGCGATGTTAATTAATATACACACTGATAATTATTGTCCAGGACTAAACCGGGTGTTTTCGTCTATTATGCATTTATGTTATTATTGCGGCAAGAAGCTACTACACAAATCTTTCATTGCGTTTGAGTCATTTCTGACAATAGAGGCTTAATAGGGACATATCCTCTAATAAAACAGTCAACAGTAATAAGACTTACTGAAGCACTCGAACAGTGTACGTACAGTAGGCACTTAAAACAATATTATTATTCAGCTATGGTAAATTCCATAGTATTCCTGTACTTTAAATCAGGCAACTCACAACAGATGGAGAGCTACAGTTATGCTTTATCCAGATACCCGGGAAAGGAGCCATTTGGCAACGTTCAGCAAATCAGTCTATATAATGCACTTTGTGTGTCGCCGAGTCTGTGCCTGACTGAGGTCGTAGTATCAAATCCCAGATAGGATTCAACCCAACAAAACTTCTAGAATCGGCAGTTTTCTGAGAAAGTGTACTCCGAAACATAACACGTGTTACGTTTGCCTACATTGTGAATATGAATAATCCATAGATCATCCACGTCGGCTACACGTCAGAACTAAAGGGTTCGAACCACACTCCTCCGACACAGTTTGACTATTTTGATAAATATTAATGTGCGTATGTAGGTGTAAGTGCTACCAGCTGCACCTCTGTTACACAGAGATGTGTACACATTTATATTATTCCTAAGCGGGCAAAAAGGAAAAATTTTTCCCCATTGTAATGTAACTGTTATAACCAAATATGTTCAGACATCAAGGGCACTATGAACTGTTACGAAGACGAGTTTTACAATGATTGCAGAAATGAACTTTACGTCTATCGTTTATAAATTTTGTAAATGATTTTATCTGAATACAACCGAAGTATTGCAATGTGTGTTAATATTGTGTGCAGATGGGTGAATTAGTGCAAAAGTCCTTTTCGAGAATGCAGAGACGTGTATCTTTTCCATGTACCAGAATATCTCTTGCTTAATTGATCTCGCTTTGCACTTGTTCAATGAGAGTGTGTTACGTGGTAGCTATATAACAACTGCATGCGTCATTCTTAGTTGTCTGATCGGCAGTCATGTATTTGTCTTCAAGTATCTGTAGTCAGCAGTTGTGTATCCAGTGATCCTCTATAAACACTTTATCATGAAAGCTGTGTGCTCGGGGATATTCCGGGAACTGTTCCTGTTCTCGGCAGTGGTATTCTCAGATGTTGCATTGTCCATATCCAGCGTGAAGGAATGCATAGAACAAAAGGCACAGAAGGAGAGTTTTGTTGTTATCAAGAACATTGGCATCAAAATGTGCCAAGCGAGATGTATTGACACTGGTGGTTGTTTGAGATTCGAATACGATATTGAGACTTTAACTTGTCGTCTTAGACTCGGTGATTCGAATGGAATGGAGGAGAAGGAAGGATTCAAAACTGACCTGAAGACACATTCAGATGTAAGTTGGAGGTATCTGTTAGTCCGTAATCCTATCAAAATGCAAGGTGATTTTATGATTTTGTTTAGATTCAATATGTGAACCTGAGATAATTTTCTGCAATATATGTACATTAGACGAAAATGAATGTTTTCTGATTTGAAAGGAAATGGTAATGTTTATAACCAATTCGAAACACTACCCATACCAATGAATGTCCCCACGTGTCGACACTAGATATAAAAGCAAGACATGTTTACGTGCTGAATGTTCTGTAAAGAGTTCACAACGAATTCATCGTTGGACATCCATGGCCGCGCACAGTCATTCATGGTTCTTTCACATCTGTCATAAGGTAGTCCCGGGTCCATGCAGTACCATGTCATGCAGTCTCGGTGCTAGATGTTTGGAGAGCCGATATGGAAAGCCTGTCTGTGTGAAAGGTAACTGGCTCCCGAATACCTTCTGGGTTGGTTAGCATGCGCTTATCTTTATTACCATCTTGCACACTCATTTGTAGATGTTTGAATATCTTATATATCCTATCATATGATAGAACAGGGCCTTTTCATCATTTATGATTTAATTTCTAGGGAACACACGGGGTTTGTTCTGATCTAAATATTCCCGATCCAGGAATAGAACTTTATACATTGTAGAAAGGGTTTGAAATACGTGATCTTTCTTCGCCATTTTATTAAATAAATCCGTAAGTTATTAGTAATTGTTTCGTCGTTTTAGTGTGCATTCAAGCATTTGTAAACGTAAATACTTACTGGACAGCATTGGTCCTGAATAAAGCCCAACCAGAGATTCCATAAGCAAAGTGATGCTTAAGCAATGCTGTATCCTCCCTTATTTTATAAAACTACAGGTGGAAGGACGTCCCATCCTTTGAGATCCCAACAACAGAGAAGAGATAGGAAGAGCGGATACGGAGACAACTTACTTCATGAAGCCTGCAGACAGGGTGACATAACTCAGGTGCAAACAATCATGTCTAAGGGTCAAGTCGACATTGACAGCAGAGAGGGAGAGTACGGGAGGACGCCAGTGATGCTGGCAGCACGAGGGGGACATAGAATTTTGTTTGAGTTTCTAAGAGAAAAAGGTTGTAATATGTCACTTCTTGATAATAAGGAGAACAACATTCTTCATATGGCCTGCTATTCAGGACAGATTGCGATTGTGAAGTTTGTTCTCTCGCTTCACATTGTGGACATCAACAGTAGAGAACATTATGGTAGGACGTGTGTAATGATAGCAGCACACCGGGGGAAAATGGATGTTCTA
Organism: Haliotis asinina; assembly: GCF_037392515.1. Taxonomy (NCBI): domain Eukaryota; kingdom Metazoa; phylum Mollusca; class Gastropoda; order Lepetellida; family Haliotidae; genus Haliotis; species Haliotis asinina. The sequence continues at coordinate 36,389,506 of NC_090282.1, forward strand.
AAATACCTTCTCAAACGGGGAGGCGATGTGTCCCTATTGGATAAAACCGGTGAGAACATTCTCCATATAGCCTGTAGAGGAGGACATGTAGAGATGGTGAAGTATATCATCTCACGGGACTATGTGGACATAAACAGCAAAGGACGTGATGGTAGAACAGTCGGGATGATCGCAGCACAGTTTGGATACAGAAACATATTTGACTTATGTGCATGTGCAGGTTGTAATTTGTTGGCAGTTGATGCTAAAGGCAACAACATTCTTCATGTGGCCATTCTTGGAGGACATGCTAGGATGGTGAAGCATGTACTTCCACGGAGACTGGCGAAAATCAATAGTAGAGGAATGAATGGGAAGACACCATTAATGTTTGCAGCATTCAAGGGACATAAAGATGTGTTTGACTCAATTTTGGATGAAGGAGGTGTCCCTTCACTTGTGGATAAGAATGGTGACAACATCCTACATTGGGCGTGTCGTGGAGGACACGTTGAGATGGTGAAGTATATTATCTCACAGAACTTTACTGATATCAACAGCAGAGGACAAAAAGGAATGACACCAATCATGGTGGCAGCAGCTTATGGATATAGACGGGTATTTGACTTGGTAATGAGTAAAGGGGGTGATGCTTTGCTTTTGGACACAGACGATGACAATATCCTACATTGGGCGTGTCGTGGAGGACACGTTGAGATGGTGAAGTATATTATCTCACAGAACTTTACTGATATCAACAGCAGAGGACAAAAAGGAATGACACCAATCATGGTGGCAGCAGCTTATGGATATAGACGGGTATTTGACTTGGTAATGAGTAAAGGGGGTGATGCTTTGCTTTTGGACACAGACGATGACAATATCCTACATTGGGCGTGTCGTGGAGGACACGTTGAGATGGTGAAGTATATTATCTCAAAGAACATTACTGATATCAACAGCAGAGGTCGAGACGGAAAGACACCAATCATGGCGGCAGCAGTTAAGGGATATAGACAAGTATTTGACTTGGTAATGAGTAAAGGAGGTGGTGCTTTGCTTGTGGACACAAATGGCGAAAACGTCCTACATTGGGCGTGTCGCGGAGGACACGTTGAGATGGTGAAGTATATTATCTCACAAAACTTTACTGATATCAACAGCAGAGGGCATTACGGAAGGACACCAATCATGGTGGCAGCAGTTAAGGGATATAGGGGGGTATTTGACTTGGTAATGAGTAAGGGAGGTGATCCTTCGGGTGTGGACAGAAACGGTGACAATATCCTACATTGGGTGTGTACTGGAGGACACGTTGAGATGGTAAAGTATGTCCTCTCACTGAACTTTACTGATATCAACAGCAAAGGAAAAAACGGAAAGACACCAATCATGGTGGCAGCAATTATGGGACATAAACAGGTATTTGACTTGGTAATGAGTAAAGGAGGTGGTGCTTCACGTGTGGACACAAAAGGTGACAACATCCTACATTGGGCGTGTCGTGGTGGACACGCAGAGATGGTGAAGTATATTATCTCACAGAACTTTACTGATATCAACAGCAGAGGGCATTACGGAAGGACACCAATCATGGTGGCAGCAGTTAAGGGACATAGGGGGGTATTTGACTTGGTAATGAGTAAGGGAGGTGATCCTTCAGGTGTGGACAGAAACGGTGACAATATCCTACACTGGGTGTGTACTGGAGGACACGTTGAGATGGTGAAGTATGTCCTCTCACTGAACTTTACTGATATCAACAGCAAAGGAAAAAACGGAAAGACACCAATCATGGTGGCAGCAATTATGGGACATAAACAGGTATTTGACTTGGTAATGAGTAAAGGAGGTGACGCTTCACGTGTGGACAGAAAAGGTGACAACATCCTACATTGGGCGTGTCGTGGTGGACATGCAGAGATGTTGAAGTATATTATCTCACAGAACTTTACTGATATCAACAGCAGAGGGCATTACGGAAGGACACCAATCATGGTGGCAGCAGTTCAGGGATATAGGGGGGTATTTGACTTAGTAATGAGTAATGGTGGTAATGCGTCACTTGTCGACACGAATGGTGATAACATCTTACATCTCGCCAGTTGGCAAGGACATGTGCTGATGGTGAAGCATATTCTTTCGAAAACTGTTATTGATGTTAATGCTAAAGACAAGCGTGGATACACAGCAAAAATGCTTGTAAAGAAAGGAAAACGGAAGAAAATGTATGATCTCCTTACACTGTTGGGATAAACGGAGCGTTGACTAGCTGATGTCACTTGAACATAGTGGAAAGTGATGATCTATAAATGATAAACATCCATCTTACGAAGATAAAATATATTGTTACTAAAGTGAAAACATCCAAGGCTGGGCGGGACAACTTAGGAACAGCTAGCGAGTCCTAACTTGACACACAGAAGGGAGCAAGCTACAAAGACATATTTTATATCATTGGAAAGATCTCGAGGAGATGAACACGAAACGTTCATGTGCGAGTATGTTCACGTGTTAATAAGCTCACATACTGGCTCTGAAAATGCATTTCTGCAGAAATTTCTGGCAGAATTTTTTTCTGCAGGAATTTCTGGCGAAATGTTTCTCTGCAGATATTTCTGGCAGAAAATGTTTTCCTGCAGAAATTTCTGGCAGAATTTTTTCTCCTGCAGAAATTTCTGGGAGAAAATGTTTTTCCTGCAGAAATGTCTGGCAGATTTTTTTTTATTTCACTACCAGAATTATCTTAATTGAATAAAATTACAGACTAACTTTGGATACCTTATTATGGACTTTCTTTAGATGATGTCTTCTTGATAGTACAATCATAGTCAGAAAACTATCTAGACAAATACCATTCTGTGAAAATACATTTGAAAGGCTAAATATTTGGAAGAATGTGTATGAGACCGTCCTTTCACTTGTATCAGATAAATTGGGACACATGAATTTATGATCTGAATTGTTGAGCTTGGGGTATTTTTGCATCAGAATACGAATATCTGATTCATCAGCAGGAAACTGAAAACAGACAGTATGTACCCTTCTGTGGGTATAAAGTATCCTCATGATATTTTGCATGTATTTGTAAACTTCAGGTAATAAAAAAGGATGATGATGTTAATACCTCCAAGACCGGTATGAGGAATTTGAACAATTCATATCATTATATCATTAGATGTATTGGTTCAGTTCTGTGTTAGACTTATTCCATACACTGTGTTTCAGGCGTACTTCTTGGCAAAGAGGTCACAAGAGGCAGACGTTTTCAATCAGCACCCGTTCGTTTAATGCTGTTTTTAGTACTTAATGCCTCTTGATTATTTGCTTCATGGCTGCACTGTTTGTTGTTTTTAGTTCCCACCTGGCCTGATCCAGTTATCTACTCCTTGTTATTCAAGTACATGATGTTAGTCACAGCATTCGATAATTCTAATCACTTGGTTGTTGTCACTGTTAGCTTGAACATGGTATAAGAACCTACACAGAAACGTTGCTATGTGCAGTTAACACGAAGTTATTATTAATATAACCCGATAACGTGTATGAGTGTCTTAAATTCTTAACGTAAGTTGAAAAAAAACTAATGAAAGTCTTGCGCCATGCTTGAATTGTGAACCGAGAATTAAGTTGCCATTACATCGATGATGGTTAGAAAGACCCGCGGAGTAACATGTTACTGTCAGCCGTCTCATTGGGGGATGGACAATATCCCTTAGGAAAAAAGTCTTTGGACAAAATCCCATTCAAGAATGACTAATGTGATACAATATCCCGTTTATATTTGTTATTGCTACCCTTTTTCATCAAGACCCCAGCGAGTTAATTATCATCTCATCATGACAGAATCTAGTGAGATAAGTGTTTTCGTAACAAAGGTCAGTGGTTGAAATGTTAAATTGTATAAATGTGTCTGTGACGATGGCAGTTTATATCAGTGTTCTAGTGTACCGTCGTCACATTATCAGTTACATGTTTTTCAAACAGGTACTCGGTGGCCACTTCGGCATAAACCATTGTTTCAACGAGGCAATTACATTTTCGCGGGTATTTTCACTATGAACACTGATGCATTGTCGCATATAGGTATTGTTTATTATCTAATCTGGTGCGCTGTTTTTTCGGGAATGTTGATGAATTCAAATTATGGCTCACGTGTCTTACATTGTTATTATTGTATGTGTATAGTATATGTCCCGTTTCGTCTCTATTCGACTTCAACCCATATCGCATACAAAAACAATGTAGGCTTATTGGGATTGGAAAATGCACCCCAATACTGTTAAATTAATCTTGCACGACGTGAATCCACTAAGAAGTTACAACTGTGTTATAATGAAACGGATGGGAATAATGCATAAGCCTTTTAAATTGTAAAAGTTATGATTAAATACGGTCAAATTCACACTGTAAAATACTCGGTTGTCTGGTACTAATAGGCTTTCAACAGGGGAAAACGATATCATGCAACCAAAAAATCAAACATAATTAAAACACAATTATCACTTATTCAGGACATGTCATATACATTGCTGCTTGGTAAAAATCAAATAAACAAAATTATAAGCGTACAATCGCGATTCAAAAGTGCAATATTTTGTACTTGGGCTTACTTCCCTCCAAACGAAGCCCTTGGGAGACCGAACCCAGTCATAGCGGGTGGCTGTGCACTCAAGGGTAACGACGACTTCCGATTGGCTGGTTCATTTGCTGATACGCTAAGGGCTCATTGTGTATACAGAAAGATGATCTGTTTGATGGGCATTTTAGAAGTATAGCCAGTCACAGGAAAGTAAGATTCTGTATGGAAACAACTTCTTTTATTGTACTTGATCCGTCGTTTCAGCATGGATTCATATACTGTTGTCAAACAAAATCATACAAACTAGAAGAAGTTGTTATCCATACAGAATGTATATAGAGATGTTGGGTTTTGTAAATACACGTTCTCTGAATTTGAGTTCGATCAAATAAAAAATCATCTCAGTAGAGATGGTGAAATACTGCGTGACTGGAAACTGTCATTCGTCCAAGTACAAAGCAGGACCTGAAAGAGTTTGCACCAGTGTCCGTCAAATCCAGTCATCCGAGAAAATGGATGTAGTTTGTTTGCAACCCACAGACATAAAAACTTGTCATGTGTACAAGTATCACACCTGCCTACTTACATAATATGGCAGAGACAGGACTCGGGTGCACGAGTCATAAATCAATTTATTTTGTTTATGGCGTATAGCCTGATAGGTGTTAAGTTGAAATTTGCATGTGGTCAATGATTGAAACTGTCTATGGTATATTGTCTTTAGCAGACAGGCAGGCAGACATACACGTGTCAATAAACCAAACATTGAGCTTTCTCTGTGACAGAGGGTGCTGACTACAATCAACAAGCTTGTGTATGTAACGAGTAGATTATTTGCTTTTTTGTGTACACAACCAAGATTAGGCTACTGCTCACAACCTCATACTCAGAGGATGCATACTGTTCCCGCGAACCTATTCACTGCGCATGCGTTATGGGTGCAGCGCAGCACAGCTGTTGAAACCAGTCCCCCCCCCCCCGCCCCCCCAGCGCTAGAGGGAATTCAGTGAATCGTTTGAACTCCGATTTCGCGGGCTTTTTTCCATCGCGTTTTTTCAACTTTATTGGCAACTGAATTGGCACTTTTTATGATTTGTTTCGGTAAGTGCATACCTAAAGGTATCAGAATCTGCAAAGTTCTGTCTTACGTTGCATGTGACCTTTAAAGAAAATCTATATTAAATTATATAATGGTGGTGTTTAATCTTATTCAACTAAGATAATTCTGGTAGCGAAACAAAAATATCAGATCAGTTGATCACTCTAAGTGCTTATTACTTGGAATAAACATGAAACTACCTCTCACGCAGGAGTATCATTAATTGTAGTCTCTAATTTTGTTAAATTAAGATAATTCTGGTAGTGAGATAAAATTGTTCTACCAGAAATTTCTGCAGGAAAAAAAATTCTGCCAGAGATTTCTGCAGAAAAATAAATTCGACAGAAATTCCTGCAAATTTCAGAAATGCATTTTTAGAGCCAATGTGTGAGCTTATTAATACGTGAACATACTGGCACATGAACTCCTCGAGATCTTTCCAATGATATAAAATATGTCTTTGTCTTTGTAGCTTGCTCCCTTCTGTGTGTCAAATTAGGACTCGCTGGCTGTTCCTAAGTTGTCCCGCCCGGCCTTATCCTCTTTTGTAATAAATGGATTAAAGGTAAATTCCATTAGTGTTAATTTAACTGTGCAAACCCCAAATCAGGCAGTAGCCACTATCATGCAGCACTCTTACTTTCTATGCCATCTGCATGATAAATATTCACTACACTGTCCCCACAGTCTGTCATCCCTCTCCTAATCGATAACGAACTGACCAAGTCAGCAATTCTCGTATTATTGTTAAAGGAGATGTCCATGCACCACTATTCCCAAACAGATCATACTGCATCTGACAAAATATCACAAATTGTAAGCGATAGGGGTACAGAGGATCCAAGGAGGCAAACAAATCGCTAGTACCAAACGCATCACCTCAACACGAAACGGAAAGTCCCATTCAACATCAACAATTATCATGTGATTAAAAAACTCCAAACATTCCAATGTCCCAAATACCATCTTGTGTTGTACTACAAATCAACTAGATGTAAAGCCATATGTTCAGTCTGTAAATAATGTTACTCTATGTTTAGAATGATGAAACGAATGGGCAGAACCTCACTGCCCCTGCCCCTTCTGTGCCTACACTGCATAGTAACATCCGATACCTCTCTTGCAAACAACTTTCCACACATCATGGAAATTGGCACATAAACATTGACATGGGTAAAATCTACATCCGTCTTCAAACAAATAACATTTTGCATGCAAAATCTTTACAACCAAACCACATCACATGTCCACTAGACAAAATCGGTATCAGAGATTCCTTCAAGTAACGCACCCTCGTGCACTTGACCGAAACCACCAACATGCACAAACAAACATACCCCTGAAGAATGAGGACTATGATTTATGGATATACAACTTCTTTTATTCTGTGAATGCGACGAATAAAAGAAGTTGTATATCCATAAATCATAATCCTCATTCTTCATCTACTGAACTTTTAGAATGCCTATCAAAGATATCAAACATGCCCCTGCTCCGGTACAAACACAAATTAAAGCTGACATCGTTCTTAATTACGCTGTTCAATAACCATTTCGACCTATGGATGGTATACAACATGTATACCTCTCATTAACATAACAATGGTTCACTCTCAGCTTGTAAATAAGGAATGAATCGTTCCGGTTAAGTTAGCTAGTAGAGGAGGACATACACCACATAGAGTTGAAGGTGATTACCCCTAACCTAGAAATAAATGGTATCCAAAATAATACAAACAAACAAGTAAACAAAACACAAAAAACCAATGAAACTGCAACTATAAATGACAAAACATATACCAAAAAGAAACCAAGAAAACTTTTGAACATGGAGGCAATCAAGGTTCTGATGGCATTTTCCAGTATCTATTTGGGTATTCCAACACCCACCACCCCTCCAGGGATGTAATCAGTGAAAGAGATCAATACAGATAACACATAACCAAGTGAATCGAAATACACCAACAATCGTAATTAACAACCAACGAGCATGGTACGATAGTCAGCACCATGCTATGTCTGCTATACAACTTACAATCTGCACTCCGAACCTTGCTAATTGCACTCAGTGGGAAGTTGATAAGGATCCGTTAGACATCGATCACTTTCCTATTCATGTAACATTAGACATCATAAAACAAACGAAACCCAGAGTAATCATCAAGAACCAAAACTGCATAAAATTCCCAAACTTGTGTAACCAGTGTAACTTGTGTACAGACCTGGAAATCTGTTGTCAAAACCATACAAAATGAACAATTAACTTAACTCAAGAATCCATTCCCTTTACAATACCCGATGTAGACAAAACATCAAAACCCCGTGGACCGAGGAAGTTAAACAGACTAGGAAAGAGCACAATGGGCTCTTTGAAAGGTGATGTTCTCCATACCTGCAAGAAAGGGAACAGTCCCCTAGGATCATCTCACTTCTTACGAAGTAATAAAACTTCTAAAATCCGAATTAAATTTATAATATAAATTCAAATTACCAAAGTGGAAAGGCTCATTTAACATGGAAATAACTCATGATCATACAGTACCAAATAAAGGAACCGATAAAACAAAATCCTACTGATCCATTTCCATCACCCCTAATAAAATAAAACTGCGGAAGCCAGCTCTAAAGAGCATGCTGATGTCTCCAACCGCTCTACAGCCTGATGCCTAAGACATTCTGTGACAGTCTTGGCCCAACGAGGCCTCGCTTTGTCGTCTTGCAGTAAAGAGGGTCGACCACAAAAGGCATGCATAGCTTGGAATGGTAGGGCTGTAGGAGCCTGACTCATTAAAACGTTGTTCGGTAAGATTACCGTCGACCGCGTAGAGTTGAGTACACCCTGTAGGAGTTATCCTTGCCCAAAGCATGACCGACACCCTGTCAGATCGGTTATACGTGACCACAGCTGCATCTGTGATTCACTGTCCACTACAACGACAAATCCTCTGCCGACAATTATGGAAGGATCAGTTGAATCTGCTTTCATTCTGTGCGAAGAGCATGGATTTATTGCCTTGAAATCTGCCCTGCAGTCTACCAATAACATTCTGACTCACATTAAAGTGGACAGCAAACTGCTGTCAAGTTTCTAAAGATTTCTAATAGAATTCTAAAAGATTGTTTAAGTCTTATAGCCTGTCCCCTTTCAGCATTTCAGCATTTCAAAAACGTCAATGCAACAATGCATATGTACTGAACAAGGAATGTTTCTTGTGTTTACAAGCAACTTGGGTCTGCAGTAATAAATATACACTGATCCCCATACATGCAGATTTGCAAACCAAGTTTTCAAGAAAGTGTAGCATTAGAAATACTTGAAAACTGAAATGCTTCAATACATGTCTAGGGAAACAGAAAAATATGTTTAGTATGACAAGCTGTCTCTGTCGCTGACGAAATTCAGTGTCTGTTTTATTGACACCTATGTGTCTGCCTGCCTGTCTACTAATGACAATGCGCAACGTGCATCTGGGTTCTTTCTCTGTCATATTATGTAATTACACAGATAGGAAGAAGGTGTGATACTTGTACACATGACATGTTACAATATGTGTGGGTTGCAAACAAACTGCGTCTATTTCCCCTGATGACTGTGACGGACGGAAACTGGTGCAAACTCGGATTGTCAGTTTCACGTTCTGTCTTGTACTTGGACGACCGACAGTTTCAAGCCACGCAGTAGTTCACAATCTCACTATTTGTTGATTGGATCGAATACAAATGCATGTATATATTTGCAAAACCCAATATCTCTATATACATTATTTATGGATAACAACTTCTTCTGTTGTATATGATGCGACGTTTTGTAATATACACACTGATAATTATTGTCTAGGACTAAGACGAGTTTTCGTCTATCATGCATTAGTGCTATTATTGCGGCAAGAAGCTACTACACAAACCTTTCATTACGTTTGAGCTTTTGAAGCCATTTCTAAAAAGAGAGGCTTAATAGGGACATATCCTGCCAAAAATTATAACAGTCAACAGTAATAACAATTACCGAAGCAGTCGAATACTGCACGTTAAGTAGGCACTTAATTTTTTTTTTCAGCCATAGTATGTTCCAAACCAGAATGACTTAAAACAATATCTCCTACTAAATAAATCGTGAAGAGATTCATGATTCAGTGATTGGAGTGTCTACCAGTTGGCTAAACCCCTTCGGTAGTCTACTAATTAAGTGATTCTCAAGCTGATGACCTAGGTTCGTCATGTGAGTACAATGTGTGAAGCCCACTTCTAGTGTTACCCCAGTCGTGATACTGATGGGATAAGGCTAAAACTTGGAAATGAATACTGATCGCAAGACTGGACTCGAAATATGTAGCACGTCGGGAAGCGCACGTAATATCTCCAAGACATGCTCACAGTGTGTGGATGAAACACTCGATCGGGAGCCCATATGAAAAGAGAGAGCATTTGAATCTTTCGTTGTTCAGTATTCTATTCCAAAACATCAAATCAGACAACTCATAACAGATGGAGAGGTATAGTTATGCATTATCCAGGTACCTTAGAAAGGTGCCATATGGCACTTGTAGCAACATTTTCAGCAAATCAATCTATATAATGCACTTTGTGTGCTGACGAGCCTGTGCCTGACTGAGGGCGTAGTATCGAATCCCAGGTAGGATTCAACCCAACAAAAATACTAGAATCGGTACTTTTCTGAGAACGTTTAATCCGAAAGATAACACCTGTTAGGTTTGCCTACATTCTGAATGGTATTGTGAATATAAATATTCCATAGATCATCCCCGCCGCCTACAAGTCAGAACTGACGGGTTATTAATATGCGTATATAGGTGTTAATGTTAAAGGTGAAGGACCAAGTTTTCTGGATGATCAACTTCTTTATTTTTCACAATGGCGACGTTTCGGTATGGATTCTCATACCGTTTTTTCAAGCTTGAAAACGGAATAAGAACCCATACCGAAACGTCGCCATTGTGAAAAATAAAGAAGTTGATCATTCAGAAAACTTGGTCCTCCACCTTTAGCTCCGCAACTTCTAAAATTCATCTAAAACAGGTGTTGCGAAGACGAATTTTATAATGATTGCAGAAATCAACTTTACGTCTATCGTTTATAAATTTTGTAAATGATTTTATCTGAATACAACTAAAGTATTGCAATGTGTGTTAATATTGTGTGCAGATGGGTGAATTAGTGCAAAAGTCCTTTTCGAGACGTGTATCATTTCCATGTACCAGAATATCTCTTGCTTAATTGATCTCGCTTTGCACTTGTTCAATGAGAGTGTGTTACGTGGTAGCTATATGACAACTGCATGCGTCATTCTTATTTGTCTGATCGGCAGTCATGTATTTGTCTTCAACTACCTGTAGTCAGCAGTTGTGTATCCAGTGATCCTCTATAAACACTTTATCATGAAAGCTGTGTGCTCGGGGATATTCCGGGAACTGTTCCTGTTCTCGGCAGTGGTATTGTCAGATGTTGCATTGTCCATATCCAGCGTGAAGGAATGCATAGAACAAAAGGCACAGAAGGAGAGTTTTGTTGTTATCAAGAACATTGGCATCAAAATGTGCCAAGCGAGATGTATTGACACTGGTGGTTGTTTGAGATTCGAATACGATATTGAGACTTTAACTTGTCGTCTTAGACTCGGTGATTCGAATGGAATGGAGGAGAAGGAAGGATTCAAAACTGACCTGAAGACACATTCAGACGTAAGTTAGAGGTATCTGTTAGTCCGTAATCCTATCAAAATGCAAGGTGATTATATGATTTTGTTTAGATTCAATATGTGGACCTGAGATAATTGTCTGCAATATATGTACATTAGACGAAAATGAATGTTTTCTGATTTGAAAGGAAATGGTAATGCTTATAACCGATTCGAAACACTACCCATACCAATGAATGTCCCCACGTGTCGACACTAGATATAAAAGCAAGACATGTTTACGTGCTGAATGTTCTGTAAAGAGTTCACAACGAATTCATGGGAGGGGACATCCATGGCCGCGCACAGTCATTGATGGTTCTTTCACGTCTGTCTGAAGGTAATCCCGGGTCCATGCAGTACCACGTCATGCAGTCTCGGTGCTAGATGTTTGGAGAGCCGATATGGAAAGCCTGTCTGTGTGAAAGGTAACTGCCTCTAACTGGTTCGCACGTGCTTGTCTTTATTACCATCTTACACATGCATCTGTAGATGTTTGGATACCTTATATATCCTACCATGTGATAGAACATGGCCTTTTTATCATTTATGATTTAATTTCTAGGGAACACACGGGTTTGGTCTGATCTAAAATTCCCGATGCAGGAATAGAACTTTATACATTGTAGAAAGAGTTCAAAATACGTGAGCTTTCTTCACCATTATTAAAAAGAGAATCCGTAATATATTTGTCTGTATCGGTAGCGAATATTGCCTAATCACAGATTCCATAAGCAAAACGATTCTTAAACAATGATGTGTCCTTCATTATTTTATGAAACTACAGGGGGAAGGACCTTTTCTCCGTTGAGATCCCAACAACAGAGAAGAGATAAGAAGAGCAGATACGGAGACAACTTACTTCATGAAGCCTGCAGAGAGGGTGACGTAAGTCAGGTGCGAGCAATCATGTCTAAGGGTCAAGTCGACATTGACAGCAGAGAGGGAGAGTTCGGGAGGACGCCAGTGATGTTGGCAGCACGAGGGGGACATAGAGTTATGTTTGAATTTCTAAGAGAAAAAGGTTGTAATATGTCCCTTCTTGATAATAAGGAGAACAACATTCTTCATATGGCCTGCTATGGAGGACATATTGCGATCGTGAAATTTGTTCTCTCGCTTGACATTGTGGACATCAACAGTAGAGAACATTATGGTAGGACGTGTGTGATGGTAGCAGCACACCGGGGGAGAATGGATGTTCTAAAATACCTTCTCAAAAGGGGAGGCGATGTGTCCCTGTTGGATAAAACCGGTGAGAACATTCTTCATATAGCCTGTAGAGGAGGACATGTGGAGATGGTGAAATATATCATCTCACGGGACTATGTGGACATAAATAGCAAAGGACGTGATGGTAGAACAGTCGGGATGGTCGCAGCACAGTTTGGATACAGAAACATATTTGACTTGTGTGCATGTGCAGGTTGTAACTTGTCTGCAGTTGATGCTGAAGGCAACAACATTCTTCATGTGGCCATACTTGGAGGACATCAGGGGATGGTGAAGCATGTACTCGCACAGAGACATGTGAATATCAATAGTAGAGGAATGAATGGGAAGACACCATTAATATTTGCAGCATTCGAGGGACATAAAGATGTGTTTTACTCAATACTGGATGAAGGAGGTGCTCCTTCATTTGTAGACAAGAATGGTGACAACATCCTACATTGGGCGTGTCGTGGAGGACACGCAGAGATGGTGAAATATATTATGTCACAGAACTTTACTGATATAAACAGCAGAGGACGTGACGGAAGGACACCAATCATGGTGGCAGCAGCTTATGGACGTAGACGGGCATTTGACTTGGTACTGAGTAAAGGAGGTGATGCTTCACTTGTGGACACAAACGGTGACAACATCGTACATTGGGTGTGCACTGGAGGACACGTAGAGATGGTGAAGTATATTATCGCACAGAACTTTACTGATATCAACAGCAAAGGAAAAAACGGAAAGACACCAATCATGGCGGCAGCAGCTCGGGGATATAGGGTGGTATTTGACTTGGTAATGAGTAAAGGAGGTGATGCTTCATGTGTGGACACAAATGGTGACAACATCCTACATTGGGTATGTCGTGGAGGCTACGCTGAGATGGTGAAGTATGTCCTCTCACAGAACTTTACTGATGTAAACAGCAGAGGGCATTACGGAAGGACACCAATCATGGTGGCAGCAGCTCAGGGACATAGACGGGTATTTGACTTGTTAATGAGTAATGGTGGTAATGTTTCACTTGTCGACACGAATGGTGATAACATCCTACATCTCGCCAGTTGGCAAGGACATGTGCTGATTTTGAAGCATATTCTTTCCAAAACTATTGTTGATGTTAATGCTAAAGACAAGCGTGGATGCACAGCAGCAATGCTAGTAAAGAAACGAAAATGCAAGGAAATGTACAATCTCCTTACACTGTTGGGGCAATAGGAGCATTGACTAGCCCATGTCACTTGAACATTGTGGAAAGTGATGATCTATAAATGATAAACATCCATCTTACGAAGATAAAATATTGAAAAGTGAAAACATCCTCTTTTGTAATAAATGGATTAAAGGTAAATTCCATTAGTGTTTATTTAACTGTACAAACCAAGAATCAGGCAGTAGCCAATATCATACAGCATTTTCTATGCCATCGGCATGATAAATATTCACTACACTCTCCCCATAGTCTGTCATCTAATCGATAACGAACTGACCATGTCGTCAGTTTTCGTGTTATTGTTAAAGGAGATGTCCATGCACCACTATTCCCAAACAGATCATACTGCATCTGACAAAATATCACAAATTGTAAGCGATAGGGGTACAGAGGATCCAAGGAGGCAAACAAATCGCTAGTACCAAACGCATCACCTCAACACGAAACGGAAAGTCCCATCCAACATCAACAATTATCATGTGATTAAAAAACTCCAAACATTCCAATGTCCCAAATACCATCTCGTGTTGTTCTACAAATCAACTAGATGTAAAGCCATATGTTCAGTCTGCAAAATAATGTTACTCTATGTTTAGAATGCCCCGATGAAAAGAACGCGGAGAACGTCACTGCTCCTGCGCCCTCTGTGCCTACACTGCATAGTAAGATCCCATTCCTCTGTTGCAAACAACTTTCCACACACCCATATAGCATGGAAATTGGCAGATAATCATTGACATAGGTAAAATCCACATCCATCTTCAAACAAATAACATTTTCCATATAAAATCTTTAAAACCAAACCATGTCCATTAGACAAAATCGGTATCAGAGATTACTTCAAATAACGCCACATGCACTTCACCGAAACCACCAACATGCACAAACAAACATACCCAAGCTCCAGTACAAACACAAATTAAAGCTGACATCGTTCTCATTTACACTGTTCAATTTTCAGCCTATGGATGGTATACAGCATGTATACCTCTCATTAACACAACAATGGTTCACTCCCAGGTTATAATCCCACCTGGTTATAAATAAGGAATGAATCGTTCCGGTTAAGTTAGCTAGTAGAGGAGGACATACACCACATAGAGTTGAAGGTGATTACGCCTAATCTAGAACAAATGGTATCCAAAATAATACAAACAAACAAGTAAACAACAAACACAAAAAAAACCCAATGAAAATGCAACTATAAATAACATAAACATATACCAAAAATAAACCAAGAAAACTTTTGAACATGGAGGCAATCAAGGTTCTGATGGCATTTTCCAGTATTGATTTGGGTATTCCAACACTCACCTCGCTTATTGCACTCAGTGGGAAGTTGATAAGGATCCGTAAGACATCGATCACTTTCCCATCCATGTAAAAATAGGCATCATAAGTAATGAAACCCAGAGTAATCATCAAGAACCAAACCTCTAGGACAAAAAGGCGACTGCATACATTTCCCAAACCTGTGTAAGCAGGTCAACCAAACTGACCCCCAAAATAGTGAAATTCTTTTCAATAACAGGGCAAACTGGGCAACTAACTTAACTAAAGAATCGATTTCTTTTACAATACCTGAAGTACAGAAGCCATTGGAACCTTGGTGGACCGAGGTAATTAAACAGACTAGGAAAGAGCACAATGGGTTGTTTGAAAGCTGGCATGATGTTCTCAATAACTGTAAGAAGGCAACAGTCCCGCAAGAGTTCTATTCAAATAAGATGGCATCTCCCCATAAAGTTCTAAAATCCCAATTAAACTTACAATTCAAATTCAAATGACCAAAGTGGAAAGGATTCTTTAACATGGAAACAGGCCATGGCCATACCAATACCAAATAGAGGAACTGATAGAGCAAAATCCTGCTGACCTATTTCCGTCCGCCCTAATCTATATAAGACTATGGAAGCAATGATCAAAAACCAGCTGTAACGAGCATGCTGATGTCTCCAACCGCTCTACACCCTGCTGCCTAAGGAAATTCAGTCACAATGTTGGCCCAATAAAGCCTTGCGTTGTCGTCTTGCTTTAAAGAGGGTCGACTATAAAAGCCATTCATAGTTTGCAATGGTAGCCTGAATCTCGTCCCTATAACACTGTTCGGTATATAGGATTACCTTTGACCCCGTGCAGTTGAGTACGTCCAGTAGGAGTTAACCTTGCCGAGACCATGACAACTCCAACCCCACTTCCAACCCCACCCCACCCCACGCCCCTCAGTATCTCCATCCCGTCAAATCGGTTATCTGTGGACACAGTTGCATCTGTGATTCACTTTCCATTCCGACGATAAATCCTCTACCGACAATTACAGGTCAAATTGAATCAGCTTTCATCTTTCATCATGTGTGGTGTCATTGACTTTGATTGCAGTGGTCATGATGTCTACTCCATCTCAATGGCGCCGGCCAGGTACGTGGATGAACTGCTTGACAAATATTAGATGAGCTTCGACCTGACAAATGACCCCAATTTGCATTTATGGGAATGCCCCCGGAACATTCCATTTGAAACAAGAGGGAAACAGGATGTTACCTATTGAAACGTTCAATTTCCTGTTGAGAATCGTGTCGTGATGGTGTTTTGCTGAATTAAATCGCTCTACGAGACACGTGTTAAACACTAGCGGTATTGATTTCACTCCGCAGTCAGCACGTGGTGCTCGTGCTTAATCGCCAATCTACCTGTAGCAACCATGTGTATTCGTCCGTATGACTTGCCCCGCCTGCTTGTCACAAACGCGTTCACTGCGCTGGCTCATCTAATACTTGTCAAGCAGTAGTGGTGGACGACATGTAAGTCGCCTACAGTGGAATCCGACTACCCTTAAATGTTGACGAATTGGATTTTCTTACATTGTGAACTTTAAAGTGTTTTGTCTGAGCATCTGCTTCGTTAAGCAATCCGTTATGTAACACAGTGTAAATCATGTGTCCATCATCTCGGCCCGGTGAACTTGAATATTCCATGGATTTGGACAGAAAACTGCTGCTGAGTTTAACCTAAAAATTCTAAAGATTTCTAACAGAATTCTAAAAGATTGTAAACGGCTTATAGTCTGACACCTTTCAGCAAATGTCAAAAACGTCAATACAACAATGCATATGTCTTTCCACGGAGAGAGTGACGGACGTGTACATTGACAAGCAGTAATAATATTAATGTCCATCGAAGTAACTGGGAGTAATGAACATTCTAAATTCATGTTTACGCCAATCGACTGTCAGAATCCAGAATATAACACCCAGACCGAAATGCATAGATCACCATGCAACATAAGTAATGGCAATACAATATATTTAATGCATAAAGCATGCAAGGTTCCTGTCTACATAACAATCCTTTGATTTGTTGGCGTGTCGAGGTTCGATCAACTATGAATGTGGCGAATGAATGAATGAGTCTGGTTTTCCTCTGCTTTAAGCAATATATCAGCAATAGCAGCAATATCGCGGCGGGATGCACCGGAAATGGGCTTCATACATTATACCCGTGAGGGGAATCAAATCCGGGACTTAAGAACGTGACGAAAGAACGCTTTAACAACTAGGCTATTCTACCGCCCCATGTATGCGGCAAGGTGAGACTGTAAATGGTATACATACATAGCAATATGTGGATGCCTCTCAAAGAAGTGAAATCGTATATAATTTTGATACATCACGTCCACATGGCAGTACTTTATTGTGTCAGTTTGGCGAGGTGAGATAAACGCTTTCCTAGTGTCATTTACCATAAAAGTGGTAATGAGTTTCTGACTTTTCAAACATAACCATAATCCTCAGGTCTGCATTTATCGTTTTAAACACAAAGGTCCATCCACTGTACCACCCAGAATATGAAGCGCGTCATGGGAAGTAAAAGCTGGAACAGTCTTTAAATCACGAATCACCCTCAGACGTATTGAAGCCAACAAATCTGATCTTGTCCTTTATCATAAAACCAATGGAACTATTTAGACCATTGCATATTCTGTTCCTTTTGACAGTAATAAGATTGTCAGGGTCCAGGAAAAACACAGCAAATATATAGAATTCACTCCTTCTGTTATCCCCAATACCAAGTGTCCGGACTCTACATTTTTCCAGGTTTTCCTCAAGGCGCGGCACACCCATATCTCTTGACTGAATCTATAACAGAGGTCTGCAGTGTTGGGGAATCAAGTTCTTTGTGGGTTTGGGTGGTCAGTCCTTCATGGGAGACGTACCATTCACTGTCTGTGAGCGGATGCGGATGATTTGATTGTGAGCTTGACTGTGTCAGGATCATCCGAAACCGCTTTGCTTCATCTTATACTGATCAGCAAAAGAAACGCAATTTTCACGCAATAAACGCGAATGTTTATGTCTTCTGCTCAGCAATGATAATGGTTCTATTCCCTCTAAACATGCAGTTTCAGTGATGTCTGTGGTTTGTTAGTGCCATAATACACTATACATACTCGAGCTTGTAGGTTTAGTGACGATCTAAAACCTGCACACGGTACCCACATGAAGTTGATACGCTGATATCATTTGCATTCAGTTGTTACGGTTAAGAATTTGCCGTGACAAACGATGTAAGAAACTCCCTGTGAACCAGCAAAACAGAACAAAGACAAGTCTAAAACATTCAGATTTTTGTATTAAGCAAGAGAGCAAGTTATACAAAGTCACAAGTCAATTTCACAATACTGATATATATATTGTTATGCAGAATGTAACACAGTGAACGGTCTGACGGCTACTGTGAAGATCAAACGTTGACGGATTTGTTGGCGATGATGTGTATACTCCAGAATGTGTCCCTCAAAACACGGCAAATAGAATTTATATATATATAGTCATTTCCCGAAAGTTCGAGCAAATACGACCATCGCCAATCACGTGGATCGCTTCCAGAACAGTTTCACGGAAGTAAACAAATAAAAAGGCAAGGGCAGATAATTTCCGGAAAACCTGCTGCTAAAATCCTAAAAATGCTGACCATCTATTATGCAAATAACAATTATTACATAGTTAAAAATTTATACAGAAAATACACACTCGTAACACAGTTTACACAAAAGAAAAGAAATTCAGACATTGCGCACATGCATGCTTCTAATTGAGCTCCAAGCTTCTGTCTCTAGTCTTAAATATCGCCAGTGATGAGGCGGCATGTTTAACATTACTGGTAAACACATATAAGATGATCCACGACCTGACAAATGACCCCAATTTGCATACTTGGGAACGCCCCACAGAACGATCCACTTGAAACAAGAGGGAGACAGGTTGTCTGATAAATATCGAGAGGTTCATTTTCCCCGTGCGTTTCACGCATGAATTGTTATAGCACACTCGATTTGGGAACAGATACAATCCCAACGAATTGAATCAACACAATATACTGAGCAAATATGTTTAGGACCACCGATCCATTTCACGAAGCAAATGACATTTTCCTTGGTTTTTTTAAAAACAAAATTGTTGAACATCTAATTAAAGTGCTTGTCAATGCCCCAATCATCTATTTGTCTTCGTCTTAACTAAAGGTTAGCGTGGAATATCAGTATCTTATGCCTGAAATTGCAGTCTTATCATTCGAAGGAATATGCGGTGTTGATTTCATGTCACGGTTAGCATGTATCGCACGTGCATAATCGTAAAGCTACCTGTAGCAGTCAAGTGTAAGTTGACACTTGCAAAGGGATGTAATCCGAATCCTCCATATTGATCTCTAAGGCTCTGTCTGTAGTCTTGCATGCGTCAGTACATGTACAGTTTATATGGCTTTAGTGCATGTATAATTATTGTACATCTCCAAGCCTGGAACACATCTAGCTGTGGGAAAGGCCATTCCGGGTCTGTTCATCATAGGCAAGATACCAAAACGAGAGCTTCATTAATTATTCCTTGTCACATGTACATTTTTCAAGACTAACACCGACTCTTGTCCTCTGGAGGGACTTCATTTAGGTGTATGAACATCGGAAATACTTCATGCGAGAACTGTACTTATATTTAAATCCAACAAATTACTTAGCGTTCGAATACTGGTCATAAATAGGTATTTCAAATAATATTTTTGTTCAGCTCTAGTACGTCCGAAACCAGAATGACTTTAAACAATATCTCAAACTAAAAATGGCGGAGAGTCCTGTCATGATTTAGGGATTGCAGTGTCTAGCCAGTTGTTGAAACTTGCACGTCACCTTGATGGAGTGGGGATAGGGGTGGGGATGCGGGTGGTGTAGATTAGTGATTACGTGATTGTCAAACCAGGGACTCAGGTTCGATTTCATATGGGTACGATGTGTGAAACCCATTTCTAGTGTGAACCCAGCCGTGATATTGTTGGAATAAGGCTAAATACAGTACTCGAAATATGTAACTTGTCGGAAAGCGAAAGCAGAATCTTAAAAATCTCAAAAACATGCGCACAAGGAAAGGATCTATTGGAGCCCATATGTAAACAGAGTGTATTTGAATTTTCATTATCCTATAAGTACTGAACACTTCATCTTATTTAATCCAATTCTGTTAGCTATGTTCAAACGTTTTAACGTTCAAACAGTGCTTGCGAGGGGACACCAGAAATGAGATTCTCACTGAGACCTCACGGGAAAAATAACAGAGGGAGAGCTACAGTTATGCTTTGGCCAGGTACCATAGAAACACCATTTGGTCTGTGTGGCGACGTTTTCAACATATCACTCTATATAATACACTTTGTGTGTTGGCGATTAGGTACCTGAATGAGGATTTGGGTTCGAGTCCCAGATAGGATTCAACCCAGCAAAACCACTAGAATCAGTGAGTGAGTGAGTTAATATTTAACATCACATCGGCAATATTGCAGTTATATTATGGCGAGAACATACGTGACCACCAGAATCAGTACTTTACTGAGTGAGTGTAATAAAAAAGATAACACGTGTTACATTTGACCAATTTCTGAATGGCATTGTGAATAAATAATCTATCCCACAGTCCACAGATCTGCACTGATGGGTTCGAACCCCACATCCGACACAGTTTGACTATTTTGATAAATATTAATATGCACTCCCTAAGTAAGCGTTAGTGCTACCAGCTGTTGTTCTGTGGCACAGAGGCCTGCATACTTTTATATTATTACTAAGTAACTAAAAAGGAAAAGAAATGTGTCCGACTGAAATGTAACAGTGGCAAACAAATATGTTCAAATATCAAGGGCACTATGAACGTTTACAAAGGATAGTGATACAACGATTGCAGAATTCATCGGTGTTAAATAGCCCCAGGTCACCAATACCACCATTGCCAAATTCTATTTTTACAAAATTCAAGTAAAACGTAAAACTTAAACTTTTTTACTTGAACTTTTTATCCAAGTATTGTAATTTATGTTAAAATTTGTGAAAGTGGGTGGAACAGTAGAAAAGTCTTTCTCGAGGATGCTGAGACGTATATGTTTTCCCTTTTCCAGAAAGTACATTGTTTATTGATTTCGCTTTGTACTATGCTAAGTGGTCTCTCCATTACAACTGCTGTTTGACCATCAGTGTATTTGTCTTCAACTGCCTGTAGTCGGCAGTTGTGTATCCAGAGAGCCCCTGTGAACAGTTGATCATGAAAGCTGTGTTCTCGAGGATATTCAGGGAACTGTTCCTATTCTCGGCAGTGGTGTTATCAGATGTTGCATTGTCCATATCCCGCATTAACGAATGCATAGAACAAAAGGCACAGAAGGAGAGTTCTGTTGTTTATATCAAGAACATTGGCATCAAAATGTGCCAAGCGAGATGTATTGAAACTGGTGGTTGCTTGAGATTCGAACTCGATATTGAAACTTTAACTTGTCGTCTTAGACTCGGTGATTCGAATGGGATGAAGAAGGGAGGATTGAAAGCTGACATGAAGACACATTCAGACGTAAGTTAGAGGTATCTGTTAGTATGTAATCCTATCAAAATGACTAGGTGATTGTATGATTTTGTTTGAATTCCAATTATGAGTTTTGTTAAAGGTTAGATGCAACGTAAAATAGACATAATTAAAACACAATTATCATTTATTTATAACATATAATATACATTGCCGATTGTTAAAAAATAAACTAATAACAAAATGATCAGCATCAGCAATATTATATACTTGGGCTTGCTACTCTTGAAACAAAGTAGCCGGGATACATACATGGACGCGCACAGTCATTCATGGTTCTTTCACATCTGTCTAAGGTAATCTCGGGTCCATGCAGTACCACGTCATGCAGTCTCGGTGCTAGATGTTTGGAGAGCCGGTATGGAAAGTCTGTCTGTGTGAAAGGTAACTGGCTTCTGAACAACTTCAGATTTGTTAAGTATATGCTTGTCTATTTTACCATCTTACAAACTCATTTATAGCAGTATGGATTTTGTACATCATGGTCATATGATAGGACTGGGCCATGTCATGATTTAATTTTTTGGAAACACAGATTTTGGTCTAGAATATGATCTCACGAGAAATATTCCCAATCAACGAATAGAAGTTTATACATTGCAGAGGGGGTTTAAAATAGGTGAACTTTCTTCACCATTTTTCTTGATGATACTGATGATTTGTTTGCAATTGTTTCGTCATTTCAGTATCTATTCAAGCATATTTAAACGTACATACGGAATAGTCAGTATCGATCCTCAATAATGCCTAACCACAGATAACATAAGCAAAATGATGCTTAAACAGGTTGTACCCTCCCGTATTTCATGAAACTACAGATGAAAGGACGTTTTATCCCTCCCAATCCCAAGAACAGAGAAGAGATAAGAAGAGCGGATATTCAGACAACTTACTTCATGAAGCCTGCAGAGAGGGTGACATAACTCGGGTGCAAACAATCATGTCTAAGGGTCAAGTCGACATCGACAGCAGAGAGGGAACGTACGGAAGGACGCCAGTGATGTTGGCAGCACAAGGGGGACATAAAATCTTGTTTGAGTTTCTAAGAGAAAAAGGTTGTAATATGTCACTTCTTGATAATATGGAGAACAACATTCTTCATATGGCCTGCTATGGAGGACATATTGCGATTGTGAAGTTTGTTCTCTCGCTTGACATTGTGGACATCAACAGTAGAGAACATTATGGTAGGACGTGTGTGATGATAGCAGCATACCGGGGGAGAATGGATGTTCTAAAATACCTTGTCAAACAGGGAGGCGATGTGTCCCTGTTAGATAAAACCGGTGACAACATTCTTCATATAGCCTGTAGAGGAGGACATGTGGTGATGGTGAAATATATCATCTCACAGGATATTGTGGACATAAATAGCAAAGGACGTGGTGCTAGATCAGTCGGAATGGTCGCAGCACAGGTTGGATACAGAAGCATTTTTGACTTATGTGCATGTGCAGGTTGTAATTTGACGGCAGTTGATGCTAAAGGCAACAACATTCTTCATGTGGCCATACTTGGAGGACATACCAGGATGGTGAAGCACGTACTCGCACAGAGACATGTAAATATCAATAGTAGAGGAATGAATGGGAAGACACCATTAATATTTGCAGCATTCAAGGGACATAAAGATGTGTTTGACTCCATTCTGGATGAAGGAGGTGATCCTTCACTTGTGGATAAGAAAGGTGACAACATCCTACATTGGGTCTGTCGTGGAGGACACGTAGAGATGGTGAAGTATGTGATCTCACAGAACTTTACTGATATCAACAGCAGAGGACATTACGGAATGACACCAATCATGGTGGTAGCATTCAAGGGAAACAGACGGGTATTTGACTTGGTACTGAGTAAAGGAGCTGATACTTCACTTGTGGACAATAATTGTGACAATATCCTTCATTGGGTGTGTCGTGGAGGCCAGGTAGAGATGGTGAAGTATGTCATCTCACAGAACTTTACTGATATCAACAGCAGAGGACACTACGGAATGACACCAATCATGGTGGCAGCAGTTCAGGGACATAGACAGGTATATGACTTGGTAATGAGTAAAGGAGGTGATGCTTCACTTGTGGACACATATGGTGACAATATCTTACATTGGGTGTGTCGTGGAGGACACGTTGAGATGGTGAAGTATATCATCTCACAGAACTTTACTGATATCAACAGCAAAGGAGAATACGGAAGGACTCCAATGATGGTGGCAGCAGTTAAGGGACATAGACGGGTATTGGACTTGGTAATGAGTAAAGGAGGTGATGCTTCACTTGTGGACACACATGGTGACAACATCCTACATCTCGCAAGTGGGCAAGGACATGTGACGATGGTTAAACATATTCTTTCCAACACTAGTGTTAATGTTAACGCTAAAAACAAGCATGGAAATACAGCAGCAATGATAGTAAAGAAGGGAAAACGCAAGGAAATGTGTGATCTCCTTACACTCTTGGGCAAATGGAAACATTAACTGGCCGATGTCATTTAGACAATGTGAAAAGATATAGTCTATCAATGATAAACATACATCATACTGAGATATATTTTTTTCTCCAAAGTGAAAACATCCTTCTTTGTAATAAACGGATTAAGAAAGATTCCATCAGGGAACACCATACTTCCATCTTTAAAGAAGTAACATTCACTCGACCCAATCGGTGTCAGAGATAAAACCACCAACATGCAGATGTAACCATACCCCATTTCCCTAAATTCCACAACACTTATTAATACTAAGTACTTGAGAAAGTTTCAATACTGATGGACACGAATAATAATGTGGCTTAATATACATTATTTTATAGTTATGTTAAAATGGTCAGTTTAATATTTACTTTACTGTAAACTGAAGTTCATCTCAAATATTATCTTTACACGTTGAACATTTTCGATTTACAAGATCTATGTTTTCATACCTATACCAGTTTCATCGCTAAATTATGGGAACTGAGTCTGAATTTAGATGAGCACTTTCTATAACAATGTGGAATAGACAAAATATATTACTGACGCGTACATTGGTTAGTGTAATACATGTGTTTATAACAACATTGATCCTTTGTTTATAACTGTTATATAATCTAATGGTAATTCCTGATACAAGCTTCCCTCTAATGTGGAATTTTACTAATTCATGCCATAATTTACACCTGTCTACTGAATCAAAAGCGCGTTTAAAATCGACAAATGCAAAATGCAACCGGTCTTTTTGGCTATTCAGGGTACGACTAATTATTACAGCATGGAGCGCAAATAAGCATCAGCTGAGATAAGGACGGAAACCAAACTGAGCGTCAGAAATAGAGTTATGCTCCTCGGCCCCATTGAGGAGTGTCTGATTAAGTACCCTTGTCAACAACTTTCCGAAACAGCTACAGCTTTTCCCCCTATAATTACAAGGAGCTCTTGCATCACCTTTCTTGAAAAGTGGAATAATTGCACCTGAGGCCCCTGCGGATAAACACAAGTAATATTCTGTGTACAATAGACAGTAAATAACATTTAAAATCAATGAAATATGCATTTATAATGCAATCATGTCAATGAGATTCATTCCGTTTCAAAGCGTTTGTCGCTTGGTTTTTTTTTCAATCATTGTTATTTATCAAGTTCTGGTAACACATGTGAGTCATCCAGGTTAGAGTCAGCAGTCGAGATATTTCCATCACCACCTGCATGGATTTCCGAAAGGGGGATGTCAATCTTTGTCTTCTTCTGTTTCAAAAACTTTGCACGAAATTGTTTCGGGTTAATAACTTCTCCAGATTACAGCCTTCAGATTTTAGACAAACTGTCTTTCATATTTCTTATCTAATGTTTTAGCTATCTTCTTCCACATAAATAATTTAGCGCTACGAGTAAATTTATCAAGTGAACAAACATGGTTCATACAGCATGTTTTCATAGTCATCAAACCATGAGGGCCACCATGTTCACAATTATTAATGCCTTTGAAAGAAGTATCAATGCTGTGCAAAGCAGCTGGACAAAGGATTGTGAATGGAAGATCCCCAAAAAGCATGGCATTTCACTTGTAATTGTTAACGACATTTGTCCCCAGTGGACTATCTGATTGTGATCCAACCATTATGGAAATGTCTCCGTCATTTATAATCAGCAATGTCACCACGTTTTTGGACCACACCAATTTTTTGAAGAGACAAATCCTGAGAAGAATAGGTGCCAGTTGCAGGGTGTAGATAGGTACTTGAATCATCATTAGATATGGCTTATGTATTTTGCCGTTAGTATTAGTGTTAGTACTGCCGCACAGTGGGTTGTGGCCATTCAAATCACTCATGGTAATACAGGGTTTAGAGAGTTGTTGGTAGAGATTTTGAAGATCGGTTTGTACAATAGTTAAAGACGGCCGGAATATAGAGAGCATAATGTAAAAAGTAACTCGCTCTGCAACGGCTTGGATAATATTCTGCCGAACAAGGATTGATGATCCTCCAGTGGTTCTCAAACCCGCAGGAGAAAATCGGTGAGACGGAATTCAGATTTGTTTGTCTGTTTTAGACTGTTTGTCTATTTCCTGCAGGCAGAATACTGCTGGTGGAAAGTCCTGTATATTAATAAATGTAATCCATTAAAATTAGTCTTGAGTCCTCTATAATTCCACTGTATGATTTTATTGGAATAACCTATCTTTTGGTAGGAAATGATTGGCGATCTACCCGCACATTTTCGTGGGCGATAAACTATGTGCCTTTGGACGAACACTTTGGGAAACTTCCAAAAACACTGCAAACAAAGTGTTGTTGGAATAACGATGGTTCTGAGGGAACTACCACGTCATTCATTTTAAGAACAGCTTTTCTTTTTGAAAATAATAACCCTTTAATAAAGGGTCAAGTGATACGTGGCACATGTAAATAAAGGTTTCTCAGAAATAATAGAACTAAGCCTGTCATCATAATGGTTAATGTGTTGACAAACGTGACAGCACTAGCAACATCAGTATAGACCAACCAATAGGATACATTATCTTCACCCTTCTGGCAAACACCTGGTGTTATCACTACTCCTAAGTAAAACTTTCTTATTTTGACTTTTCACCACATGGAATCTATTTAGTCGCGAGTGTTATCGTACAAAATACACAAAGAAAAAGAAACAGACATGACATTGATATACATACTATGCAATGGTTTAACAATACTTTTTATCGTTGGTATGTGCCCTTTGTGGTTAGAAATAGTAATCTTAGTTTCCTTTGTGTATTGAGGTCTTATTTAATACACATTCAGCCCTCCGTGGCAACTCGATATGAGCAGTTAAACAATATTAATGACAAACAATCAAGCAACTGGGAGTAATGAAAATTCTAAATCAATGCTGGATGGTGTACATACCTAAAGTTAACATATCAGTGGTGTGATTTGTCAGTGTGATAAAGTGAGACAGATGTATGGACGGTGTAGATACCTCCAGTCAACATATCAGTGGTGTGATTTGTTAGTGTGATAAAGTGAGACAGATGTATGGATGGTGTGCAATATTCATACCTCCCATGGACATTGCAATACTTTGATTTGTTAGTGTGGTAAAGTGAGACAGATGTATGGATGGTGTATAATATTCATACCTCCAGTCAACATATCAGTGGTGTGATTTGTTGGTGTGGTAAAGTGAGACAGTTGTATGGATGGTGTGCAATATTCATACCTCCCATGGACATTGCAATGGTTTGATTTGTTAGTGTGGTAAAGTGAGACAGATGTATGGATGCTGTACAATATTCATACCTCCCATGGACATTGCAGTGCTTTGATTTGTTAGTGTGGTAAAGTGAGACAGACGTATTGATGGTGTGCAATATTCATACCTCCAATCACAATTGAAATCGTTTGATTTGTTAGTGTTTGAAAGGCCAATTGATGTATGGATAGTGTGCAATATTTATCCTTATCACCAGCTCTGAACTGGTTTCATTTCTTACTGTGGTGAAGTAAGTTTGATATATGCGTTATGTCCAAACATGGATTAGAATGACCTTGCAACACGAAACACTTATCAGACAGACGACCATTTCTTCACTGGCGCAAAACCCCGTACACGGGTCGCGATGACAGTACAAGTGACGTCATGTTATGACGTCATATACGATAACAACATTTCCACGTGGCTATCCACGTGTAGCTAGTGCTGTTACACACACCTCCTCTCGTAGTATGATGTATAATCTTCTACGGAACAATAAACTGATAAGAGGTGAAAAGCTAAACTTGTTTAACACAGTGTATTAGAAATACAACGTCTCGAATACCATTCCAATTAAGATATTATTAAAAATGATTCTACTTAAATTGTTCTCAATTCCTCCAGTGTCATTTGGTTCGCAGGTTCTTACATACTACAACAATAAGTCCATGGTCATACCACAAAATAACTTTATAACATGAAAAATAATTTAGAAAACGTTACTGCACTTTGAGCATTTTTAAGAGTTTATAAACCTAGTCTTTCTGAGATGAGATGAACGTCTCAGGTTCGAATCTGTAGAACCAAAACGTTCAAACTGTACCTCTGGGTTGCCGCTTTGCTCCTGTCGAAATAGGTACGTCAAACCCGTTTGCTCGTAAGGTAACACAGTTCCCCTATAAGAACTCTCACCAGTGTGACCATTATAGGCTTCTCGGTCTCTCGGTTGATCTATGTGACGGTTATGCATCCGATCATGAACCATCACGTCATAATGTCTGTCTGTGCGTAAACTTTACCTTACGTCCAGTTGTCAGAACCGGTGTAATCACGTACCCCACACATTACTGTCAACACCCAACTGTCGTTCTGAACAGTGCCTCGAACAAACTGTATACTAGATATCAGGAGGTCCATTGTCTGAGACTATGTCGAGGTACGCCACACGGACAGAACTCTTTCCTCAGAATTCTGATTGTCACATCTGCTGATGTTGACGCGTGCATAATGACGATTTCTACCCTCTTTGGGTGTGCTTCGACCACAATTAGAAACATGGAGTTCTGGAATGGTCCGGCAAATTCTAAATGAACTCTGTGCCAGGCTCTTGACGGCCATGTCCACAACTGAACAGAAGATGTACGAGGCACAGGCTGAACTTATTGGCACGAATAACAAGCTTTGGCTAATTGTTCAATGTTATCATCGAGCTGAGGACACAAAACGAGTTGAGGCAACCAACTTCATTTTGACAATACCAAACTACCAAATTCATGTAGCACTCCCTCAGTTTCGTGTGTCCTATCACTCGCATTCCCCATAGTATACAACACTGTTGCACTGTAAGTTCACAACGCTTATTGTAGAACGGCCTCAAAACAGTGTTATCAGCAGAATTGATACACAGCGTAATTGCACCTGTGACATAACGGGATCCCTTCTAGTCTCCCTGCTAATCATCGATGTTGTAACAGGTAAATTCTCAAAACTGAACATGGAATAAGTTAACTGTGCCGTGAACACTGTCATTCGAAAGGAAGTCTTGAAAGTCCATCAGCGTTAGCATTGTGTTCGGATATTCAGAATGTAAATGTCATAGTCGTGAGGAAAATAAGTCTTGTAGACTTTGGGCTAATCAACATTAAGAGTCATAGTCGACTTGAAATCACGGCAAATACCTATTGTCAAATCTGGTTTGGCGACAGGAAAGATGAGCGTGGCCCACTCAGTGTGTGACACTTTCACTATGTTGTAACTATGGTTAAATCATGGTCATTTTAGGGACGCTTCGCTATATTCATGTTCCTCTTTTGTGTTTAAGGTTCGTACGTAGGTGCCGATTGATCTCTGTCATTTTTGTCACACGAGTCCCGGCTGCAAGACAGAGCGTCCGACGCTTGTCCACGATGTATCGTGATATCCTTAATAATCAAAGTGTTTTCTGTAAGAAGATAGTGTTTGTTCCACTCGGACACCACATAAAGTGGCGACGAGGAGAAAAAACTGAAACTGGCATTGCGTGTCAAGGCTGCATTCAGGTGCAAACTTACTTTTCATTGAGTGACCACAAGGTACGGATGTGAGACAAAACGGTGACTCAGAGTCAAGGTAATCAGTTTGGAAAATTTGAGTTCGACCCAGACACTGACAACTGAGGCGTTCACAGTGATAGGCTTTCCCATTGCTCTGTAGCTAGAGGGATAACAAATGAAGATAAGAAGAGGGCAAACCTTTTGAGCGGAATGGGCAAGAAATCGTATTCACTATTACGGAATTTGTGTGCACCGCAGATGCCAGTTTTAGACATGATGAGAGCGCATCAGCATCCACAGCCTTCGGTTATAGCTGGAAGCTTGAAATTCAATAAACGAGACAGACAGGAAGGAGAAACAGTGGCAGCATATGTGTCAGAGTTACCACGACTGGCACTGACGTGTGATTTTGGTGATAACTTGGACACAGGGGCTTGTATCGCTTTGAAACGGCGTTCGAAAGACATATAGATGTATAGACCCTACCCTAGTACTATATAAAAGGAAAGGGATGTAACGAAGAAACCACCCCCTCCTCGATCAAAGTTACATGTTAGCGCGTAAAATATTTTTAAGGCCCCATCGAGGCCAACGGGTCGAAAGCCAGATGATTTCCCTACAAAATGAGCTATAAATGGTCACAATCGGATCATTATTTCAAAGGTTATACGCTACGAATCATCGGAAACAGCTACCTCCGCAATTTCACGCCAAAATCATGGATCACCAAATACGGCGAAAACTCACCTTTTAAATTCGTTTATTAATTCCAGACACGTTGGCAGCACCAGCACTGGGCTGCATTCGATCGACCGCGGTATTCCGCGGATCGGAAAACTTATTGCAGCATCTACATGCCATTGTTTCGACAGTAAGCAAGCATTTTCACCAAAATACCCGAGAATCCTACTCACATGTCCGCCATAAGCGACCTTGACATTCAAGTGAACTGAGCAGATCCGCACAAACAGACTCGGGCCATCCGACTGGTTGGAAACAAAATATACAGTGGAAATGGCCAATCGGATGGCCCGAGTCTGTTTGTGCGGATCTGCTCAGTTCACTTGAATGTCAAGGTCGCTTATGGCGGACATGTGAGTAGGAGTCTCGGGTATTTTGGTGAAAATGCTTGCTTACTGTCGAAAAAATGGCATGTAGATGTTGCAATAAGTTTTCCGACATAAACGCTAACAGTTCATGAAGTCCAGGAGTTGTGAAAGTTACTAGTACACCACCATAACACTGAAGATCCAAGATACACTCTGCACCTGTACACTGACCCATCTTTCAGAAACAATAAAATCCCTGAACAGAGGATCCACAGTTACCAAAAC
This sequence comes from Haliotis asinina, assembly GCF_037392515.1. Taxonomy (NCBI): domain Eukaryota; kingdom Metazoa; phylum Mollusca; class Gastropoda; order Lepetellida; family Haliotidae; genus Haliotis; species Haliotis asinina. The sequence goes on from NC_090282.1 coordinate 36,420,490, forward strand.
AGTTAACTAGGTTTCTTCAGACATAATTACTAATGGACATAAGGTGCAAAGGATATCTCCAAAATTCAAAGCATTTTGTCAAAATAAATTACATATGTAAATAAAATTACATATGTACATCATTGCTTCTTAAACAATGACGCTAGTAATCTTTGTTTTGTTATATCGGATACCATATCCCTAGAGGACATAACACGAAATCTGATCTATTTCCTTTTCTGGAATACTTACTAATGTCATCAAAACATATTAAAGTTGTTTGAAAAAGTGGTAAAAGTCATAACAAAACTTTAGGAAAACGCCCTAAAGCATTCACATCCTGCAAACCAGTGTGCAATTTAAAATGAAGCTAATTTTCCAAATAACCATTCATCAACACACCTTGAACAATTTGTCCATCTTGACATGTCTGTAGTCTTGTCTAAGTATCCCTGATTCTGCTTTCAAACCACATGAATCGAATATGTCACTCAGTTAGGTATACTTATAATTGACTATATTACTATTTATTTTATTACCTTTCTACGTTTACTAAAGGATGCAAGATTCTTAAAAGATATCTTGCTATCATTTCTATTGAAGTAATTAAAATGACAGTTATACTGACTGTATTATTCCTAAAGTGTACCAATGTACCACTCCTACATGAAAAAAATATATTGTAACAAAAATTAGAAACAAATAATATTCTCTTAGTTAAGAAATACAATTTGGTTTAATTCCCTCCAATATTCCAGAAAGTCACTAGACTATTCTTCTTGCAAAGTTTTCGTCTCGATCCACATCTCTTTATGGAAATTCCGAGATATTTAAGGCATGGTTTTATAGACACTCATTTGAAATGCTTTTCATATTTTGGATATTGCGTGATAAACATCTGCTTACACTGTTCCTTTGAATAAAAACATATTACTCTTCAAATATTTTGCGCTATTAACAGATAGTGTACTGCACAGTAGCCCTTCAGATTGTGCTTTTGAAATTTGAAAACATCATAAAATGTGTGACAAATTTAAGAATATCTAAGGTCGAAGGCAACCATATTATCACATAATTTTTAATGTAACAAGTTTTGCCATGTTGGTCGTCCCTAACCGAAATCAGATCGCTATCAGATTTGTTTACATTGTGTCACGGCCTTCTCGCCCGTCTCGTTTCAGCTTTATTGTCTAACCAAACCAATGCCCAGTATTGACTAAAACGATAAGCAAAAACAATTTTGTAGCTACAAAAAATATCCGTGTTTATGACACTTGCGAATCCTTAAACTGCTGGCTGTTGTCATCTAATTGGTAATGGTTTTGCATATGTACGAAAGTGTGGAAATTCATGCAATTTCTCAACTTCGAGCAGACGTAGGTTTCCAGAACGACGGTGCCGACAATTAACTGATCGTGAGGCCTATCGCATTCCTTGATCAATCTCAGTTTTTTTTTGTCACCCAAAAGGTTTGTTGAAGGTACTCATCAAATCGCAGCAATGTATAATAGATATTGCGAGTGTGAATGGCATAATTCGAAGCTCATCGCTTCGGAGGCTTCCTTTGACCCCGGAAATAAGTCTGACAAATCCACAATGCGCGCCCGGCCTGCTGATTGGCCGAAATCGACGCATGCACCAGCTTTGATTGACAGACTGGATCGGTCTATTGGTTTTGAGAGAAGAATCGAGAGAACTACAATCAACACACATCGAGGACTCTATCAATATTGCCGTCTTCCTTTTGGCATATCACCTGCCCCTGCTATTTTCCAACGGACCATGGAGTGTCTCCTTCAAGACTTGCCACGTGTATGTGTCAATTTGGATGACATTTTGATTACTGGGTTGAATGATGAGGAACACTTGGCAAATCTTCGAGAAGTTTTGTCCAGACTATGCAAAGCAGGCTTGAGACTCACAGCTAGCAAGTGTCAGTTTCATAAGGTTGCTGTTGAATACCTTGGGCATCGTATAGACAAAGATGGGCTGCGCCCCTTGGATTCCAAAGTGAGGTCTATTGTGTCTGCACCAGCTCCCACAAATGTCAGTGAGCTCAAGTCATTCTTGGGTAAGATTCAATATTAATTTACCAAAGGTTCTTGCCTTGGTTATCGACAACCCTGGCCCCTCTTCCTCATCTTCTTCAGTAGCATGTTCACTGGTTATGGACAGAGACAACATAATGCCTGTGGGACTGTTAAGCATCACCTTGCATCATGCAAATTACTTGTACATTATGATCCAAATTTACCTGTGGCCCTAGCTTGTGATGCCTCATCATATGGGGTGGGAGCCGTTCTCTCACACATCACTGAGGAAGGGTTTGAAAAGCCGATTGCATATACATCACATTCTCTAACCCCAGCAGAGCGAAACTGCTCGCAGCTGGATAAAGAAGCTTTGGCTAATGTCGCCGGACGTAGTCAAACGATTCCATCAGTATCTCTTTGGCAGGAAATTCCAGATTTCATCGGATCACTAACCTCTGATGAGTTTGTTACACTCAAAGAAAGGTGTACCACCTATGGCCTCCTCTAGACTGCAGAGATGGGATCTGACCTTATCAGCATATGACTATACATATTACCTAGGCTCAAAATTAGCTAATGCTGATTGTCTCAGCAAGTTGCCTTTGCCCGAGAGTGGTCCAAATCCACCAGTGCCTTGCGACTCTATTCTGTTACTAGAGAACCTGGATGCATTCCCAGTGGCCATCAAAATGTGGACTCAAAGAGATCCGTTGATATCAAGAGTGCGGAAGCTTGTAGAAACAGGATTCCCAGAGGGAATGAGAAATGATGATGCCTTGAAGCCCTATCAACAAAAACGATATGAACTTAGTGTCAAAGATGGTATCTTATTATGGGGAAACAGGGTAGTTGAACCTCCTCGAGGTCGCACAAGAGTTATGGATGAACTCCATGAAGCCCACCCTGACATCGCTCGTATGAAAGCACTGGCTCGTGGCTTGGTCTGGTGGCCAGGACTAGATAGAGACATTGAGAAACAGGTTCAGACCTGTTCTATTTGTCAGCAAAGTCGTGCAGTACCAGCAGAGGCAATGCTGCACACACGGGAGAGGCCTGAGAAGCCATGGTCAAGATTACATCTGGACTATGCAGGTCCGATGTTAGGAAGGATGTTCCTTATTCTGACTGATGTCCATTCAAAGTGGATGGGTGTATTTGTTGTTCCAAGTACTACTACTAGTGCAACACTGAAACCATTGTTACGGACAATGACTCTTGTTTCACAAGTGAAGAGTTTGCCCATGCAATGAGGAAAAATGGTATTGACCATGTTTGTGTGGCACCATATCACCCTGCATACGGCTGGGAGAGCCGTACAGACATTTAAATCTTGATTCAAGAGAATGGCTGAAGGTAGCATTCAGACCAAGATTTCACGTTTCTTGTTCAAGTATAGGAACATTCCACAGGGGACCACAGGTCAGTCTCCCGCACAGCTGTTATTGGGAGACGTCCAAGATGTCACCTTGACTTGATGCATCCAGATGTTGGAAAACGCGTGCAGTGCAAACAGAGGAAACAAAAGGCAGATCATGATGTTCATGCGCGGAAACGAACATTTACAGTTGGTGAGTTAGTATATGTACTCAACTTTGCTGGTAGTGATGACAAGTGGCTTGCTGGGACCATTGTTGAACAGACGGGTTCTGTTTCATATAAGATTCGCCTTGATTCCCGCATCATTTGGCGTCACGTGGATCACATACGCCACAGAGTGGTTGAGACAAGAGATGAACCAGAGAAGACGTTTCCTGTACCTTTTCTCCCCTCAAATCAGACATATGTTTTGCCAAAATTGCAAAATCAGACACGAAAGAGTAGTTCTGAAGATGTGAAACCCGCTACAGAGGCTGTTGAGACAGTGTCGGAAACTACAATGGAAGTGGACATTCCAGGACCTGTGATTGAACCTAGATGTTCTGGAAAGATCACTAAGGCACCAGACAGACTGGACTTATCATTGTTTACCAGACATTAAGTTTTGGTAACTATGGGTGGAGGAGTGTTGTAACTATGGTTAAATCATGGTCATTTTAGGGACGCTTCTCTATATTCACGTTTCTCTTTTGTGTTCGTAAGTAGGTGCCGATTGATCTCTGTCGTTTTTGGAACACGAGCCCCGACTGCAGGACAGAGCGTCCGACGCTTGCCCATGATGTATCGTGACATTCTTAATAATCAAAGTGTTTTCTGTAAGAAGATAGTTTTTGTTCCACTTGGACACTACACACTATCACCCCGTTCTTCTCCATTCTGTCAATCTTGTCCCTCACCTTATCCTACAGAACGTACGGAACACGTCTTGCCTTCATGAATTTCGGATGAATCATACGTTTACTGGTATGGGAGGTTCAAGAACTGCACGCACTTTGTTTTCAGTTGTATGAAGTCCTGCTTAATAAATCTTGTGTCCAAAATACTGGATACTATCTACGAAGAACCTGCTCTTCGACTTCTTTGCTCTCAGTCCGTATTCTTTCCAGTACAGCCTCAACATTTCTCAAATGCTTATCATAATTTTGAACGCTAACTTCTTTCAGTACACAGCAGAATGGAAGATTCGTGGTGTAGACTCAATGCCAATACGTCTGATATACTGACATAATCTTATATGTAATCTTATACAGATACGGCATCTTATGCAGTGTGTTGCTAAAATCATTTAACTTATGCTCGCTTTATCTACACTTGAAAATAGATAAACACGTTTCTAGGACTATTATGCAGTTATATTCAGCCTGGAAAAAAACTATTGGAACGGTGTGTACTGGGATATTTACGTGGTCACTCATGTAAATTCTCAATGAATTTTTATCTGAGGGTCCTGAGATGTCTCAAGGATTTCCACAACACAATGCTGATGATAAGCATTTCCTGTTCAAGCAAGTGTATGATATGTAGGGCTTTACTATAACTTTACAGTTTTATAACTGTATATTCAACACTTTTTGTTTTTTCATTTGGCAATGCATTGCTTGACTACCAGATGATGAAAGAAATCTAAAGATCTGTTTCAATTTGTGTTGCTCTTGATGTTAGTGGTAATTGTGGTGAAACAACTATTCTTCCCTCTTCCTCCTGTTAAACATGTGACCCATGAACGTGCGGGGTAGAATAGACCTTCAGCAACCCATGCTTGCCATAAAAGGAGACTATGCTTGTCGCAAGAGGCAACTAACGGGATCGGGTGGTCAGGTTCGCTGACTTGGTTGACACATGCCATCGGTTCCCAATTGCGCAGATCGATGCTCATGCTGTTGGTCACTTGATTGTCTGGTCCAGACTCGATTATTTACAGACCGCTGCCACATACTTGGAATATTGCTGAGAGCGGTGGAAAACTAAACTCACTCACTCACTCATTATTATCATCATATAACATGTCGCATGAGATAAGGTGAGCGTTATTTTAGGAAGTATGTCCTTGAGGCCACCGATTTGGCGGCGGCGGGGTGATAGTTTGGGTTGGGATAACGAGTGCTTCGCATGCACCTTTGGCTGTCAACAATAGCAGTTTAACGGGTCTCGGGTGCAGAGGCGATATTGTTAATATAGTCGTCATACCATTTCTCCAGCACAATGTCCAGTAATAGTCTGCCAGTAGGAAAACGCCATACCTCATGTTGCCAACGGTTCTAGGCTCAGTAAAGAACCCCCTTGCGAGCGTGTTTTACTGGCTCGATAACTCCCCAGATCTGGCCTTTACTGAACACTTCTTGGGCGAAATGGAGAGGAGATTGTGACGATGACCAAATCCTCCAGTCACTACTCTCTCTCACGAATTCAGTGCAAATTGCTCACAAATAATTCAAGTTGCATTTGAATGAAATCATTTATTTTGTCAATTTTATCATACTAGGCTGCTTAATGGCGAGAGGCTTCACCAAACCTTGAAGTCTTTTAAAAATATAACAAGCTAACTACAAAAGTACTCTTATGACAAGGGATGCCCACTTAAGCCGATAAAAACACACACCCAAAAAGCAGCCCTTACTCCGAAGATTGTGAGTATGTGTTTCCTTAACCTTGGAACGGTGTTCCTGCTTGGTGAACTAACTAATTCCCAATAAGTAAAGTGCAGGATAAAATATGCTGAACTTCCAAACACTGACCAATCTGTGTGAAAGCAAACTTTAGGAACGCAGGACATACATGAAACAAAATGACGTGAAGTGATAAATTCTTTAATATCCTGTGACAGTTCAGTCATAAGTCGAGCCTAGACACAGCGTCAGAGATAAGAGATCAGAACAACGTTGCTGAAATAAAGAACGAATATCGAGATGGTGTCAAGCGTTAACTGTTGAGTGCTAGGTGCAGAAACTATAGTTTGTGGGTTAGGTATAAGTGCGGGAATGGGTGCAGTTTCCTAAGAAAGCTTAAAAACGCGTTTCACATATCGCCCATGTGATTACGAAAGAAAATTGAAAACGCTAATGTTCATTTTCACTTAGACACTTTAAGAATTCACTTGCAAGAAACTGAAGGTCAGCGCATACATCTTCATTTATGAACGACTGCATGGAATGAATAGAATTTAATTTACCTTATCTTGACTGCTAGGCTGCGTGGAGGCTGAAGCAGTTCTTCCACATAAAAGTGGGGTATATTTTGAGGTTGTCATCCCGAGGTAATTTGGATAACGTACTTTGATGTTAAAACGTTTTAAAAGTCTTTACTGGAGATACTGTTACAACTAACAGCAGAACTATTTGCTACTAACAGCAGAGCTATTTGCTAAAAAATATTTGCTTTCCATTTGGGCTTTTCAGTTGTTTAGGGTCGGAGTTTTGTTGTGTCAGTGTCTGCCACGGATTTTCAGAATGTCTTGCCAGACAGTACTCGCGCCTGCTTAGCGCAAATGTTTAGTTTTGTCAGTTTTAGCAATTAATTGAAGATGATGGTTTAGTTCATGTGTCCTATTAATGTAGTACTAGCTTCATTAATGGGCTCTTTGCGCTTTTTGCTAGGCCGTTTTAATTGGTCCAACAAAGCACTGTTTTCTCAGCATTTCCATCACGTCTCTTGTGTTGATATAAACCATTAGTTTTGGTGGTCACGTTAGTGCGGCAGTGCTGTCATACGTGGGAGTTGAAGCTCATTGAAATCAGACACATTTTCAGTCTAAATTTGATAGCTCCTGGTTCTATTGACTGACCAGTCAAATTCGCGTAGTATTTCGAGTATTTCGCGTAGCCGTGATAGAATGACAAATCAAACCATTCCTGTGTTGGTGGAGTGTACGAATTCCGCATACAATCCGTGCACCTGTCTCACTTCACAACACATCGACAAATAAAATCATTGCTGTGTTGGTGGGGTTTAAGAATACCGCATACAATCCGTGCACCTGTCTCACTGAACACGACACTGACAAATGCAATCTTTGCTTTGTTGGTGGGGGTTGTGGATGGATTTGACAGGTATCCGCTCTTCATATCTCTTCTCTGTTGTAGGGATCTCGACGTATAAAAAGCCCTTCCACCTGTAGTTTTTATGAAATAAGGGAGGGGACAGCTTTTTAGAGCATCGTTTTGCTTATGTAATCTGTGGTTAAAACATTTTCCAGGATATGTATTAAACAGTAAGTATTTACATTTAACCACGCGTGAATATATACTGAAATTACGAAAGAATTAAATGTAAATCTTCAAGATAATTATAAGAATGGTGAAGAAAGCTTGCATCAAGACATGTTTTAAACACCTTCTTCAGTGTGCGCAATTCATATTCGTGGATCATATTCTGAACCAAACCGTGTGTTCCAGAGACAACAAATCTTAGACGACAAGTTAAAGTGTCAAACACGAATTCGGATCTCAAACAGCCACCAGTTTTAATACTCCTCATTTGGCACATTTGGATGTCATTGTTACTGATGACATCCGGAATCCCCTTCTATGAAGGAATCCTATGATATGCCAATGATATACAATATCCAAACTTGTGTGAATGAGTCTATAGTGGTAAGATTCCCACTCTAAAATAAACGAGCACACGGTAACCAACCGGAATGTATTCGGGAAGCAGTTACCTTTCACACAGACAGGCTTTCGATATCGGTTTTCCAAACATCTAGTACTGAGACTGCATGACGTGGTACTACAGGGACCGGGGATTACTTTCGGACAGATGTGAAAGAGACATGAATGGTTGCGGGTGTCCATGGATTTCCCCTCATGGGAATTTTGAATTGTGTGAGATCTTTGCAGACCATTCAGTTGTAAGCATGGCTTGTCATCATATGTTCTGTCAACAGTAACTATGAATTTCGAGTGAGTGAGTGAGTTTAGTTTTACGCTGCACTCAGCAATATTCCAACTATGTGGCAGCGGTCTGTAAATAATCGAGTCTGGACCAGACAATCCAGTGATCAACAACATGAGCATCGATCTGCGCAATTGGGAACCGATGACATGAGTCAACCAAGTCAGCGAGCCTGACCACCCAATCCCGTTAGTCGCCTCTTACGACAAGCATAGTCGCCTTTTATGGCTGAATTTCGAATATACTCAGGGACAACGCATGAAGTTTATTTCTTGTATTCTAACTTGGTGATATAAATGAAATGTCACCCAAATATACGTAAATATCGATTTACACAATCAGTGTATTGGAACACATTTCGCAAACGTATGGACGTCCATTCATTCACATTGGTAGTGTTTGAAATTGGTCATAAACATTACATTTTGACTTACGAGGGGATGTCAATAAGTTTTGAGCCTTGAGCATTTTTCACACTCAGGTGTCACAACCTATGGTACGACATTGAACCTTTGAGTGTAGCTGATGTGATATATATGTTTTGGTATCCTACTCTCAGAAGTTATTGAACAGCTCACATTGACAGAAAGAGACCCCCTCATGGCAGTGAAAATGAATAAAATTGATTATAGAGCAGTAATTAAGTTTTTAGTTCTTGAAGGAAACTCTGCGAAGAACATTGAAGAAAGGCTTTCAGCAGTTAATGGGAAGTCTTCCTCTTCATCTGCTACCATCAAACGATGGGTCAATGAATTTAAGCATGGTAGAGAGAGTCTTGAAGATGACCCCCGTCCAGGTCGCCCAACAACAAGCACTAGCCAGGAAAACATTGACAGAGTGCACAGACTTGTGCTGGAAAATCACACTCCACGAGTTAGAGGAGACCACAGGCATTTCACACAGATCCATCAAGACAATTCTTCATGAACATCTCGTCATGTGTGCGCAAGATGGGTGCCAGGAATGCTTACAGATGAAATGAAGCAAACAAGGGTCACCATAAGCAACTCCATGCTAACCAAATACAACAAGAATTCAGAAGATTTTCACTTTAAGCTAGTAACTTGTGATGAAACCTGGAGCCACCACTATGATCCTGAGAGCAAACAAGAATCCATGGAATGGAAACATGTCACTTCTCACAGAAACAAAAAGTTCAAAGCCTCCAGATCAGTGCAGAAGGTAATGGCGAGTCTTCTGGGATAGCAAAGGCGTCATCCACATAGATTACTTACCAAAAGGAAGAACGATGAATGGGGAATATTACGCTAACTTGTTGAGGCAAGTGCGACAGTCAATCAAGGAGAAGCGAAGGGGCAAGATCAGACGTGGTATTCTTCTACATCTTGCCGCATCCCCCCTACAGGAACAGTTCCCGAAAGACCCTCGAGCACACAGAGTCCATGATCAGGTGTTCATAGAGGATCGTAGGATAGCAGGCAGCTGAATAGAAATACGCGATTGCTGAGCACTTTTTAAAGTGGCATTCAGAAGTTGGTGTGTTGAACAGCGAGGGGAGTTCTATGGAGGTAACTTCTTAATATTAATACTAGCAACCTTTGTGCGTAGCTACTGACACTGCAGATTGCAAGTGCTCATCAACCAAAGATGACATATGAAGCAGATGTAATGTCATGTTACTCTGTACAGTTGCGAAGCCAAACTCAATAAAGAAACGGAAATTCTGGAAAGTGGAAAATGTACGCATTATCTTTATGTCGTGAAATAATTTTGTACTAAATTAATTCACACACTTGCACATAATGTTGACATAAGTGACGATACGTGTACGTGCAGAACACTGAACTTCGTCTCTCAAGTTTATTTTAAGTAAAGAAGTAAAGGTTTATTTTTGGCATTTAAATTTGTCAACATGCCTGTGCAAGTGCCTGTTGTGTAAAGGATTGTTCACTGAAATATTAAATTGACCATTCAGAAACACACAGGTTGTAGGTTCGAATCCAGGTTGCTGACTAAACTTTTGCAATTTTACAACAATTTACATCCTGGTAATCTGATCACATGATCAGAAGCACATGGGCTCAGGGAGTCAGAAGGCCTCCATGTAACCGATCAAAACACACCGAGTCATGGCAGATCACAACTGATGTTGTGGCAAGAATCACATTGGACTGAAACACTAAAATTTTATAACGATACAGTTACAGATTTAAGGCATTTGCGGTATAATTCTTCTTTGTGACTGTTCATACTACCCTTGATATGTAACCATATATGCAGTATACATATATACAACCGGCACTCATCAGCACTGAAAAAATAATCCAGTTTAGATAATGTGCCAGGTTGTAGAACTTATGACAAGTGTACAAGCCACAGATGGGCCTGAGATTTTAAGGCGGTGTTGACAACCGGATTGGACAGATGCCGGTTTTACAGCTTCCACTGTAGTTATAACCGTTATATCAATTGTTGATGTTGATCTAGAATCGGGCACATTTTTCCTTCAAATCGTACGGGAATGATATAAAACTGTCACAGTCTTACAGCTGGTATCACCAACACGTACATACTGAAGACTACTGCAGTTGTTGCTTCGGCGTTTAACGAGAAACGCCACTTATCGGGCCAGTCATAGACTATATTCATGCCTGTTAAAGCTGAGTATGAGCTATTTCAATGCTTCTAGTGCGGACCCACAGAACGCCATCGGTCAGGTTTTAATTTTAGAGAAGATTACTTCGTTTATGTCTATGTTAAAAGGGGTTATGCTTAGTATAGTACCCCTTGGGGTGCCATTTTCTAAGGGACAGTGGTCAGAGAGTGACCATACCCAAAGTTAGTTGGCAGTTTGAGGGGATATCCCGAATATACTTAATCCTTTGGCCAGAAAGGAAGTTTCTTTTTTGTGGTTAATTAGAACATGAAGCAGTTCTTTCATTATGTATGGATGGAATATTTGGAGGCTGTCGTCCCTTTGTGAATCCTTTAAAAACTTTTTGTTCCAAATGTTATTCTTAACTTCTTCACTGAACTTACTGTCGCAACTAAGAACGGTGCAATGATTTGCTCAATTATTTGCTTACGACTTTGAACTGTTGAGTTGTTCGTGTTGTGAGTTTTGTTGTTTTATACCACGAATTCTCGGAATTATTCGAAAGACAGTTCTTACGTCTGTATGGTTATTTAGTTCAGCAGATATGCGTGTTTAAGTTTGGTAGTTTGTACATTATAGTTCAGTTGATATATCGTATTAATGTACGGATAATTTCATTTAGCTTTACTCAATGCCATTTTGTGCTTTTTTCCTCGTAATCTGTCTTGGTACTATTTCTATTTCAGGCGAATGGATTCTTTAGCTATGTTAATTGTCCGCTTGTTAGGTTTTGGCAAAGGTCTTTGGTATCTGGTTCAGTTTGGCTGACCTGGTTACACAGGTTTGGGAATTTACCAAGTAGCCTTTTGTAGTTGAATTCTGGGTCTTGTTAATTACTCTGGATTTCTTTATTTATGTTGCCTATTGTTATACGAATAGGAAACTGATCGCTGCCCAACGGATTCTCATGTACTTCCCATTGAATACAAGAAGCGTCCATGCATATTTCTCATTTCACGACAACAAAATATCCAACCATTGCTTTGCGATGGGAGGCATGAATACTGTATACCATCCATACATCTTTCTCACTTCACTGCACACTAAAATCAAACCATACACCTTTCTCACTTCACTGCACTAAAAATCAAATCATCGCTTTGTTGATGGGAGGCATGAATACTGTATACCATCTATACATCTTTCTCACTTCACTGCACACTAAAATCAAACCATACACCTTTCTCACTTCACTGCACTAAAAATCAAATCATCGCTTTGTTGATGGGAGGCATGAATACTGTATACCATCTATACATCTTTCTCACTTCACTGCACACTAAAATCAAACCATACACCTTTCTCACTTCACTGCACTAAAAATCAAATCATCGCTTTGTTGATGAGAGGCATGAATACTGTATACCATCCATACATTTTTCTCACTTCACAATACTTGATATTATTGATATGTTACTGTTAGGTCTGAACATTGTATATGATCCATACATCTTTCACATTTCACCACACTGACAAAAAATACATAACTTGTTTCTTAGGATGTATGAACACTGTATCCCATGTACAGGCTGAACTGGTTATTGAGTGGTGTAAATGAGAGCGATGTCAGATTTGACTTATATGCCACCCTGGCGAATGTTTTCATGCTGGAGCTGGTGTGTGTTTGCTTGTGGTTGTAGGCCAAGAGAAGTGTGGGTTTATGACGTTTTTTCTGCTTGTTTGGTTTTCCTTAGAACACAAGTGATGGTTCGTGTTTTATTGTGCTTGATTCACTGTGCTTTGAATTTGTTTTGGGTGGGGTTGCTTTGGGGCTGTGGTGGGGTTTTGTGACCTGCAAGGATTGGTGAGATTGGCGTTTGCAGTTTATTTGCATCCTGGTTTGGGCTAACTTTAGGGTGTTTGGTAGGATCTGATTTGCATGCTGGGGTTGAAGGTTGTAGGTAGATTATGCTGAAGAATTTTGTGTCCAGAGATCTCCTGGATGTTGGTGGTTTCGGCGAAGTGCATGTTGGTGCGTTTTTGGAAGGAATCCGATTTTGTTGTTTGGACGTGTGATGTGGTTGGTGTTTGAGGTTTTGCGTGTACAGTGTTATTTGTTTGAAGTTGGATGTTGGTTTGTGCGAAGAGTCTCTAGTTTGTTGTTTTTGTTTGTTTGTTTGTTTGTTTTGTTTTGTTTTGTTTTTGTTTTTGTTTTTGTTTTGATTTAAGTTTTATCAATGTTTATGTGTCTTCCGCATGAGCGCAGGTGGGTCTTTTGAAAAGTGATTTTGGAGATAGAGAGATGAAACGGAGGGGATGATTCGGCTGTGTATAGAGTTTGAGTGGTTATGTTTGTAGTATGAGGGATGAATGAATATGGGTTTGGAGTAAGTTTGAAGCGAGTTGGATTACGATTGGAATAAACTCAAGTCAGTGGTATCTCTTTGTTGTTTTTCTGTCTATAAGGGAATATTCTGTGCTGGTTCTGGGTGTGTTGATGGCCTGGTCTCCAAAATGCAGCTGGATGTGCCAATTAGGGCAACTGGTGCTGTTTACTGTCAATAGGAATTCATCTCTGCAAACTGGGTTCCCTGTGTTACGCCACTGTCGGGGTAAACTATGGGGATAAGGTACTTGCTTTTTTACCCTGCCTAGTTTCACTGAACGGGAAAGTGCAGCATAGGCGACTAGTGTATGTTTTTTGTTTGCACATGCATTTCAACAGCATTTACTGGAATCCATTTTCTACAAATGAGACACTTATCATTTATTTACCATCACTTTTGCACCATGTTGAAATAATATAGGGCAGTTAATACTCCCATTACCCTAACGATATAAGGACATCTGGATGTGTGTTTTCTTTGCTATCATTGCTGCGGTATTTCCATATTTGTCTTTAGCTTTAACATCAACAATAGTTTTAGAAAGAATATGCTTCATCATCATTGCTTGCCCCTGCCAACTTGCGAGATGTAGGATGTTGTCGCCATATGCGTCCACAAGTGAAGCATCACCTCCTTTACTCATTACCAAGTCCAATACCTGTCTATGTCCCTTAGCGGCTGCCACCATCATTGGTGTCCTTCTGTAATACCCTCTGCTGTTGATATCGACAACGTTTATTGAGATGATATACCTTACCATCTCTACGTGTCCTCCCCGACACACCCAATGTAGGATGTTGTCATCATTCTTGTCCACAAGTGAAGCATCACCTCCTTTGCTCATAATCAAATCAAATACCCGTCTATGTCCCTGAGCTGCTGCCACCATCATTGGTGTCTTTCCGAATTGTCCTCTGCTGTTGATATCAGTAAAGTTCAGTGAGATGACATACTTCACCATCTCAACCTGTCCTCCACGACATACCCAATGTAAGATGCTGTCACCATTCTTGTCCACAAGAGAAGCATCACCTCCTTTACTCATTACTAAGTCAAACACTTCTCTTTGTCCCTCAATTGCTGCTACCATGATCGGTGTCTTCGCATTCATTCCTCTGCTATTGATATTCACAAGTCTCTCGGCGAGTACATGCTTCACCATCCCCCGTTGTCCTCCAAGAATGGCCACATGAAGAATGTTGTTGCCTACAGCATCAGCCGCCAACAAATTACAACCTGCACATGCACATAAGTCAAATATGTTTCTGTATCCAAACTGTGCTGCGACCATCCCGACTGTTCTACCATCACGTCCTTTGCTGTTTATATCCACAATGTCCTGTGAAATGATATACTTCACCATCTCCACATGTCCTCCTCTGCAGGCTATATGAAGAATGCTGTCACAGGTTTTATCTAATAGGGACATGTCGCCTCCCTGTTTGACAAGGTATTTCAGTAGATCCATTTTACCCCGGTATGCTGCTACCATCACACACGTCCTACCATAATGTCCTCTACTGTTGATGTCCACAATGTCAAGGGAGAGAACACGCTTCACGATCGCAATTTGTCCTCCATAGCAAGCCATGTAAAGAATGTTGTTATCCTTATTATCAAGAAGGGACATATTGCATCCTTTTTCTATTAGAAACTCAAACAAAATTCTATGTCCCCCTCGTGCTGCCAACATCACTGGCGTCCTCCCGTACTCTCCCTCTCTGCTGTCAATGTCGACCTGACCCTTAGACATGATTGTTTGCACCTGACTTACGTCACCGTCTCTGCAGGCTTTATGAAGTAAGTTGTCTGGGTATCTGCTCTTCTTATCGCTTTTCTGTTGTTGGGATCTCGAAGGATAAAACGTCCTTCCACCTGTATTTCCATGAAATAAGGGAAGGTATAGCTTTGTTTAAAGCGTCATTTTGCTTATGTAATCTGTGGTAAGCTATGTTGTTTGGATTCTCTTTCTCAGACTAAAAATCATCTCTCTTGAAAACATCCACTTTTGATAGAAATTATTGAATTATAGAATGGGAGGTGTAGTAAATCCATTTAGGGTCCATGCAGGTAGCAAAGGTACTGTAACTCCCCATGATAACGAGTATGGTGATCTACCTTCAGTTGGCTACAACCAGTTTGTAGGCAGTCTGGTCCGAATTTGAAATCCAATTTTTGATAGAGATACTAGCTTTGATTCCTAACACTGTGATATTCAAGATGGTTTTACTTTCCGTCAACAGGTATTTATAATTTATATGTATTTATCGTTACTTTATAACTTGTTTTAGGAACAATATGGCTGAAATATTGCCGACGTGACTGAATTTTAACTCACCCACTCACTCTATTCGTGGATCGGGAATATTTATTGTGAGACCATATTCTGAACCAAACCGTGTGTTCCCATGAAAATAAATCTTACACGACAAGTTAAAATATCAAACTTTAGTTTGAAACAGTCACTAGTTTCAATACATCTCACTTGGCACAGTTAGATGCCATTGTTCGTGATAACAATCCCCCTCTATGTCCCAATCCCATTACATGCCAATGATATACAATATCCACTGAGTCTGTAACATGGTAAGATTCCCACTCTAAAATATACGAGCATAACCAGTCGGAAGGTATTCGGGAGCCAGTTACCTTTCACACAGACAGGCTTTCCATATCGGCTCCCCAAACATCTAGCACCGAGACTGCATGACGTGGTACTGCAGGAAATGGGGATTACCTTCGGACAGATGTGAAAGAATCATGAATGACTGTGCTCGTCCATGGATGTACCCTCCTGTGAATTCTTTGTGAGCTCTTTACAGAACATTCAGCATGTAAACATGTCTTGCTTTCATATATTCTGACGACAGTAAATATGACTTTCGAATCCACGTGGGGACAACGCATGAAACCCATTTCTTGTTTTCTCACTTGGTGATATAAACGAAATATCCCCCAAACAGACGTAAATATCTACTATCTTGATCTGTGTATTGGAACAGCTTTATGTACGCCCATATAGGTAGTGGTTGCAATTTGTCGGAAGCATTACATATGACCTTGCTTTCAAATCAGAACTTACAACATTCATTTTCGTCTAACGTACGCATATTTCAGGTACTTGACGTACTTGACGTACTTGACGTACGTTCACATATAAGTTGCAAGGCTCACAGATCATAATTCCATAAATGATATGCTTTAAGAAAATTCCTAATTAGAAATGGATTTCAAACATTTTGATACGATTACATGTTAACAGATCCCACCAACTTACAATTGAATGTGTCTCCAAGCGAGCTTTGAATCCTTCCATCTTCACCATTCCTTTCGAATCACTGACTTTTAAACGACAAATTAAAGTCTCAATATCGAAATCGAATCTTAAACAACCACCAGTTTTAATACATCTCACTTGACACATCTTGATGCCAATGTTCCTGATAACAACAAAACTCTCCCTCTGTGCCTTTTGTTCTATGCATTCCGTCATGCTCGACATAGGCAATGCAACACCTGATAATACAATTGCCGAGAACAGAAGCAGTTCCCGGAAGAACCCCGAGCACACAGACTTCATGATCGATGTTCACAGAGGATCCCTGGAAACACAACTGCCGACTAGAGACAGTTGAAGACAAATACAAGACCGCTGATCAGACAACCAAAGATGACTTATGTAACAGTTGTAATGGAGATGCCTTGTAACATACTCTCATGTTACTCTGTACAATATAGAGCAAGGTGCATTCTGGAAAGTGGAACGTATACGTATTATGCAGTCCTCTGTGGTGTTGATTAGCTCCCTTTCACTGATGGCACAGTATTGGATTGGTGACCAGACACGTGACCCGCATGAAGAAGCTCATGCCTGTATGAGTGTTCCACTTCTTCAATAAACGATATGCAAGCATGATCTGTTTTCTTTTCACACCACAAAAAAAAAAAAAAAAAAAAAAAAAAAAAAACACGAAAAAAACATGTGCAATTTGTGCACGTGTGTCGTTTATACCATATCTGCTCTTTTTTATATTTGTTTGGTTTTTGGGGGGTTATTTTTTCCGCAGACCTTTGCACCTTTTAACAAATGGATATCTCCTGGAGACACCGGTGATGGAAGCGGACATAAAAGAGTAATATCGAGATTACCCAAATTCATTTGATTGCTTTAACAACATTCCAGATTCATGACGTTGGTCTGTATGCTGAATATGGATCAAAAGCATCCTCGAGCAGGTCTTCGGTTTCCCAAAGGGACGGAGGGGTATTGGGTACAGCGTTTGTTAGTCATGCCAAAGGCCAAGGTGCGATTCCACACATGCATATGGTTACAATATGTGAAACCCATTTCTGGCATCCCCCGCCGTGATATTGCCGGAACTTTGCTAAATACGGCGAAAACCCCAACTCACTCACTCCCTCGTAGTGCCACCCAAAATGAGCCTCCGCATCCTTATACTAAACACATAGCTGGAGATCTATTTTGACCCGGATTCCGCACAGTCCATATACAACAGGTATGGCAATGGCGAACCTAAGTCGTAATTTTTGACAAATTTGGGATTCAAGGTTTATTGCATAGCTGAGGGCTGAATCTTTGCACCAGCAATTGATTTCATGTTAACCCGGAAGTCGGACTGTTGCTGGTTGGCTGTTGTATATTGCGTGTTGAAGTCATACATACATGTTTTTAAAGGGAATGGGTTCATAGAGACCATTTGGTCATTGATGGAATACAATACATCAGTGTTTACGATCGCTCACAAACCCATGCAAAACACTCACAGCCGCAAACCGGCAACATGGCACCGGGATTTGCAGGATACCGGATTCCACTGGTTATAATAAGGGGAAGTAAAAAAAATCAAATGTTTCCCGGGCATCGGCGCGTCACATTTATTTGTGTGCGTAACGATTTTTATTGCCATTAAAAAAATAACGCTGACTTTGCAGCGTCACGATCATCCATTTGTTTTCTATAACAATGAGTGTCTGCAAGAACGAGTGAATCTACATCTCATTAACACCCTCCAAACTTTCCGAGAGAACAAAATAAAAACGTGTACCTCCCTCGTCATTTTTTTCTACCAAACATTTTGAAAAAAAAATGTCCCACCGCCCCAGTCACCTTGGATGTGCCCGAGAAACACTGATGTTTTATACAGCCTAACAAACTTACTACATTATATTTTATTGATGGTCAAAGCGAAACGTCATTACTCACACAGGCATGCTATACATTACCATTAGTCCTGGTCCAACATCAGCACCCCAGACACAACGACCTACTTGACTGACTTGAGGAGTGGATCCACCAGTTTTAGCTTACCGGAGCTAATCGAACCTCCCCAGCCACAACACCCGCACAACCCACAACCCACCCCCACCCCATCCCCATGTTTCAGAGTGAAGGGAAGATCTCTTCATCTCTTTATCTGTTTATCTGTGTGCGTAGAATCAGGACAGGCGCAGATGAACCGGCGACTAGAACAACAGGGAATAGTACTGTCGATCGCGTCCTTCCATCTGACGTCTTCTATCGCGGTCAGGAGAAACAGTCGAAGATGGCAATACAGCAGTGTTGTGCTGTTTCCAACAGTTCTGTTGCAATACATACAACATGAGGGTGGGCATTATCCTATTCCAACATACAGTTACATGAATTTGCAGAGAAGGTTGAACATCACCTCGTCGATGTCATCGTGGTACTGCACGGCATCCAAATTTACATTTGACTTGAGTCGGAGTGATGCCACCGTATGCCATCACAAACATTGAATGACGCACACGTTTGTTGAAACATTCTCCATAACTTCTGTAGAAACCTGCACAAGATGACATCTAAGCCAAGATGACATCTGAACCAATCGGCACACAGTAAACAGCCCAACGCCTCTTTTCTGTAATACAGATGATGTGTACACTAAAGTCTGTGGTGCCGTCTACCGTTTTGGTGCTAACTGATATCAAACCGAGAACTTCCCGAGCTGTTCCCGTAAAAGTTTGGTATTGATTCTCTCTACCCACCAACCGAATATGGTTGTTTTGTTGACGTGACGTTACACGTAGATGATCGATACAGTTACTTTTTTCCGGGCAGCATAGATAACTACCATGCATTCTCAAATATCAAATCGGAGGTCCATATTTTCAAAGAGTGGGTATTTTAATTGTGCCATGCATAACATGTTGAAACCTGGTTAATCGTTACTGCTTAATTTCTAGAATCAGGCGATAGAACATTTTCGCTGATCATAAATATGAAACGATATGAAACAATATTACGATTAAAGGTGAAAACGAAAAACTTTCTTGATTATACCAGAAATATTATAATGATAATTGTTATAATGCTGTAGTTTTATGCACACAACTACATCTTCACTATGCCCTGTCTGAAACGACATTGAGCTATCCAGTGAGCAAATGAGATCTGTCATCTCATTGGCGGTATTGAGTGTATCTACCTATTGAATAAACGAATAATGAGACGTGTAATATCGGCCAAATTAAGGTCGGAATGATGTTATGAGGATATGTTTTTGTTATTAAAATGTAACATTAATTCAGATTTAGATATTATGACTTATAATGCACTGAGTGGATTTGAACTCACATATTGAACTATGTAATTTCACTAGCTGTGAGAGTAAGCTGAGGGGTTAGAGCTACCTCTTTGTTGTTGCTTCCGACAGAAGACTGTGGAATTCATTCCACTGATTTCTGTAATGTCGCAGTGTCATCTAACTGATCATAGCTATTTTTGCTGTGTAGTGAGACGTAGGTACTGCTTGACCTCTCCAGAACTGTATCATAGGTATGTAATTAAAGGGATGGCTGTTGAAATGTACTGGGGACTACTGCTACTACGTGTTTGGCTATACGCCCATCTGTGTGCCAACATCAGCGTCTCAAGACCTACCGTTCATATGGCCTCGTCTACTTTGATCTTTCAACAGTTGTCAACAACCTTCAATCAGTGCATCTGTTTATACTGGGAATGTCAAGAATTTGGTGAGATAGTATTCTAGATTTGTCACTTAATATTTTAGATTTACAGCTCGACCGTATTGTTTTGGATCTGTACTGTCATTCATTTTAAGCATATATGACAGTGAAAGCTGTGAAAACCGGCATCTATCCAATCCGACAAGTTGCCAACACTGGCATACAATCTCCGTCCCGTTCGTGGCTTGTACAATTATCATCAGCTCTTACAGTCCGGCACATTGTTTAAAGCGGATGAGTTCTTCAGTCCGAAAGCGTGCCGGTTTAGACAGCTCCCACTGTATTGAGTATCATACACCTGTCCGTGTTCTGTTCTAAAGTGGAATCAGAATCCGTTTCTCTCACTAATTAAACCAAAACAAGGAGGAGAAATTATATATTTGTGAGGTGAGGGGTGGTATGGAGAGATGTATTGCAGTTGTGCGTGTAACGGTGGTATGGGGAGACGTATTGTAGCTGTGAGGTGAAGGGTGGTATGGGGATACGTATTGTAGTTGAGGTGAGGGGTGGTATGGGGAGATGTATTGTAGTCGTGAGGTGAGAGGTGGTATGGGGATACGTATTATACTTGTGAGGTGAGAGGTGGTATGGAGAGATGTACTGTAGTTGTGAGGTGAGGGGTGGTATGGGGATACGTATTGTAGTTGAGGTGAGGGGTGGTGTGGGGAGATGTATTGTAGTTGTGAGGTGAGGGGTGGTATGGGGATACGTATTATACTTGTGAGGTGAGAGGTGGTATGGGGAGACGTATTGTAGTTGTGAGGTGAGGGGTGGTATGGGGATACGTATTATACTTGTGAGGTGAGAGGTGGTATGGGGAGATGTATTGTAGTTGTGAGGTGAGAGGTGGTATGGGGATACGTATTATACTTGTGAGGTGAGAGGTGGTATGGGGAGATGTATTGTAGTTGTGAGGTGAGGGGTGGTATGGGGATACGTATTGTACTTGTGAGGTGAGAGGTGGTATGGGGAGATGTATTGTAGTTGTGAGGTGAGGGGTGGTATGGGAATACGTATTGTACTTGTGATGTGAGAGGTGGTATGGAGAGATGTATTGTAGTTGTGAGGTGAGCGGTGGTGTGAGGAGATGTATTGTAGTTGTGAGGTGAGGGGTGGTATGGGGATACGTATTGTAGTTGAGGTGTGAGGTGGTGTGGGGAGATGTATTGTAGTTGTGAGGTGCGTGGTGGTATGGATAGATGTATTGTAGTTGTGAGGTTAGGGGTGGTATGGGGATATGTATTGTAGTTGAGGTGTGAGGTGGTATGGGGAGATGTATTTTTTTCGTGAGGGGAGGGGTGGTATGGGGATATGTATTGTAGTTGAGGTGTGAGGTTGTGTGGGGAGATGTATTGTTTTTGTGAGGTGAGGGGTGGTATGGGGATACGTATTGTACTTGTTAGGTGAGAGGTGGTATGGGGAGATGTATTGTAATTGTGAGGTGAGGTGTTGTATGGGGATATGGATTATACTTGTGAGGTGTGAGGTGGTATGGGGTGATGTATTGTAGCTGTGAGGTGAGGGGTGGTATGGGGATACGTATTGTAGTTGAGGTGTGAGGTGGTATGGGGAGATGTATTGTAGTTGTGAGGTGCATGGTGGTATGGGGAGATGTATTGTAGTTGTGAGGTGAGGGGTGGTATGGGGATACGTATTGTAGTTGAGGTGTGAGGTGGTATAGGGAGATGTATTGTAGTTGTGAGGTGTGAGGTGGTATGGGGTGATGTATTGTAGCTGTGAGGTGAGGGGTGGTATGGGGATACGTATTGTAGTTGAGGTGTGAGGTGGTATGGGGAGATGTATTGTAGTTGTGAGGTGCATGGTGGTATGGGGAGATGTATTGTAGTTGTGAGGTGAGGGGTGGTATGGGGATACGTATTGTAGTTGAGGTGTGAGGTGGTATGGGGAGATGTATTGTAGTTGTGAGGTGCATGGTGGTATGGGGAGATGTATTGTAGTTGTGAGGTGAGGGGTGGTATGGGGATACGTATTGTAGTTGAGGTGTGAGGTGGTATGGGGAGATGTATTGTAGTTGTGAGGTGCATGGTGGTATGGGGAGATGTATTGTAGTTGTGAGGTGAGGGATGGTATGGGGATACGTATTGTAGTTGAGGTGTGAGGTGGTATGGGGAGATGTATTGTTGTTGTGAGGTGAGGGATGGTATGGGGATACGTATTATACTTGTGAGGTGAGAGGTGGTATATGGAGATGTATTGCAGTTGTGAGGTGAGGGGTGGTATGGGGATACGTATTGTAGTTGAGGTGAAAGGTGGTATGGGGAGACGTATTGTAGTTGTGAGGTGCGTGGTGGTATGGGGAGATGTATTGTAGTTGTGAGGTGAGAGGTGGTTTGGTGATACGTATTGTAGTTGAGGTGTGAGGTGGTATGGGGAGATGTATTGTTGTTGTGAGGTGAGGGGTGGTATGGGCAGATGTATTGTACTTGTGAGGTGAGAGGTGGTATGGGGAGATGTATTGTAGTTGTGAGGTGATGGGTGGTATGGGGATACGTATTATACTTGTGAGGTGAGGGGTGGTATGGGGAGATGTATTGTAGTTGTGGGGTGAGGGGTGGTATGGGGATGCGTATTGTAGTTGAGGTGTGAGGTGGTATGGGGAGATGTTTTGTTGTTGTGAGGTGCGTGGTGGTATGGGGATACGTATTGTAGTTGAGGTGAGGGGTGGTATGGGGATACGTATTGTAGTTGAGGTGAGGGGTGGTATGGGGAGATGTATTGTAGTTGAGGTGAGGGTGCGTGGTGGTATGGGGGTGTGAGGTGGTATTGGGAGATGTATTGTAGTTGTGAGGTGCGTGGTGGTATGGGGATACGTATTGTATTTGAGGTGCGTGGTGGTATGGGGATACGTATTGTAGTTGATGTGAGGGGTGGTATGGGGATACGTATTGTAGTTGAGGTGAGGAGTGGTATGGGGATACGTATTGTAGTTGAGGTGAGAAGTGGTATGGGGAGACGTATTTTAGTTGTCAGGTGCGTGGTGGTATGGGCTGACGTATTGTAGTTGTGAGGTGAGTGGTGGTATGGGGAGACGTATTGTAGTTATGAGGTGAGCGGTGCTATGGGGAGATGCATTGTAGTTGTGAGGTGAACATTGTTATTTTGAGGATGTATTGTAGTTATGAGGTGATGGGTGCTATGGGGAGATGCATTGTAGTTTAGGTGAGCGATTATATGAAGTAACGTGTTATGTTTGTGAGGTAAGTGGCGGTATGAGAAGACGTATAATATTTGCCCGTGTTGAATAATGGATGGTTAGTCTGTGTTCACTGATAACATCTCCACAAAGTGTAATCTAACGCTGTATACAGGAATTCGCCCCCGTTGTGTCTGATAATATGTCATCTCTGTCGATGTAGCTTTGATACGCTTCACTGCAGATACAGGTATGTGAAAAGAGGTTTACGGTCAATGTTTAAGATTCCTTCACTTAGTTTTGCATAATTGTGAATCGCTGCTTGTATCACCTCGTATTTATACATCTGTTTGTGTCTTTGTGTATTAACTCAACAATAAACATATTCCACGCGGACGACTAAGTACTGTAGAACACTCTAAGTAGATCTCTGCTTTTATCATCCCTTCAGTGCCGAGCACCAGAAACAAGGTAACAAACACGAACCTTTTTTATGCCTTTCAGTAAGTGGTCAGAAGTATTGTATTGTATTATATTGTATTGTATTGTAATGTATTGTATTGTATTGTATTGTATTGTATTGTATTGTATTGTATTGCATTGCATTGCATTGCATTGCATTGCATTGTATTGTGTTGTATTGGGATAAGATGACATGTATCAACCAAGTTCGCAAACCTGACCACTCGATCCCGTTAGTCGCCTAACCCGTGAAAATCCAGGTTAGAATTGATCTTCAGTAATCCATGCTGCCGTAAGAGGCGACTAACTGGATCGAGTGGTTAGGCGTACTGACTTGTTGACCACATGACATCGTATCTCAATTGATCAATGCTCACGTTGTTGATCAGTGCATTGTCTGGCCAAATAATTTAAGACCGCTGCCATATAGCTCAGTGCGGTGTAAAACAAAACTCAGTCAATCAATCAAAACCGTCGCCTCTTGCAACCAGAATGGTTTACTAAAGATCAGTTCTAATCCGGATCTTCAAGGGCCTCCTACCCAGTACATAATATCGGTGTTATATCTGTATTGGGATGGAGTGTGATAAACACAACACACAATGTTATCAAGCAGAGTCGCATTGAAACAAAGTGACAAAGCGGGATAAATAATATATATCCGTAACGTTTTGATCTGTTTCCTCGTTTACAAATAATATACAGTCAAAACTCCACCTATGTTGAAGGGGCACGCACACAATCCTGGCCCTCGTTTCCCAAAGCGACCGTTGCGTAACAACTGCCGTACCTCCAATACAGTAACACAGACTTACGACGAAGACGTGTGTGTGTGTGTGTGTGTGTGTGTGTGTGTGTGTGTGTGTGTGTGTGTGTGTGTGTGTGTGTGTGTGTGTGTGTGTGTGTGTGTGTGTGTGTGTGTGTGTGTGTGTGTGTGTATCCTGACCTTTAAAGGGTTAAAGACATAGACAGTAGGATGATTGTTTGCTGGCATCTATCTGACATAGAAATGTCACGCTGTGTAGTAAATTGAACCTATTAAGAGACATTCGAGCGTCAGAGGGGTGGTATCAAAAGTGAATCAATTTCTCATAAGAGTAACAAATTTACCGTTACCCACCTGAATATTGTAAAACAATTCACATTGCAGCTTTGTGTCTAACATCGAGCATGCATTGGCTATGATGACTGCAATAGTTCATTGGTAAATGAAAAGGCTTTAAGAGTAGCTCGTCCCTGTGGAATGTAGGTGACACTGTCTACCTCAAATAGCAGGGATGATTGTAACATAATCTTCTTTGTAAACGTCGGTTTCAACAATCTTCATTCATTGTGAGAATTTATTCAGCATCTTTTATTCATTGTGTAACTGACTGCCTGATTGATATTCATCTCCTAAACCTTCTGAGAATACATTTGTCAGTATTTCTCTACGACCTCAACTTTTCGTTTCTGTCAAGGTAGGCTGATGGTCTAGACTGTGGTTAAAGCATTCCAGCTGATCATGAATGCCTTGATAGTGCTTGGACATTGCGAAAAGCGGCATAAACCATACTCAATCATTCACTCTTCCAAATAGCTTTATAATATTTTATGTAGAAGTGTAATACTTATTAACATAAAACTACTAGCCGTTTCAGGGAAACAAACATTCCTGTTCATGTATTCATGTAATATGCATGGGCCGATGAATGTATGCACGTACGCACGTACTTATGTTCGATTATCCGTAAAACGGTTATATTTGCACTGAAAATCAGTGAGAAATCGACATTATGAGTCATACCTACGTATGTGTATGTGCAGTCACTGATCATGTATATATGTGCGTGTGTATTGTTGTTTTTATGTGCGTGCGTACATGTGTGTGTATGCGCGCGCGTGCATGTGTGTGTGTGTGCGTGTGTGTGTGTGTGTGTGTGTGTGTGTGTGTGTGTGTGTGTGTGTGTGTGTGTGTGTGTGTGTGTGTGTGTGTGTGTGTGCGTGCTCCCACGCGGGTTGGACACTACAGATACGAATAGATGGTTTGGCAAATAATAAAAGTTTGACTCCTAAAGTATTCACTCTAGATGATATGATTATTTTCAATACGTTCAAACCAGTGTCGACAAATGATATCACAGCACTGTGATTGACTTTCTATTTCATTATGCCTTCGATATGAATAATAAATATCAGTTTCATTCAGCTGTGAAACATTCCCCCAAAGGCCACGTCATAATGACAAGGGCCTTCACAGAACGTGTATGGCATGTGCAAAGTGCACATAAAGCGATCACGTGGTCTGCTGTACAATGTTACTATATTTATAAAAGGCATTCGAGAGACTTATCATTATGCCATCTGCAGTTATTTCTGAAAAGTGACAGTAATGACTTAACATTCAATCTTTCAAATACACGACGAAAATGTTCCCTTAGCTGTAAGTTGAACAGACAATCCCCAGTGTTCTCCCACGTGGACCATCATATAATATTAAGCTCTGGATAGCCAGTCGAGCATGGCTGGGTGAGAATGCACACCAGGTCACGTTCATAGCGAGATAACTACTGTGAGAGAAACGTACACCCAGGACTTGACTTCACCTGACATCTTGTTGACTTGTTGATTGCAACAGTTAACGCAAGAATTTGGTGTAGGACCTGATGTGATGGATTGAAAGCAATGATGCATTGTAACGAATCCTGACCACATCGGTGGGAGGCTGAATCTGGCAACAACACCTGGATGTGCCGGTTATGTTTGTGGATTGAATAACTGACTTTAAACTGAGCTGCGTTACATGCAGGCCGAACAATTGTGACTTACTAAGTGTACATTGATTCGCAATCTCGATCAGCAACAGCTGACAGGGACCCGCGTTAGAACGAGGACTGGGAGGAATTTGACCGTACGCTATGGGGGGAAAGATGGGGTAAGTGTGGCGTTTACAACTCTGACACATTCTGACGGTAGGTAAGGTATGTTTATGTACATCTTAGTAACCGAGAGCTACTTAATACTTGGTTTGGGTCGGAATTATTCATATGGAAGCCCCAACTACGAATAGTTAGAAATCTTATCAAGATATATATACGTCAGGTATAAGTCGGTTATCTCGCTGTTAGACAATGGACATTGTTGTCATTGCTGATAACTTATTAATGACTGCATGCAGCGTGATAGTGGGTCTAAAGATATCGCTGACAGTAATGGAAGCTGTAGACTGTTAGTGTGATATACCTGTTGTACAGTGTTCGCGTACGCGCGTAGTCTTAGGATGGGTGAGTGAGTGGTTTAGGGAGTGGATGGGTGAGTAAGTGGGTTAGGGAGAGGATGGGTGAGTGAGTGGGTTAGGGAGTGGATGGGTGAGTGAGTGGGTTAGGGAGAGGATGGGTGAGTGAGTGGGTTAGGGAGATGATGGGTGAGTGAGTGGGTTAGGGAATGGATGGGTGAGTGAGTGGGTTAGGGAATAGATGGGTGAGTGAGTGGGTTAGGGAATGGATGGGTGAGTGAGTGGGTTAGAGAGTGGATGGGTGAGTGAGTGGGTGAGGGAGTGGATGGGTGAGTGAGTGGGTTAGGGAATGGATGGGTGAGTGAGTGGGTTAGGGAATGGATGGGTGAGTGAGTGGGTTAGGGAATGGATGGGTGAGTGAGTGGGTTAGGGGGTGGATGGGTGAGTGAGTGGGTGAGGGTGTGGATGGAGTTAGCACGTTGACTTATTTGTCTTTAACGTTGCACTGAATGTTTCGGGAGCTGTGCAACAACCTATCAGATTAATGTGGGAAGATAACTCAATGCGGTGCATGCCAAGTTTCAGATTTTTGTGAACTCATATTAGGCTAACACACTTTCAAATTTATCAAGGAAAATCTAGGCCATAAACAGCGTATCCTGTCACGAGTGTGGGACACAACACTGCATATACTGGCATCTCATTCAATCACCCGTACCAAGCATTGCTTGACTTTTGACTGGACAGTTCACCACGTAAGATAGGGTATGGTCATAAATAATGATAATTTGTTATAATGAAAACTGCCATTATGATAATCTCTTCCTTACCTGATAATCTACGCTGTTGCAGATAAGTGGATCAAAGAGGAATAAACAGATATGAGTGAATGTTTTGATCCAAACTATTTTTGCACCAAGTCCCACAGCAAATCACTTAATAACGATTGGTCCTGCGTCATGGACGAACTCATGTGGCGTTAATTAGATTACAGAACAGCATTTAGTAGACAAGTGCTTTATTTAAACGCAGCTAGTTGTCGTGGAATGGCTACGTAGCACAACCTCCATACTTTCATTCTCTGAAAGTCATGTGTTGTTTTTGACCATTACAAAATGTCAACATTTACGCTCCGCTATGAAAAGGGCACGTACAAAGGAAGTCCAACGGTGATTGGTCATGTGACACGAAACCTCAAATGTAGCCGGCTATATTTATGTGTATTAACTGAAAATTTAAATATGATAAAAGTATTTGCTGGATTTTTTTGTTAAAAAAAACAAACAAACAAAAAACACATTAACGTGGCATAGCATATAATATCCTATCGACGATTATATCGAAATTCTTTGAAGGTATGCTTTCGAATCTGTTCGTTCAGTTTAGGATAAAGTATACTGATGGAAACAAATAAGGGAACATCACTTTATGGCAGTGTCCCTTTGTTTATGCTCAGAGTTTCTCCCACAGCGCTACTGAAAGCTGGTGATCAAACCCTCAAATATATTATGTTCCATTATTTGTTTCTCTTAGTATGTATCTGGGTCCTGATTCACAAAGCATTCGTAGCGTTACCACCCCTCGTAACTCTTACGTAGCACTCTTTTACGAATGTCCCCGAGCTACGAACGTTTTGTGGATAAGAACCCGGAACATACAAAACAATGCCTAGCATTACAAGAAATACTAAATTTGGTTTGTTTAATGCAAATTTGTTATTCCTAAACTTAAAATATTTTGTTTCGTCACCTCCGACGATAGTTTTGACAGGGTACAAGACACGAATTAGCAGTTATAGTACGCGCAAGAAAATACACAACCTGTCCCACTTTCCACTAAATGTATGATGCGTCCTTGTTATAACGCGTGTTATAGATCCCGGAAACCGCGTTATGGGGAGGGATGACGGAATCTGAAAGGTCCTAACAGTCACTTCAGAGTTTTACATCTCTATCAAGTATTTTAATCACACGGTCCAGTGGGATTAACCGTATGAGCATGCCACAACATGGCTGTAAATGTATGGTCAATAGACACAAGGAATCTAGTTTTACAGCAACATAAAAGTTACTTGACAGAACGAGAGACAAGCCCTATACTCAGGACCTGGTGGTCGTACGTTCAAGCAGACTCTTCTCACGTCGAAAAGCTGGGTTCGACTCCTGTCATGATAGTACTGGAATATTACTAAACGCGGCGTAAAATCACCCCACTCATTGACTTAATTAGCAACGTTGAGGCTTAGGGCTTCTTTGCTGTCAAGTGCGTCCTTTAAGCATATCGAGCTAGGTCAAGCATGGCATCTGACCATATGCGTGAAATGCACTTGCGCTTATTAGGCGGACAATTCACCCTCACAAAGATAGGGGAGATGGGGTGCATGTGCGTTAGCTCGCCTTATGGTTGGAGTTTCCGGGTTCGATTCCCATATTTTGAGGCGTCTGAGGATATTGTCCAAATTGAGTTAAAACATACTAAAATTGGTGAGGTGAGGTGATGTGAAATGAGGTTTAACGTCACACTTAAGAATATTTCGCTCATATGACGACGTGCATGCGTGTGTATGGTGCAAGCTCACTGAGACACCATACCGCAGGTACGCATGAATACCCCACTCAGACACATTATACTGACTCCGAGTCTACCAGTCCTTGTTGTACCAATAATGCTGAGCGTCAGGCCGTGACCAAGCACCATATTTTAACGTCTTGCGGAATGGCGCAGCTTAGGACCGAAACCGCGATCTTCCGCTCTCCAGGCAGACCCTTTAACCACTACCCCACGGAGGCAGCCTCACGACCTGTATAACGACATTTCTGCTCTTCGCTAATGGTAATACCGGATTGTACCAAATAATATACTTCACTAGTGACAGTGAAGTATCGCATTTATATAAGAAACACTAGCAATGTTATCAGTCCCAAGTCACATTGGAAGGTCTTCCTAACCAGTCTGACTCTCTCAGAAGCACTGAACACTCTTCTCTGTATTCACGTATCATTATCGACAAATCATAATAGTAATAATGATAATGGTACTAGTGAGTGAATGAGTGACTTTAGTTTTACGCCGCAATCAGCAATATTACAGCTATATGATGGCGGTCTGTAAACAATCGAGTCTGGACCAGACAATCCAGTGATCAACAACATGAGCACCGATCTGCGCAATTGGGAACCGATGATATGTGTCAGCGAGCCTGAAGACCTGATCCCGTTAGTCGCCTCTTACGACAAGCTTAGTCACCTTTTATAGCAAGCATGGGTTACTGGGGGCCTATTCTACCCCGGGACCTTCACGGGTTGATAATGATACTAACGGTACAAATATATAACTGTAGTTACACAGTGTTCAAAGCTTTATATCACAAATATACGATATGTGACAACAAGTTAGTGTGTAAGTGCCGTAACTGCGAGAGGTAACGTCATTTCTCAGACCAATGTTGAAACACTACATACACGCACATGATTGCACTATCCATTCATTTGTGTTATCTCTCCACAACTCCACCCCTCTCCTCACAATACCATAAGTTCCTATCATCACAAACAGGACTGTTCTCACCATGGCTCTAAAGCCAACCGAATCAATACCCACGTACTATACATCGTCGTAATGGCTACGACTTCAGCATCCCCTGGCTCCAGCTGCAGACAGTACTACAGTGGCAGTATTAGGAGTATCAATTATTCCCTCTGGCGGCAGCCGAACAGCTGTACAATATAGGAAACGCTAGCACGGCGTCCTGTGTGTATTGCCAACACTTCAGTCATCGTCTACAGTCGCAGGTCGTTTGTTTCAGTAAGTATTGTAAACTTCCCCTCAACCCCCCAAATACGTCTAAATAAGGTTGCAATGTCGTTTTACCAAATGAATGACGAAATTTCGTACATGATGCAGTTTGAACTTGTGTCTGTCGTTGTACATGGATTTCTGTTTTTGTCTAAGATTTTTGTCGCTCCATATAGCCATATGCTGATGTTGTTGCTGCCTTATGCCTAGATGCAAGCTTGAAAGCTCATGTGGGCGAAGTGTTTCCGTTTGTAGCTACGAGTATAATCTATAAAATTACAGCAGTCCATTTTCTTGATTTTCTTTCGACTGGAAGGACGTTAGCGCGTAGATTCGACCATAAACACTCTTGTTATACTAATACATCCATACCTCAAATGCACATAAATTAGAATGCGATGACATTTTATGACAGGCGCTATATTAAAGCATTGTACGAGTGTGTTGACAATGTAAGACTAAACCAGCATATGGGTGTTAAATGACACACATTATCAGCATTGTACTCCACTTAACGAATCGATGTATTTGACATTCTGGGTTTAGATAACGGACGTCACCTGTTACCGATGTCGTAAGTGAGTGAGTATGATTTTACGTCCCTTTTAGCAATATTCCAGCGATATCAAGTACTTGTCAGAAGTTACTTGGGTTCCTGAAACATGGAAACCATCCGTATAGTGGGTGGTGGGGAATCCAGTTGGTTTCCATTCACTGAAACTGAGAGTTTACAGTTAGATTCCAGTTTGGAATCTGTGATTTTTGTATTTCTGTAAAGGGAAACCAACAAGAAACTAAGGTCATAGGGACACCAGAAAAATGTGGGCTTCACATGTTGTATCCGTGAGGGGAATCTAACCCTTGACCGTATCGGCGACGGCGCGCGAAGATCCAGGTTTAAACTGGTTAGGACTTCAGTAACAGTAAGAGACGACTTAAGGAATCGGATGGTCAGACTGGCTGACTTGGCTGACAGATATCGTTGGATCTCAGTTGTGTAGGTCGATGTTCATGCTGTGGATCACTGGATTGTTTGCCCGGGATTCCACTGTTTACAGACAGCTGACATATGGGTTTTTATAGAAAGCACCTTTAAACAATAAACAAAACTTTATGGATAACTTCAGCTGTCTCGTGAATGTGACGTTTCAGATTATTTTACTATTGTCAGGTAGATTTATATTGTATATAACTAAGATACACAGCGCTCACATACACGAATGTGAGCGCTTTGTATTTTAGCTGTTGTTTATATATAGCGCTATGTATATCATCTATAGTTCATATGTAGCTCTAAGTATTATTTTCTATAATTCATATGTAGCGCTAAGTGTTTTTTTTCAATAGTCCATATAGACCCCATCCTCCCGAAAGTCAAATGTTAGTTTTCCTAATGTGAATATTTTTCATCTGTGGGAGTTACAATGTCGACATCAACAAGGTTAAACATTATTCCAAAACACAATGGCCTCCAGTCAGATCAGCACCAGTTCTACCGTTGTCTCCACGGCAACCATGTCATGTAATGTTGTACACGCGTGTAACGACACGCTTCAGGTGTCCTCGAAATTAATTATGAATGTCGCCTGGCAGTTGATACGGTTCGCAAATTACCATCCTTGCACAATAGCTGTAAAAAAGGCGTACAGCATGACAGCAAACATGTTCACTCATCACTCTGTCCTCAATACGAAGTTGTTGACGCTTTCTCGGGAGTTATCTCCCTTTCTCTAACATAGCATCAACAGTTACTGTGAAATAGTAGTCACATATGTTGTTCTCATTTTACGGAGATATTTTACGGATTCATAACACATATATAAATTCAGGCCCCACACATTGTTTAAAAGACCGCTTGGGTAACAGAGTAGTTGAAGCGTTTGCTCGTAACGCCAAAGACCTAAGTTCGATCCCCACTATGGGTACAATCATACAGTGCATGTGCTGATATCTTTCACGTGATATTCCCAGTTTATCGGTAAAATCGGGTTAAACCACATTCAATAATCCAATATTTATATCTATTATATAAATATTTATAACGGTAAACGGTATTTGTTTCTGAACAATCTTTCATTTTAGACAGCATCTAATTACACGCTTATTCACGGCTGATATGCTATATTGTAATTATAAATAATGTTTGCTATCGTGTTCCTTTCTTGGCGGTCGACTAGGAAGATCCGGATTCGAATCGATGTTCAGTAACCCATGCAAGGCCTAAGAGACCAGTAGCATGATCTGGTGGTAAGGCTGGCTGACTTGGTGTCATTGTATCCCAATTGCGTAGATCGATGCTCATACTCTTAATCACTGGATTGTCTGGCCCAGATTCGACTATTAACAGAGTGCCGCCAAATAGCTTGAATACTGCTGAGTGCGGCGTAAAACTAAACTCACTCATTCCTGGCGGTAGATAAGTAGGGTACCTCGGGACATGTCCTTTGAAGAGTTAGACACCCATCCTTTCACGTTATATATATGATTAAATATAAGACATGCATCACCTCTAATTTGTATAAAATCAGTTATTACTCATGGAGCAGTTTGTCCTAAACATCCCAAGCCTGCCTTAAAAGGCGACTGAAATCAGGCTCGCTGAATGTTTTCCGTTGTCGTATCCAAGTTGTGTAGATCGGTGCTCATGATGTCAACCACTGGGTGGTTTGTAATTACTCTATTATTGACAGACCGCTGTCATAAAGCTGGAATAGAGCTGTGTACGTCAATAAGCACCAAACAAAGGAACTCACTAAAGTCAGGAACAGCAGTCCGTGTTCCATTTACACTCAACTCATTCCTTTCATGCCTACGTGTACTTTTTCAATACGCTTTGTCTGCGTCGATTTCAGGTGAATCGAAATAAATTAGATACAGTCAACTGATTCAAATGCTGATGATGAATAGATCATATAGACAACATAATAATCTATGAAACTATTTGCCAGGTCGTATATTGTATGGCCCAGCTCCCCAACATTCAAGCCGCCGTGATATTGCTGGAATATTGCTAAAAGCGGCATAAAACCAATCTCACTCACTTAGCATTCAAGTTCCTTTATTGCATCCAGATTCACAGTAGGCAGAAAAACACTTTCAGGACAAGAGGTTGTAGCTGTCATTTGGTCTTTACATAGACAATTCCTGATCTACCAGCAAGTATCTCAAGGCTGTAAAGATTGGAATAAGATTGTTATAAGTAAAATGTATCTGCCTAGCAATGATAACCTATATACACAAAGAGCTTAATTAATCACCCCTCTGTATGTTTTCAATGATAGCTTTTTAACGCGTACATGAAACTGTTCGTGGTGACAACGATGGTAAAACATAAGCCACGGTGTAAGAGTGCATCGTAAGCGCATTGAATGAAGTATCCTTGGTCTCGGTGACTTCGGTGAGCTTGCGTTTAGTGAAGCCAGTTTCGACTTCATCAGCTTCCTGCCTAGCCAAACGAGTCAATCATATTGT
Source organism: Haliotis asinina (assembly GCF_037392515.1). Classification (NCBI taxonomy): domain Eukaryota; kingdom Metazoa; phylum Mollusca; class Gastropoda; order Lepetellida; family Haliotidae; genus Haliotis; species Haliotis asinina. Next base: position 36,454,817 of record NC_090282.1, read on the forward strand.
TTTCTTGGTACTTTGTCACATTCATTATCTGCACATACGCCCTTCTTCATGTTCCATTTATGCTTGACAACGGCACAAGAATCTGTATCGAAACGTCACACTCACGAATGAAAGGAGCTATTATCCATTAAGTTTGTTCAGTACAAGATTGGAGAAAAAGCATGGATTCGATTTGGACTGTTTTGTTCTTACGGATTGTCCTAAGCCAAACTACACACTTGGAGGCCATAACAGTGTAACCGTTAGTTTTCACGATTTCTCATTGCTCTTTTTAATCCAGTTGGGTCGATGTTTGTCTGGTGGAGTGGAATCCACGAGATTCAGCAGTTTAAGCTCGGGAGCATTTTTAACTTTGAGTCAGCTACAAAGAAATGTTTACTTCGAGACTTTAAAGCTGACCCCAATCTGCTTCCGAAGCTATTTTCTTTACTTTTGAGCGTCGGTATCTTTCTCTGTCTACACAGCAGCCGTACTTCCTACTGTTCTAACTGGATTTACTAGTCCAACGTTGACTTGGTTGACGGGTCTGGTCACAGGCCGGCGTTACATGACCGGGGTCCTTGTGTGCGGCGGCGGGAAAAATGCTTTCGTTTGTAGGCGACTTTCGTGAACGGTGGAAGGTACCGATCGGGCAGGATATGCTTACCTTTTTCGCGAACACCTGGTGTCATCACTGATTTTCAGTAAAGCTTTTCATATAACTTTCTTTTTTACGGCAAACGGAATTTGTGTTTGACGATATTCAAAACAGGATATTCATTTGCACTGAAGTTCTCTTTTCATATCACTATTTAGATTCCTTGTTTTCTTGAACTAGTGAACATACCCAATACTGTATTGAACCGGTGCATGCATTAATATTTACATAAATGCAGTAACACGCCCGCAAATACGCACGCAGCTACAACCAGGCTGGAGAGATCGAATACAATAGTCATTGCGTCCCTTACACATATATTTACCCGTGGAAGCGTAAACAGAAACACTGCCATTTCTCATAGCGACCTTTGCATTGCCAGGAACAGCTGTTGGATATAACGTCGCTGGAAATTCGATATTTTCGCCATTTTTCTAATTGATTGTGACACATATGTGTCTCTGATTTGAAGCTTGTACCAGCACATGTGTTGTACCATTGAACATGGAATAACAGTGGCAGGTACACCAAGACCTTGTCATGTGATAAACATGAAGATGATACCTCGTGTCAAAATGCAAAACAAACCTTCCAACTGGAAACTTTCAGTTTGATAAAACTTCAACTCCTAAACAATTCATATAAATAATGGGGCCGTCGCCATTCCGTCAATGCAAAACAACCTGTTTTGACAGAGGAAGTAATGTATTGATTATGTTGAACTTAGAGTTTGTGAAGGTTGACAGTTCCCAATGAATAATCGATGATTTTATCACTCTGCCTGGTGAGCAGTGGTGTGTGTCAGTGTTTGACCTTGACAGTCAATAGTTTCTGTTCATCATAGGGGCTGACAGGCAGTGATGTGTGTTCATGTTTGGCCATGATTGTCAATAGTTTCTGTTCATCATAGGGGCTAACAGGCAGTGATGTGTGTCCATGACTGGCCTTGACTCTCAATAGTGCCTGTTCATCATAGGGTCTGACAGGCAGTGATGTGTGTTCATGTTTGGCCATGACAACGAATTGTGTCTGTTCATCATAGGGTCTGACAGGCAGTGATGTGTGTCAGTGTTTGGCCTTGACAGTCAATTGTTTCTGTTCATCATAGGGGCTGACAGGCAGTGATGTGTGTCAGTGTTTGGCCTTGACAGTCAATTGTTTCTGTTCATCGTAGGGGCTGACAGGCAGTGATGGGCATCCATGTTTGGCCTTGACTCTCAACGGTGTCTGTTCATCCTGGGGCGCTGACAGGAAATGGTGTTTGTCCATGTTTCATTTTGACACTCAGTAGCGTTTGTTCATCGTGAGGTTCGACAGGTAGTGAAGTGTGTCGATGTAGTTTTACACTCAGTAGTGTCTGTCAGTCGTGGGGACTGAAAGGCAGGGTGCGTGATTGCTCCTTTTAGGGTGGTTACCGGGGGTACTGCCAGAAGCGAACTAGGACGTGTCTCAGTTGTACATATTTTGTTTTCAATGTCAAGAACAGAGCCTTTTCAGGCTTCGTACATGCTAGCCTAATAACGCCGAAGGTATGTTGTTGTTTCAGTTATAATATATCATGCAGAACAGCATTAGCATGTGCATATTCCCGTAATCGCTGGAGCATTGCCGTACATACTGCATATACCTGTTACCCTCGAGAACCGTTCAATACATCACGATATACGCTAATATGTTTCATCTCTTTAGTTGCATAATGAATGCGCTGCCACATTGTGAAACGATGAATAAAGATAATATCTTCACACAATTTACTTCATTCGAAAACTAATTGAAATCAGTTGATAAAATGTGAGATGCAAGATGCAATTAATGAAGCTACAATAAATATGTAACACTTCTTGGCATATACGGTTTTCCTCTACTTGTTTGTTTGTAGAACTACTCCACGATTGTGTTCCAGCTACACTAAGCGCCACGTCAGTAATCTATTCTAGAGTAAACCAATGACTGACTGCATGAGCAAGGTCTCGGGAATTATAACCCATTACAAGATATTTTACCAAACCTCAAGCATCAATTTATAGACGGCCCATTCCATGAAATATACCACAGCGGGAGATAATATCATGTACTGTACATCACAAAGGTGTCTCCCTCATGGTTATACTGTCTTGTTCACGTATCCATATATAGAATGTAACGTTTATCAAGGGTTAACCTTGATATGTAATGCTTACTTTGGTTTGTCATTCCATTTCTTGGTTGACATGTGTGTTAATGATTATAGCACATTGCTATAACATAGCATATTTCATTGTTTCATATTGGCATTTATCTGTGTTCCATATTGACATTTGTCTATGTTCCATGTCAATATTACATTTCCCATACAAAAAGATTTCGGTTCGCAAAACATTATTTTGGAACACACTTTACATTATTTACACCCATAACACACGCAGTTTACTCAAGTAATAATGTAGTGATCGGGTGATTACGTCACAGACATTTGGGACCAATGCCTACACAGTGGCACCATTGTCGATGAACAGCTGGAATATATCTCATTGTCATGCAAGCACTGTTTGTCATTTTCATTTTATCTACCTACTGAATCTGCATATTCTAACTTGCATCACAGGTGTCAGCTATCAAAGTGACATGGAAAACAGTTGCTGATCATTATACATATTTCTGTTTATCTCCTTTCTCATATAGGAATTGCATAACATAGAGAAACTGCGTAGCTGTCACAGAAGTAGTTGAAAATATACCTCTGGTAATATCGTGAAAAACAGAAAAGGGGCACCTGTAGACCGACAGGGTAAACGTAAATCTGATATCTTCGTATGAACAAGAAACGCTGACACATGCATTAGTCAGCACGTGAAACGTAAAATGACTACAAAATTCAGTCATTTCTCGTCATTTGGTGTAACAACAATTAATGTAAATATATTTCATCCATTTCATGAAATGTCTTTTTATCTAACTGTAGTGAACAGGGATGTGTGAGACGTGTCTGCTCTGGACACAGCAAGAGTCAAACAAACAGGTCAAGCTGAAGTGCAACAGTTTTTGCCACAATAGTTGTAACTGTTAGTGACAAGTGATGCTGAAATTGTGATCCACTTTTGTAGATTAAGTTATCAGGTTGAATTTCATAAAATGACTGAAGTATATTGATTGTTGTCACACAAGATTATGCAAAATGGCTGACTCTTTTAGTCATGGTATAACTAAACAAACTTGTTATTATATTCACATACTGGTCTTTAAGATATACCAAATATACTGTGGCTGTTTTCCACAGTATATACTCTATTCATTCAGTAAAGAAAAATATCTCAAAGCAGAAAAAGTGAGTGAGTTGGATTTTACGCGATAGCAATGGAACTCCCATATATGTGGGGAATCCAGGCCAGGCATTGAGATCAGCTAACGACTGCTTCAGCCACATGGTACAGGTCCCCACACCACGCCCATCGCCCTGATGTTAAGGAGGAGGGTGTTTACCTGAATGTCAGTGGGTAGTAGGTCCACACTCGGTAGATGAATAGGCATACCTGGTAGTGTGGTGATGTCTCGCTTTTCGTGGTTTATGTTTCGGAAGTTTGGGTCAGAAGAGTGTTCTTTATCGACTTGGTTGATCTACCCATTAATAAAGGGTCCTTAAGATGCAAACTGTCCAAGGATGCCGTGAGTTGAAGCTAGGGCTAAACTTTTGAAACCGAGGTTGTGATCCATTATAAAGACAGTTTTGTTCTTAACAGCAAAGCAGTGTTTTTGTGAGGCGAAACCTTTTCTAAATACGAAGTCATTCAATAAAAAAGCGACAAAACCACTTCCTTACCACCTCAAACTGTATGAGGTATTATCAAAGCGGTCAAAAGCTGGATGGGTGACAGTGTTCGACAGACTGACTCCTGAGAGATTCTAGGACGTCAGTTCTGCCCCACAACGAGGCCCATCTGATACGTGTGATATCACCGTAGGCAAGACAATTCGTTCAGTCAGCAGAAGATGGGTACCCGGTGGGATAAGTCATGTGACTATAACCGCTATGTGCATACCTCGTGTGGAGTTTAGCGCCATATAAGCGGACTCGTTACTATGGTTACTAAGGTTACAGTTATCATGCAGTGATAGCGTTCACCATCAACGCACGTCAATAACTTCCACATTCTCATCAGTACGAATCAGTATCACGTGATTGCATAAATCAACAATATATGAATATATGGTGTGATAATCCTTATTTATTCAAGGCGTCTGGTGATTCATTGCTATTTTCTGTGCTCCCTAAACTAAATCTGGAATTCCATCACGGTGAAACTATTACAAACCTAACGAGCATTTTACATTTGTTGATTTCGTAGATAATCGGTAAAATTGCATTTGTTACTGACAGAACAACATTACAAAATAGTCGAAGCAATGCTGTGCTTGAACAGAACGAAAATGAAAACTATTAGTTGTCAAATACACTATCATGAACACCGAGAAATTTGATAAAGTAATTATTTGCATATTTTCAATTTAGTACGTGATGTTCTTTGGCACATGTTTGGAAGTAACGTGACAATGGTAGTTACCCGCGACAGTCTGTGTAACGTCCTTTGTCAGTTCCAGTTCTCTTCATGGCTGGCATATCTACCCAGCCAAAATATCACAACGGTCTTACAACAGTAATGTTTTCATCGTAACAAACGTTATTCTGTGGACTCCCATCTACGTCTCCACAACCCTGTGGCCTGACGTTTTGAGTCATCACTTTACCGTCGCCACAAGGTAACGTTATTTCATGCAAACGTATTTTACTTTGTCCTAACTTTCTTTTTAACGTTAATAGCATTTTCCCATTAGTGAATAGCATATAAGAAACAAAGCATAGATTCACATCAATGTTTAATCTTCTATTAATATTTTGTGTGTTGTTTATGGTCGTGTCTTCTTAAGCTGTAGCTAAACAGTGAAGAAAGAATCTCAAAGTGAAAGTTTTACAGAAACCTCTGGGATACAAAGTTATAAGAATCGTTATAACGTTATGGGAAACCCAAAACATAACGTCTCCCCAACATAAAGTTGCAACGTTGTAATTACGTTGTGACATAACGTTATAAGATGACTTTATAACACTAACGCTGTCATGACGTTACCAGTTCACAACCTTCCCACAAATACTGTGTGTTAGCTGGATACACCCCTAAAATAACTGAAACATTATGTCCATGCCATTTTCTATGACCAGATATCCCCATGCTAGACTGTCGTCTTGCATGTGTTTGGTACTCTTGCAGCCGATGGTGCAGAATACCTTCGCCATTTCTCAAAACTTCCCGTATCATCGCTTTCCAATGCCATGGTCGGGCTTTAAGCTAAAACATTATGAATATGGTAATTGTTTCATCCCATTTAATTACTCTATTCTGTCGCTGGAAGTAGACGCGAAAAAACTCCATTTCCATAATGGCGCATATGCACCTGTGTGTTTCAAAATATGCTGTATTCCTCGCCTGCAGAGTATGTGCACAAAGAGACAACACAGACTTGTTAACCTAGTTATTCAAGCATGACACGTGTCAATGTGATATGGAATCCGGCCTATAAGAGGCATTGCCGCGTTGTCGCATAGTCGCGTTGTCACCGACTAAAAAATGCGAAAAAGGCAAGATTAACCAAAGCGCGACAATTCGACAACCCGACATTAAAGCTTGTCGCTATGTGGTATGTCGCCCTTGGGATGAGCAGAAACATATTTTTCAAAACGCGGCAATGCAACAAATGGCCGAAATGTCGCACATGGGCGCATTGTCGCACTGTCGCGCTTTGGTTTGCCCCTTTGTGCCTTAGTGCTTGTTCTTGAGAGGGCGACAACGCGACAATGTCCCTTCTAGGATTCCATAGTATGAACAGTAAAATCTGACATTTATGATGAGTCTGACTTTTCAGTGCATGGCGTTCCTTCAAGAAGAAATGGTTTTCCCATGTAGAGAAACTCTCCTCAGCAGGAAGTGACGACATCATACATGTAGACATAATAACACAACAGTACCGAAATATTGTTGAGCATTATAGTGCCGAGTCGACATGAGTCACTCTGAATAACATGATTCATCTTGATTGGATTTTGTACCATGTAATAGTCCCGAAGTATATACTGTATATAGCACATGGCATTTATTAGTATATGCAGTGCAATGACTGCATGAACTAATAAAATATTACACTGTTCGCTTAGCTACATACGATGGAAATAATCACGATGGTCGCTGACAATACATGTTAGATTTGAACTAAAACAGATTACCCAAAAGATCAAACTATGAATTGTTGCGAAAACGGACAAAAATGTTTGAATAGCTGAGTAAATCTTTACATTGTGCAGAGGCCGACAAAGGCGCGTTTATATACTTGATCCTCCCTGAGCTCACTAGGGACTGTTGGGTAGCCTGGTGGTGAAAGCGTTCGTTCGTCGCGCCGAAGACAGCGTTCAATTTCCCTCATGGGTAAATGTGTGAAACCCATTTCTTGTGTCCACCGCCGTGATGTTGCTGGAATACTGCTAGAGCTGCGTAAAACCATACTCATTCACTGTAAATAGATAGTTTTGCAATCATTATCATTGCAAACGTTAGTTGCAATATGCATGTATCATACAGATGGGTTTTACGCCACTTCCAGAAACGAGAATGTAGAGAATAAATTCTCGGTTACTTAAATTTCAAATTAACTATAATTTCATTTTACGACACTGTCACACAACATATGGTAAAATCAGCTCATATTCCCCGTGGGTTTCTCTTGCAAGAATATCAGTTAAATTGCCCTATATGTAAAAATATCTGGAGCATAACCACAGTTGCTGAGATCTGCTCGGAAAGTAGAACACGACTGATAACGTGTTGATAACAATAGGCTGTTTATAGAACTTGTGACTGCCCCCAACACGAAGTCAACTCGTTCGTATGCAAACACACTGTGACTACCATTGCTACTGGTAAGTCGCAGGGACTGTTTCGATGAAACTGTAGTGGAAGCCAACTTCATTGTTTGGCCATATTCAGGGCAGCTGCATTTTCACAGCAGCCCTCAACGAGCGTTTGTGATGACAAGCTATAACCAGGCTTGTGTATAATGTGGCAGATGTGTTAATCACCCAGCTAGATCTATATTGCAACTAGTGCCACACGTTAGAATGATTTGCTGACTAGCAACAGGTGTCTACACATCGCTGAAGGAATAGAAATGTAAGTACCATTTAAAATGTGTACATTGTCAATGTATCTAATTTGGAATTATATTTAAGGGTTGTCTATACATTCTGGGGGTATTTTGCATGAACTGTACACTTGTTGCGTTAATGTAAAAGTGCAAACATGCAAAGATGTGGAAATGAATTTTGTTGAATGACGATTACCATATTCTGATCCCGAGTCTTATTAATGTTGATTTCCTTTATGCTTCACGTACTAAATTGAAAATATTCAAATAATTACTTTAGCAAATTTCTCAGTGTTCATGATAATGTATTTGACAACCAAGCACAGTATTGCACAGCATTGCTTCGACTATTTTGTAATGTTGTTCTGTCAGTAACAAATGCAATTTTACCGATTATCTACAAAATCGACAAACATAAAATGCTCGTTAAGTTTGTAATAGTTTCACCATGATGGAATTCCAGGCGTATTTTAGGGAGCACAGAAAATAGCAATGAATCACCAGACGCCTTGAACAAACAACGATTATCACACCATATATTCATATATTGTTGATTTATGCAATCACGTGATACTGATTCGTACTGATGAGAATGTTGAAGTTATTGATGTGCGTTGATGGTGAACGCTATCACTGCATGATAACTGTAACCTTAGTAACCATAGTAACGAGTCCGCTTATATGGCGCTAAACTCCACACGAGGTATGCACATAGCGGTTATAGTTACATGACGTATCCCACCGGGTACCCATCTTCTGCTGACTGAACGAACTGTCTTGCCTAAGGTGGTATCACACGTATCAGATGGGCCTCGTTGTGGGGCAGAACTGACGTCCTAGAATCTCTCAGGAGTCAGTCTGTCGAACACTGTCACCCATCCAGCTTTTGACCGCTTTGATAATACCTCATGCAGTTTATAAGGTGGTAAGGAAGTGGTTTTGACGCTTTTTTTTATTGAATGACTTCGTACTTAGAAAAGGTTTCGATTCACAAAAACACTGCTTTGCTGTTAAGAACAAAACTTTCATTACAATGGATCACAACCTCGGTTTCAAAAGTTTAGCCCTGACCCTTTATTAATGGATAGGTCAGCCAAGTAGATATATATTATAAAGAACACTCATTTCCACCCTGAAAAACAGCCACAGTATATTTGATGTATCTTAGAGACCAGTATGTGAATATAATTTCTAAACCACTTTGTTTTGTTATCGTAAGTTTATAGTGAACGAGTGAGTAAGTGTGTTTTTTAGAAATATTCTAGCAATATCACGGCGGAGGACACCAGAAATGTGTTTCACACGTTGTGCCCATGCAGGGAATTGAAAATGGGTGACGAGCGCTCTTCGTGACGAGCGAACGCTGTAACCATTGGGCTACCCCACCGCCCCCTTAAGTCTATGTCACATTAAGGGTATTACGATAACCCTAGCGCTAAGGTAGTTTTGTGCGAGGGATCCCATGCTAGTACCATGTATACGATTCTCTGTCTAATCAGGTCTAGTCATCCAGTCACAACGACCTTGACCCAGTTACAGATCCAGTCTGTGGAAGCAAGTCTCCGGGGAATACGTATCTCAGTAATTCCCCATGTTGATACAATTCTACATGCTACATGCTTTAGTAATTGCGGCAGAAAATGTCAGTAAGTTTCAATGTCATAAATGCTCCTTTGTGAGTTATTAAGGGCTTATTAAATACATGGTTTTCTCATTAAGCAGGATCGGTGTATCTTATAAATAATTATCGTAATTACAGACACTGTCATTGTCATTACATCATGCGGTTACCACAGCCAGGAGCCTTGTCTGGAAACATTCATGCTATAGTCAGTATCCGCATCGTTGTGCAATACTTCATAGTCATACTATGTGTGTCTGTATACTACAAACAAACAGTATGGGAACACCATCAAATTTGATAGTCATAAACGTAGTGAGGTCATTTATACCCTAAAGTAAATGCTTTGTTTTGTGTATTTTAAGGATACTTTAACCGACATGCAGTGAGGCAGGTGATTCAATATTCATTGAGTTTGAGTAAAATGAAACATTGTTCAAAACAATAGCAAAAAAAAAAAAGAAGAAGAAAAAGAAACAAAAGTGCTGAGACACATGGGCATGTAAAAGACTCGTTTGATCGCTTGATCGCCTAACCCCTTTGGTCTGACATACAAGTTAGTTAGATCATTTGGTTTCGATGTAAAAACGAGATAAAAATGACTGAGTCTCCGAGATTGTTTTATATCAACATTAAATTTTTTTTTCTCGAGAATGTTGTGTTTAAACTAATCACTGCTTCGAGGTAACCATATTCGAGACAACACACTCAAAGCACGCGCTTTTGATGCATCATCATCATCATCATCATCATCATCAGCAGCAGCAGCAGCAGCAGCAGCATTTTTGGCTTGTTTCCTGTTTAGCCATCGTTAAATGTTGGCGTATTCCTTCCTCTGCCCGTTCGTTATGTAAATGCAATACTAAAGTTTTAATTATGTGTGATAAAATGAGTACATAAATAGGGCGGTCGTTCCATCCTTGTTAGTCAGTACCAAGTCACGTGGTAGCGAAGACTGGTAACCAAAGTCACAATGGTAACCGACCTTGACAGATGTACCATCTGCCTCACAAATCGATGGCAGTACTAATATCGAAATTGTTGCATCAAAGGTGACGTGTGACGCATCAGTCAACGCATTGCTTGCGACAATATGCGGGAGACAAGACCATTCCATATATTTGCGCAGAATGTCAGCATGAAAAACTTATATAATCGATTTAATGCAGCTCATCTCATTTTCTCCTGCTTCCTATTATACGTGAATCAATTGGAGGAAAATTATCATTTCGTCAATAACCGGGTTACGCTGTCTGGTTTTGATGTATTATATTTTCTTTCTATGCTGTATTTTATTTCACAGCCTTTCCTATACTTTTATTAATGTTACACAGTAAACGTTGAGTCACGTTTTCATAACCACGGCCTCGAGGAATGGCACAGCAGGGTGGGTATGTGTTTACGTTGATATCACAGTTGTAGACCAACGTTTTACTGTTTTGTCGTTGCATTCGTTTCTTTTTTAAGCTTGTTATATACTCAGTGATTAACTTTCATGTTTTTCACTCTAAGGCAGATCATTTAATCACAGTACGTAGAGTAAATGAAGTGCTTTGAATGTATGTAGTTGATCCCAACCATGATACAAATAGAACACTTTGTCTTCATGCTGTGACCTAATACCAGTGAAACATACCACACCAATAAAGCATACCATCTGTTAATATAAGTCTTCCATACCCAAAGTGTATACCATACTGCACAAACTGATCCAAACCACCAGCCATACAACAGGAAAGTACATTGTTCTATGCAATCGATATACATCTATCAAATAATTGACCCAATGGTCATGTTGTTCAACAAGGAGCTCTATTCATCGCTTTCAAACAATCCACGGACCAATGTCAAGAACCGCCTTCGAACTAGAAGAATTATACTGTAGTGAATGTACCAAGTGTTACACATACAAGCAGAGAGAGTGGGGTCGCGCAGTGGTGAATAACCGTGGTGAATACCCAGGTTCAATCCACCAGTCAGACCAGTGAGCTATGATGTTGGTCATTTTCAGTGATGCGGGAGAAATGTATCATAAAATGATAGCATATCAGTATTTACTTGTACATTATAAGTTGTTCACATGTCACGAGAGGGGCATGGGTTGAGCCTGAATTTATGTCAGTTTTGAAATGTTTGAAGCAGGGGTACAATATAAGATGTTTACTGGTCACTGGGGGTGCATCAATCCATGGGCACAGAGGGGCCAGTGAACAACGAATTTATCTTACCGAACACCTCAATGTTAATTTTGAACTGTTTGAAGCATGGGTATCGGATTGTACACTTCAGCAAACCTGTGTGAATCAAACGAGTCGAATCTTGCATCTTGCTATTTTTCCCGCGTGTATTGTCTTAGTAAGATGTCTTAGTGTAATTTCCCTTTTGAATATTTACAGGGGACGTTTGAACGTTGTGTCAAAATTTATTTATTGGAATGCGAGACAAATCTTTTCGTAGCCATCACTAGGTTTTGCAGACGACTCAAGAAACACAAATTTACAGTTATCTCCCTTCCTTCAATTTGCATTCGCAAAACATGGGGTAATTTTGCGCACATCATACGTGATTCAATGTTATTCGAGATGAAGAATTACTACCACGAGGTACCAAATGAGTTCGGCATTCCCAGCAGGGTAATGTTACTCACTTTTAAGCGCAGTACACTGAAAATAATAGAAGAGCGCTGAACCAATCAGAAAACGACATTTGCGTATGAGGTAAGATGAAATATCAGTGCAGTTCCATTACGTAGGTTGTAGTTAAACTGCTGTACATAAAATCAAATAAAACGTGTGTTTCAGAAAAGAGAAAGGCAAAATGTCACAAGCTAAAGGGCCTGCCCTCACTCGCCAGATGACAGAGGAGGAAATACAGGAACAAAATACAAAAGTGAGCATATGGACACAGGTCATATTTACAAATGTATATTTTTGGCATTAAGAGTCATCAGTATCCATATATTTAGGGAGTTTGAATTGTGTGACTGGTTTAAGGAGACTCATTCTAGCAACTGCTGATTTGATCGTCCAGAACTGGATTAACTGTCCAGCAACAGTTATACAGGTGAAACAGAACCATGATCGAAATGATGCACCTAATGACCATTACTTGTGCGCGTCTATATAAATATACGCTTGAAATTATAGTAAACAAATACGTAATATTGTTTCACCAAGCGACGTGTCTCCTTGAATGTAATCAATTCCGGTATAAAATTTATCTCCACTTCAGTTGAGGTATCTCGAAGAAGAATTCAACTGTATGGACGTGCTTGGCGACAACAGACTCAACTATGGGGAATTCGTCAGGCTCATGAGGTTGCTGAGGTACCCTACTGGGCATGAAGGGGCGAAGGTTGGTACACTTAGGAGATAAACATCATGTGTTGGCCAATTTCCGGGTGCTATTGAGTATTTGAAGCACGGGAATGTTTCATTTGAAACCTCCGGCGTCAGTCAGCCGGAGGTTTCAAATGAAACATTCCCGTGCTTCAAATACTCAATAACACCCGGAAATTGGCCAACACATGATCTTTATCGACATTGTAAACACACGATCTAAGGTCTAGAAACTTGAGTCATTTTAGATGCTGTAACAATTTGTAATTGAGCGAAATGGAGGTATGCCGCTTTTTGTAAGTGTGTTAGAACAAATACAGTTATACAGAATTAAACCGTGCTGGAGTGCTAGTTTGTCCAAGCATAGCGCTTGTTGATAGAATTAGCATTCACGAGGATCTAGCTGACTGATATATCCATTAGAAACTGTTACAGCTCCGTAGACATCATCACTCAAACCGACCATGAAACAAAAATATCCGAAAAATACCAAATATGGAGATTCTCTGGGCTTTTTTCGTCGCCAGTAGCATGTCAACAGGCGGGAGTATAGCAGATTGTCAGGAGAAAACCAAAGAGTTTTCTGAGTTGACACAAACTTGCAATTAGTGTCAAATAAACACAGTCGATTCCTTATATGCTTTGCATTTCTTGCAGCAAATTTGGTTGAAACAATTGGGAAAGAATGAGAGAAGCACCATGTCAAAGAACGAATATGTGAAATTGATGACGTCAGACACTACCCTAGAGAAGCTGTGAGTATTTAACTGGCCCGTCCCTTTCCCCAACAATGCAGTACACGGCAAAATACAAAAGCTGCCATGCCTGTTACAATGTGACTGAAACCTTTCTATCCAGGTGTGTTTACAGGTTGGGTCCGCCACTTTTCGACTGACTCACAAACCGGTAATGGAATTAGTCATATAAAGCCAGCTTGCATAAACAAACGCCGGCACAGACCTCGCATGCCACAGCGAGTCACATTATTATCCCTTATTATAGAACACACATAACAACAGCTGTGGCAGCATGTCTCCTTGTTGTGTCATAGTAGTGATACATTAAAGAATGAAACACAATCAAATGATACCTGTTACATGTTTGGATCTACAGAGAGGATCAGGCAACTTAGCGTATATGTGATAAGACTATAACGATGCTGTGTAGCCTGGGTACCAGACACAATCAATTCCTAGTGTACCTCGTGCTTGGATACCTGTCTATGCCTTACGTCGCATGGTTTTCCTATATTTTCTGATCAATTTTCTGAAATTAACATTATCACCATGCATATCATCATACACGAGGTGAACTTGAACAAACTTGTGTTAACGGTCAACATCTTTCGGAGTAACATATGTTATATTTGGGATTACACCTTCTTAGTAAAGTACACTTTCTAGTACTTGAGTTGAGTAGCAGCCGAAATTCGAACCCGGACCCTCAGAGTCAGTCACTTAATCGCCAGCACACAAAGTCAGCCGCCGCGACTTCCACATGTTAAATTTGACCACTTTCTAAATGGCATTGTGTAATCATCTTCTGGGGTGCATAACTTTTATTAAGGTGTAAAGAATGAATGCAGATTTCAATCTCTCATTGTCTAGTCAAGACCCGACTACACTACTTAGCTCTTTAAGAAGGGTTAAGCAACCGAACTTAAAGCAAGTTACGTAGGTTGTGAGTTTTGCGAGCACCTTGTGTCATCACTGATTTTTAGTGGGATAATCAAATTTTGTTCGCAACTGTTTTGCCTTTTGGAGATTGGCATTGGCAGAAATTGAGACTGCTTTTTTTACGTAAGATTTATAATGGCTACACCTTATGAAATGTATGGATACATTATCTGTTGGCTGTCAGCTTATTGTGTAACGTGTGGGAATATTGATTTTGTATCATGCCCAACAGATAATTCCGTTTTCATATGGGACATTTTCGTGCATCCTTTGTCAGGAGATACAGACACTTGTTGCAACAGCCCATACACCGGCCACGTGCACGATCATAAACTATCAATGATTTTAATATAGTTCTTTATTAATGGTATGGCTGTTCGTGAGGTTGACTGACAAATGATACATATCTTAGTCATCATCACGATGATGATCATGATCATTATCATCACTATTATCTCAACGTCCAGCAGTCTAGAGTATAAGTAGCTGATGAACTGCCAATGCTAGAGTACACTGCCATACATTTCATTGTTTCATATTGACATTTATCTATGTTCCAGAGCAATATTGCATTTTCCCAGCACATTATATTGAACTCCCGTTTCCTATATGTTCTATATAAGCAGCCACGTGTCAGAGCGAACTTATTCCGACATCAAAGAATAATTGTTGTTCCATATTGCTACAACACTTGCGTGTGATGTTAATGATAATAACAACAATAGCGCACATAACTATATAGGCCTCAGTTGTAACAAGCACAGCGTGAACATGAACCTTCGTAAACATATCTTGAATAATGCAACATGTATGGCAAAAGACCCTTGGAGATCGGCGTTAGAATTGATCTTCAGCAACCCAGGCCGGGGCGACCGGTGGGATCGGGTGGTCAGGCTCGCTGTCTTCCTTGACATATGTCATAGTGTCCCTAATACCTAGATCGACGTCATGGTGTTGATCACTGGATTGTCTGGCCCAGACTCGATTATTTACAGACCTCCACCGAAAAGCTGTGATATTGCTAAGTTCGGCGTAAAACCAAACTCACTCATTGAACACCAATTTGTAAGGAGTTTATTTATGGTTTAAGAAGGACATTCCGATTCTATATTATTTATCCCTTTTCCAAAATAAACACGGTTCTATACATTTGATTAAATATCAAAATTGATGCATAGAGGCTTTATAGAACTGTGATTACGACCGCAATTCATTTTGGAATGACCAACACGAATCAAATGAATTCAACCCTGAATTAAACGAACGTTGTAAAGATTTGTATTAACGCACTACTAAATTCGGATGCACATGATGTGGAAAATGTCATTACTGCTAATTAATGACAAGTGTGTGACTCAGTGGATTCATGAATACATTGATTATGCTTGATCTGTCATGAATGTAGATAGACAGCCTCCAATGAATAGTAACATATGTATCTAGTATGTCATTCGGAAGATATCTGTACAGCTGCAAAGTTCGTTTGCGAGTTCGTTGGTTATTAATACAACGGATATGCATAAATCATGGTTGTCACAAACTGTAGATTAAGGAAAGTGTTCATCATGCAAAACTGGAATTAATCGCCCGAAGATACAGGTGCCATAGAAACGAGGAATGTTTATTGATAATGACACCATGGAAACGAGGAATATTTTATTGATAAGGACATTCAATGTTTCTTGTTGAATATGGCATCAAGCGATTTGGTTTGTTTAAATGTTACAAACGTATACAACAAGTATTTGTCATTCGTCAGTGATATTAAGGAGGTCGACAGTAAAAGGTACCTGTGAAGATACGGTTTGGTCTTCTGTAATCCATACTTGTCCTAAGAGGCGACGAGCGGGATCGAGTGGTCCGGCTGGATTAAAGCTGATTGCGGCGTTAAGCAACAAACAAAACGCACTAATGAAATATTTAAAGAAACCGAAACACCACTATATCAACCTTGACAAATTCGAAGAAATATACATGGCCAAGAAACTTTACAATAGTGAGTGAGTACTGGTTTACGCCGCTTTTAGCCATATCACAGCAATAATACGGCTGCGGACATCGAAATGAGCTTCACCTATTCATCTATGTCGGGAATCGAACGTGACGAGGGGACGTTATAACCATTGGGCTACCCCACGCAAAGAAAAGGGTATATAGGGATATGGGGATGACGTTAGAATGTCCACTACCCCTGTACCTAGACGAGTGTGGAACCTTGAAGTACCCCTACGGATATCCAACATTATGTGATGTTTATTTTGTTCCGCCGATGGGGTAGCATGGTGGTAAAAACAATTGATCGTCACGATATTGTCACGGGTTCAATTCAACTCACAGGCACAATGTTTAAGCTCACGTCCCCTACCACAATATTGCTAAAATTAACAAACCCATTTACTAATTCTTTTGTGTTCCTACAGGACAAGCGTCTGGAGGTGTGTGTATGAGGAGTTCGACCACGACCACTCCGGGTGGGCCTCCAAGCAGGACGTCATCAATGGCCTGGAGAACTCCCTTGGTATCCCTGTACAAGGAACGCTGAGAGAAAAGATTGACGCCATGGACGAAAATGGAGACGGAAAAATCTACTACTCGAATTTCCTTCGGATGCAGCTGCATCTGATCCAGAAACAAGGCTCAATCACACACGATGCCACCGCCAAATGAGTCCAAACGAGGCTAACAGGGTCAAAACCTCGTTCTGGCTTCAACAGCAGCAACAACATGACTCTCAACGTGTTCTTTCATATAATTTGAAGCCTAAATGGTAATTATAATGTACTCTGCTATCAAACGACAAGTTCAACAGTGCAAAACGGATGGTGGAGGGAATGATGCCAGCTTTTTAACGTTCCATTTGACATATATTATATAAAACCCGGCTGGTGGAAGAGTGTACGGCACGTGTTATCTGAAGTGAATGCTTCAATTCACAAGAGTCAGCGAGGTGCTAGGAATGCACGTCTTGAAGTGCGTTCATTTTGCTTATTAATATTCCGAATATTTTACAATATTATTTACAATATTATATCCATTTCGATATTTTGATTTCATGTGCTGCCATTTGTAGAGGATATAGATGTATTTCAATACCATACATTAAATAATTATGTTTTCTGGAAACACAATGCAGTTTAACACTGTTGAATCTTCATGTTTCATTACAACAAAGAAATAGTTTCAATTTCTATGGTATACAAATCAGGAAAGAGCAAATATTGTTTTTTCTACATATCTCATTAGCATAATATACGTTTCAATGTTTCAGTTACAGGGTTCTTTGTTAATATATGGACTTAATGCTCACATTAACCTTCAACACTGTGAATATTAGGTACTCTTGCGCAAGCAACAGCCATTACAGGATCTATAGGATTTTACACTAGTATTTAGGAAAGTGTATAGATGTAGATGATACTGTATTATGATACTGTATTATGATACTGTATTATGATACTGTATTTTCATTAACCTTCACCTTGATATAGTTTGATGAGTATAGTTTGATAGTTTGATAGATATTAAAAACATACAACAGTTATATATACTGAGGGAAAAGTAAAGAATCACATTAAAGTACACAAATGTTCCTTTATTTTTCCAAGGTTTTTCGCAAGCTTTGTATCGCATAGCTTGTGAAGGAACCTGGAACAAAATAAGGGAACACTTGTGCATTCATGTGATCCCTTATTTGTTTCCCTCAGTATATGTTTAAAAAATAATGTTAGAGGGATATACACACACATTTTCTCACATTATGGTTTAGTTAAATAATTATTAAAATTTATAGAAAGACATTTTCTACACACCTCCTCACGTGTACTTGCTAGACTGGCAAATGTGTTCAGTATTAACTTTTATCGGTTTTTCCACTTGTTCTTTTTATCGACTTATGTATACATCGTGATATATACAATACAAACATTCAATATAAACAAACTGAACTTATGTATCTTTTATGCTTCTGTCCTCTTGCTAGTTTCGTGTCTAGAATCTGTGGGGAAGTTACGATCATCTTGTATGTTTGTACATTTTTGCAACCTTTAAGCTTGAATAAACGCTAATGCATTCATTGTGAGTGATATTCTTGTATCTGTTTGATAACGGGATCCGTATCTTGGATCAGACTTTATGCACAAATATGGTGTCGATAGATGGCGTCACTCGCAGCTGAACGCTTTACTGTTCGGCAGTGATTCATAAACACTTATGAAATATTCAGGAACGTTTACTGACCTCTGCTTTCGTTTAAATCACTCTGCTTTCGGTTTAAAGTTTAAATCTCATATGATGTCGGAAATGACTTTTTGGCTCTTCTTTATGTAAGCAATGTACATTTCCCATCAAAAGTTTTGGTTCGATAGTGTAAATCTAGCCACTAACTTCTGGCAGCTCTACTAAACGAAATTGAGCAAAATATTCCATTGATGTATTTCAAACGGACCCAACATGCCTTGGATCTCTCAAAGGGCGTTTTGAGTGGAATTATCCATGCCTCGTCTGCGGACATTCATGGGACCATCTCCAAAGTTGGTAGGAAATTAAAATTGGATAGTTTTGATCAAAGGCTCGTAAGGGACACAATTAGAAAACTAACACGTCAAAATGAGCATGTGTCGGTACGGCGATTGAAACAAATCCTTGCTCAAGACCACCAGCTTGTTGTCTCCCGTTATACTATTTGCAAATTGTCGCTTGGCAAATTGTTGCTGAAATTTGGTTACAAATATAAAAGTGTTTAAGGGATAAAACTTGCCGTGTGTGAACGGCATGACATCGTAAAATCAAGAATAAATTACTTGAGAACAATTAGAAAAACACGCTGATGGTTACGAACCGGTGTATCTAGACGAGACATGGGTAAATACCTCCCATACAACATCTTACCAATGGCAGCATCCTGACAGACAGGAGCCGAAGCGCAAGCTACCAGATGGAGACTTATAATTCTGCATGCTCGCTCACACAAAGGATTTCTGTCTGGGTTTGATTTGGTATTTAAATCTAAATCCACCGACGAGAGAGACTACCATACGGAAATGAATGGAGCTGTCTTTGCACAGTATGTAGAAGAACAACTGATCACAGCCATTCCAAAAAAGTCCTTGGTAGTCATTGACCATGCTCCATACCACAGTAGCCGTGAGTACGACAATCGATGTCACAACAATCGTCGTAAAGCAGAGATCATTGAATGGCTTGACAGAAACAACACCGTAAGACCTGACAAAGCAACAAAACCAGTGTTGTATGAACTTGTGTTACAGCACAAACCACCACCTTCCTATGCCATCGACAATATGTTGAAGAACGCTGGTGAAGAGGTTCTACGACTACCGCCATACCATTGCGATTTGAATAACAATTGAACTGATATGGGGGAATAGCAAGGAGAAGGTATCACGCAACAACACGACATTCAAGTTATCTGACGTTGAAAAAAAATGTTCACACGGCGATAGGGGAGATTGACATCAGTCGGTGGGAAGCCTGTGTCAAACAAGTATTGGCAGCTGAAAATGAGTACTGGAAACAAGATGGTATTAGAGAAGAGACCGTGTCGCCAATCTTAGTACATCTTGGAGATGAATCAGATATTGACCTGTCCAAAGAAGAGATGCTTTGTGATTGAAAAATCTTGAAAAATTCGAGGAAAACAAGTAAGTGATCAACCCCCAAAATACAAAAATCGAAGACCCACTTCAGTAACGTGTACATGCACAGTTTCACAGAAATATGATCAATGGACTGTAAATAATGCCTAGAAAATAAACCTGTCCCCTAACTACCTCCAAGCTCAAAATATTTTCATGGAAACTAAACAATCAAAATTCTCCGTTATGTGCATGAAAAGACATCGCAATAGCAATTTGAAAACATCATATAAATTATGTGACATATTTGATTTTGAGATGACCCCTTCTGCCTTACACCGGTATTGAAACCGTTAACTAATGCAAAATGCACGTGCTTTAAGTCATGTGACATGAGCTGCCGAGTATAATGTAAGAATGTGGCATGTGACCTGCCTATTTGCATGACCGGGTCAACATCCTTGATATGTGAGGTGTTGTTGTGACTTGAAATAACAGCACTTATATACAACTTTCTTATTATCGAGTGATAAATCATGTCAGTTAAAATCCTTAATGCTAGAAGAATTATAAAGTCTCATACCAAATTGGAAACGGATAGCACTTATAGTTTTAAAGGAAAGTTACCAAACACCGCCCTGAAAAGTTTCTGCCAGACTATACATACATTGAACTTGATATGCCTAAACAACTACATTTTCACACAAGAATCAAATGTCCAGTGTCACATAGTTCGTTCTGCAACTGTCTCGCGTTCAAACGATTTTCATGGCGCTTCTTTAACAATGACCCCCATATTCCACATTGACTCGCCTCAGATATTGAGTGAGTGTGACACTCAGCTATTTTTCAGCTGTATTAGAGACGTCCCGGTGTACATTTCGTCTGTATTTCAGCTCAAATTTCTCAGCTGAATCGCATTTTATGAATTTCAGTATTTATCGATGACATGTTTGGGAATTTTAGTCAAACAATTCATTTCAGTAATTGATAATCCAAATGGTATTAAATCCATGTATTTCAAATACATTTAGTTCAGTAAATGAGAGGAAAAACGTTTTCAATTAGACTTATTTATTTAAAAAATGGTTAATCCTTGGCAGCATGTGCAGCACTCACAGTATCTCTTTATGCGCATTTCCAAATAATTTAGTATCCTAAAAAAAGACTGATCATTTTGGAGAAAAGTCGAAACCTGATGCATGTTTTAGGGCACATCCCTTCTTTCGTTTAATGACACATTACCCATGTTTTTAATAAATGTGGTGATGATTACACACGCGTGTAACAGACTCAGTGTCAAAACAGACTCTGAATGGCTGCAGGAGAGAATGGGTTTATTCCAATACTGTTTCCTCTTTTTGACTTGTGCACTCAGGTAATGCCCAGACTTGGGCTGTCACGATGCAATTGCCTCACCATACGATACTTAGCTCGTCGATACTGAGGTCACGATACGATAACATATCACGATACGGCATTTTCGACATTTTTTAAGATTGAGCTTCAGTAAATCCTACCGTCAATTACCTGTTGATTATGGTCGTTCCACATTGTCAGGGGAGATGACTGCTATGGCGCTCCACTCGCTCGATCCGTCGCAGTCTGTTACGTCAAGGAGTGAGGGTTCGGCAGTCCTGGACTCCCAACTAACCACATAACATTCATGCACATATACATTCATAGAGAAACGCAACATCAAGAATACTCACATAGATTTTACACTGTCTCAGGACATCTTTCTGAATACAACTTCACCAAGCGACAGGGTAGGCTCGTACCATACTGAGTGGCGTGGGCTTGCCTCCGTCACTAAAAGCGCGCACCACTCGCTCAGAGGCCAACCTGTCGTTTTATATGATTCGAGCCTGGCCTAATCTTAATCACATGTTTCAATTCATTGTTTTGATTCATTCCTCCTGTACCCGTCCTAGCACACATGAATATTACAACTGGAAGAGTACCGGTGAGAATCTTTCGCTCTCCCATTAAAGTGATTTATTGTTTGTTTCAATATAAGATTAAGCTGTTATGACTTTCACTGAGAATGTGTTGTGTCTCTTTACATAGTCCGACATTCTCTTAAAACGCAGTCTACCTACCGTGCCTTATCATTATGAAGCATGATCCCAACTGCAAATCTAAATACGACATCTGTTGTACTTCTCTCATGGTTTTAGGGAATGCCTTTTTACTTTATAACAATAACAAGCAGTCTTTAACTTAATGGGAAGTTGTCTGATACTGAAGCCACAGTACACTGAAAACCTCTTAACAAATAATCCAAGTCATATTTGTTATAGATGGAGATTAATATAGGACAACTACCCAACAGCCAAGATGAGCGTGTATCTGGTTTTGACCCGATCAGCGTGTATCTGTTTTTGACCCGATCAGCGTGCATCTGTTTTTGTGTTTTTGAAATGATGAGCGTGTATACGTGTCCTCCGCCTTCAGGAATATCCCATCAGAACCGTTTTCCTTCTTCATAACTATCACTACAGACAAATGAGACTTGTAACGAGGTCATCCTTTAACATCCGAAAACTATGAAACCTTTTCTTCATATTTTGCTGCTGATGTTTTCGATCACGGTACCTGGACTCCAAAAGTTGATAAATGAACTTGAGTACCACCGTAAGCAGTGGAAACTGAATGTCAGTATCGATAGGAAAAAGATTAGTTTTCAAAAATGGAAGGAAACGTTTACGAGAAACGGGGTTCTAAAAAGGCGGTTGTAAGAAGTTACAAACATCTTTGTAATATATATTTTACAAATCCACTATAACTTGGTCATTATACTGCGAAAAAAAGCACTGCCGGCCAACACCATTTTATTTGGTATTTTCATAGCCATAAAACCATTCCGAAACATTAGCGTTGACACTTTCAGATATTCGATACAAGACAAGACAAGACATGACAATTGTTCATTGTGTTTTAGGCCACCGGCCCTTATACAAGAGAGTTACATACAGCGTTGTGATACATGTTGAGGGATATACATTAGGACATGACTATTTGTAAGTGCTCGTTTCGACGAATAAATGTATACTTAACATAGAGAGCTAGGTTACGAAGGGTGGATTCATTATTAGTTGTTAATATACTAGTTTCTGGTGGTTTCGATACATAATATTCTTCGATATACTTGTAACGTGAATCTTAATAAAACGGACAGTCAAAGGTAAAATGTACTTCATCTTCAACTGAAGAATTGCAAAAGGATAATTTTTTTTCAGATTTTGGGATGGACAGTTTTCTGCCTCTATTTACCATTACGCATACTAAAATCAGCCCTATTCTACTCTGATCTGTGGTGCATAAATAAGATCAACAAAATTATGATACACAAGAGAATGTACATCTATACGCGTGCATAACAGATTAGGCATAAATTCCAGCACCTCAAATGCATGCTGTCACCTAAAGTTTTGTTACAGATTTCTTTTATGCATCAAAGTATTTGACATAACATTGTTTTAAAGTTGGTATTCCCCAGTTACATAAATCAACAATGTTACTGTTTAGGGGCTGATCGTATCCGGCGTTGACTCTGGTTGCCAGGTGTCATGTTTGTGTCTACAGTCGTCAGTATAGGCTTCACTGCCAACGAAATATGCACTGGGACCTTGGCAGCTACATCAGCTGGTCAAACTGAATGTACAGTGATGACGTTTTAGCTTCGTTGACAACATTTATCTATGAAATATTTCCTGAAAATGGAGACACGTGTCCATTGGTAAAATTTCACACATGTGCACTTAGGCACTGAAACGTCCCAATTATCGTTCTCACCGAGCATCAGATATGCCTGATTTCGGCATCTCTAACGTCTTCAGGAACCGGAGCTATCTGTCCATCTTTTCTCCTGAAGCTTCATCCTTTTCGCAAGCCCTGGAAGGAATTCTGTAGAACCTGGCCCATCGATGATATCGTTCACGAGATAATAACATTCGCTTACTAATGTCGAGGTCGACTGCATGCTATGGTATGTGGGTTCCACAACATAATAGAATACATGGAAAATCTGAATCCTGACGACGATGTATTACTTTTGGATTTGATGATTCATTTCCAATATGTTGTCTTCTCTTGTTGAGAGTATGAACTAGAAGACAAACGTCCATTGGTCCGATACCAAACAAGAACAAGAAACCCTCATGCATAAAAATATTTTATTTGTGAATATTTACAAATTCCTGTTAGCAAAACTGAAAGCCCATTCCCATAATGTAATGTGTCTGCACAGACACTGGATCGGTAGACTGATGGTCAGTGGTTCAAAATACTTATTTGATACAAATGACCAAAAATGTCGGAATACGGAGTTTTACGAGACGGAGGTTGCAAAATATCCTATCAACAGATGAATCGTCAGGACCATTGATAAACTGGGATCCCAAAACCACCTGGCAACCGTAAGTAAACATATGCAAGTCCATTATATGCAACTCCATTTCCATCTTTTCCATTTTCCATTTACGGAAGCTTATTTATTTTCTGTGTTTCTCATCACACAACCGACCCTAATTGTATTGTTGGCCAAAAGAAAACAATTTCTATTTTCACTCCAACGGCGCCGACTCTAATCTAGATAGTACCGACTCGTCAAATAATTTAACACACACGAGGGCGCGCACACACACACACGCACTCACACACAGACACACAGACACACCCCAGACGAAAACGAAAACATCTGCCCTGTTTTGAAGTATGACTTCCCGTGCCTTTCAAAGTGGAAGTAGTGCCATCTCAATTTGAAAATAAATTTTAAAATGTATGACCTCTGCAAACTCATTCAGGCACTGAATTAAGTCATTAAGATGGTGTCAGCTTCCTATGTACTTGAGCCATGGCTGTTCGAATGATGTCTGTCAAATTCTCACTTTATTCATAGTAACTGAAAGTAATTAAAAGAATGTACTAGTATTTTAATCTAATTGCAAAACTTTTGGTTGATGTCAATTGATCTACAAAGATTTCATAATTAATAGGTGTTATCTAAGATATTAAGGGGAGTTTATCATTAAAAACCGTTATTTTCTCAGTCGTTGTCACAAGTTTGAAGTCCAGAGAACGTTAGACATTTAATAAGAATTGTTTAATATCAAGAACACTATTCAGATAATGTAATGTTGCTTTCCCCCGACCGACCAACGTTCAGAATTTGGTGGCTAAGTTAAACACACACAAAAAAGAATTTCAAAATGATGCCCTAAAACGAATCTTTAAAGGTGTGTGTGTGTGTATGTGTGTGTATGTGTGTGTGTGGTATTTATAGTTAGGCCACTGAGATATGCATGAAGCAGTTGTTTATGTTTATATATTCCCTAACACATTGTGACCTGCCCTTTTACTGAGCTGAGCGCCAGGTAGATTAAAAACAAGATAATTAACGTCTTGTGGAACAACACGGATCTAACCACCAGCCTGTGCTCTCCAGGCAGACTCATACAGACCATCCAGGGTATTCGTCACCACTCGAACCTTTCCGTAACCTACAAGACTCGTCACCACTCACACCTTTCCGTAACCTACAAGAAGACTCGTCACCACTCACACCTTTCCGTAGCCTACAAGAAGACTCGTCACCACTCACAACTTTCCGTAGCCTACAAGAAGACTCGTCACCACTCACACCTTTCCGTAACCTACAAGGAGACTCGTCACCACTCACACCTTTCCGTAACCTACAAGAAGACTCGTTCCGCTATCGATGTTTGATATGAGCGAAAATACACGCGCGCAATGGTTGCGGTACGTTGATAAATATATATATATTTCCGACTACTTAAATCGTTTAAGGCAAAAACAAATGCTTAAAAAATCGTGAACAAGATAGATGGTCATAGTGAAAGTAATAAGAACGTATCTAACAGAATTGTGTTGTCTAATGTGAAGTTTTTGATATGAGACACGCATATGCGACTGACGGCGAGAGATTCAAATACGCGATCGTGCGTTGTTGATGTAACGGCGCTCAATGGTCCAACAGAGTGTGTTTCCTGATCCTGCGGGCTTGTGCGCTTCCAACAGTTTTAGGAAATGCAATTATATATGGCTACGAGCTTAACAGTAATGTTATATCTGTAAGTTACTAATGAACTTTAATCTGTAACATTCAGAAAGTTCAATTTGAGAAATATATTAAAGTAATTTTTTAGTTTCTACGTTGGGATTTAATGTAGCTGGGTTTTTTTCATAAATTGTATTTGCATGTTCAATAAAGCAGAGCCTATTTGTAACTGTTTAACCATTTTCAGAAATATGAGATTATCCTCTGGGGATATATACGTCAGAATGTCATTAGCAAATAGCTTTTCTCCTTCTTTTGGTTGCCTCAAAGAGGTTCAATTCCTTAAAATAAATAAGCAAAAACTAAAAAGGCAATAAAATGTATGAATGCCTCGTTGATTGAAGTACCACGGAATCAAACCGGAATAGAGTTTACCTATCGTTCCTGTCTGAGATGTTCCTACTCCTATAAGAAGTCCTTCCAGAAGGGGTCGATATTCGGCTAGTCCCGGAATAACACCAGTGGGTGACGGAGACACACAGGGGTCTCATGATGAAAATATCCCTGCAAAAATCTAAAGGACGAAAGTTTCGACAGTGAAATGCTTCTCCATCAAGAACAGGGTCCCAATCAGTCATAACACGACTTTCATGACCTTGATTTCGTTGAGGTTACAACTTGTTAACTAAGTGTTCGTATCAATTCACTCCAACTTAACGTCAAACAATCGATTTGGGGGGATGACAAATATCTTTCGTCCACCAAGAATACACATCTTCATACATCTTTCTATACTTCTCCGGTTCTAGGAGCTTCATGCAAACCTCACAAGTGGGATTTGGCTTTTCCACAACAAAATAGTACCTTTTCCACTCTAAATACTCTACATATGCTGTCGTATTTGTATCGAGGTAATTGAGGTATTTCGCAAGCTCTGCCACAGTGCTGAAATCATCAGCGTTTATATACGACTTGGGAGGCATATATTTAGCATAATCGGCGGCCCCCCTCACAACTGGCACAATATCCGACGCCATGATAGTACGGAACAGTTTTTCCGTCACATAGTCAGAGCACATCGTGTTCTCAAGTGACATATAAAACTTATAATCGTTAGTCAGCATTTGGAAACACTCATAGCTGCCTTCATTTCCGCAAGGGAGAGTTCCACACATACCATACGTATCAACACGGATGTGCTGTTTGAGCATCTGCACAAATTCCTCCCTTTTACTAGATGTCGAACAATGGCTCACTACCCAAGCCGCTTGTTTTGTCTTTTTGACTGCGAGAGCTGTGTAGTTCCTTGTAAGGAAATCCTTCCGCCTATTAACGCGGCCATAAGGATACCAGATGTCTGAGTCCGATCTGTATGTCATCGTCCAGTTAATCTGGCCATGCCATCCTGGTTGTCCGAAAGACCCGGACAAGGAATAGGTTGGACTTTCAAGAGAGAAGAAAACCCACACTTGTCCTAACCTTCGGACGGGTATGGTTCCGTAATATCCAACAGCATAGATTATGAGGGCGTCAGCTGTTTGTAATTGGGATATATCATCGGTCAAGCTGCAGTCGACTGGACAGTCACTTAATCCTACTTCTCCCATCCTCAGCCAATTCCATCCTGGGTTATTGACAACCACAATTCGCTTCCGTCCCAGTTTTGGTTTTGAATGAGATTTCGGCACTACTTTGCCGTCATTTTGGATTCCCAAAAGTGCGATATTTGTGTCTTTAAATGTTACTTCATGTAAATTAGGGTTGATATTATTGGTGAATTTCCCCGAAGGATTAGGTGGAAGGACACTTTTTGTCCATGCCAATGGATCAGTGTTTGTTATTTTGTACACATCCACGTAATCAAGAAACTGGCGTTGTCTCTCCCAAGGAGGAAGGCTTACACGAGGTGAACTAGGTGGGTTCTGCGCAATACCGGATGTAGACACTCGGACTGGTGCGCTGGCGTGTAAGGTGAGCAGTGTCAACAACGTCAGGCACAAAATGATGCATAATACTGTTCGTAGTCGAAGACACTTCCGACACCTGAAAATACAAAGTTAACATTTTCTTTAGGTTGACGAGGAAACAAACTGGAGAAATTCCTTGGACGAGTATACAAGCAAAAACACATTGATTGGAGTGTGTTAAATACTACTGAGTAAACCAGTGTTGAGGTGGCACCCTTATCATCGCCAAGAATCACCCGTAAGTCATCCTTAAAGGTGGTCTCCCAATCGTCAAAAATGCATGAAGACACAAAGTGAGTGAGTGAGTGTGTGACTTTAGTTTAACGCCACACTCAGCAATATTCCAGCTATAAGGCGGCGGTCGTTAAATAATCGAGTCTGGACCAGACAATTCAGTGATCAACAGCATGAGCATCGATCTGCGCAGTTGGGAACCAATGACATGTGTCAACCAAGTCAGCGACCACCCGACCCCGTTAGTCGCCTCTTAGGCAAGAATAGTCGCCTTTTATAGCAAGCATGGGCTGCTGAAGGTCTATTATACGTGGTGGGGAGCGGTGGGCGAGCTGGCTAAAGTGCCAGGCTAGTGATCCAGCGAGGTTGAGGTGTCCGGATCGATCCCACCTGTGACCGGGTGTAAAAACCTGGTAGTCAACTTTGTGTGCAGACTCCTTCCGTCTTGTTACAACCACTAGTGTGCAGTACACAACCCTGTGCACTTAAAAGAACCCATGAATCTGTTGGTATATGACCAGATGGTGGCCACATGAATACGTGCATACACCTAGTTGCGGGTACAACAACATGCAGTTAACTTGAACAAAGCACTGTGACTATTTGTCCCAATCCACCCAGCTGTTAATTGGATACCTCGTTAGAGAGATGAGAGAGCAACAATAAACTCGGTGCGCCTAGTGGCAGCAAGAGTTGTATACTCCCCAGGTAGTTGGGTTTGATAGTACGATGTGACGCTGAAACGAACATCCAAAGATCAAGGGAAACAAGTACCAGCGCATTGAGCAAACAACAGTTGCATGGATACGTGCGCTATACGGGTCGGACCTTCACGGGTCGAAGAAACAAAGTCAAGACGGGAATTATGTTGTCGAAAAACATTAGGTAAATGAGAACATGTTGCTTCGATTCATTATACGAGTCCTCCCTGGGCTATATGATGCCTGAATGAAATGTAGTTTAGAACGTGGTACAATCATTTATAAATTTATATGACATGTTAATCAATAAAGTGTTTCCATTATAACAACAGCGCAAAATTAGAATGGTGCGTTAAGTTTATAGAGTAAACAAGAGCAGTTCAAGCTGATACCCTCAAACCACGTTTGCCGTATACACAGCCGACCCATATCGATTGCGTTTGCATTTGGACAGAACAATAACGCACAAATGTTTTCATCAACACACTAACGACAGCAAACGGCAGGTTGTTCTAGTGGCTGAGGGATATAATGCATGCTCAGCTTTATCTCACTGTAAAGGACAGAAATACCAATAAATATTGCTGAGGTTAAGCCTGCCAAATGGTCCTTCGCCTTGCCTCTTAACGCTTTGAGTAAATACATCTTATTCAATAAATCTTGCACCTTGTGGGTCGGTGTTTTGTACCCGAATGAATGGAAACACTGTAACGCCTAGCTCCTGGCTCGGCAGGTTATCAACTAGCGGGCAAAAGAAACGATTCCTGTGCGTGTTACCCATACACCTGTTATTGAAATTCACTTTCCTTTTCACAAAGGTGGTTTGCCTTTTTGTAATATCAGTGATTCCGACTTTCTATCGTTCTTTTGTCCGTTAGTTTTTATATGTCATATATTTCAAGATATAGCTGATATTTTTTTCAGTTTGTGTTTACCGACCTCGTTATATATTATGAGGCCAATCGTCCTGTTTTCACTAAAGTGGTCTTTTCATTGCAAGGATGGACCAAATGTTTAATTTTTGCCTGGTATGAAACGTCGCACTCAATGCAATGAAGAAGTTGACTATCCATTGATCTTAAAGCTTCTAGTTCCTGTAGAGTAATGGGTTTACTGTGGCATCGTAGTCTATCAATCTATCTCACCAGCGGTCTGAAAATAACCCAGACAATCCAGTGATTGACATCAACCTATCGCAGGCTATCGATTTATCGCAATAGCAGTCTGTAAATAATCCAGTCAATGCTGACCAAGTTATTGACATCAATCTAGTGCAATGTATTTATAAATCTTTCGCAACAGTGAGCCTGACCATCCAATCCATGCGAAGAGCAATTGCTAACGCCTGTTTTCAGCCACTGATGGCTGTGACTTAGGTCACTGTAAACACCTGCATACAAGCCCGTGTTACAACATGCTGTAATAAACGATCCCAACAGTAAATTGCTTATCCAGTTAAAAATGTCGAGTCTGGGTGTAAAATATGATTTTGTAAGCTACCCTTGTTCTACTCGGCATCGTGAATACCTTTTGAATGCACACCTGACAATGCGGATATTTTAGTAGTTTGAATAGTTTGCTGATTCGCCGTTGAAGCAGAATAGATATAATTATAGATTAGTCATTATTATATGTTCTCTGGTTGAAGCCTTTCCTTGTGTTACAGTTTCGATCGTGACCATCCCTAACCCTTGCTTTCAGCAATATTCCCGCAATATCACTGCCAGGCATTCTTAGAGGTGCATGCGGACTAGAGGAGGCCAGGATGAATGTCTGGTTTGTTTGGGGTTGGAGTGTGGGTTGGGGCTGGAGGAGGTTGAGATCATAACAGAGTTTGTCAAGTACTATTTCCGTGTTTGTCAACAGCCTACTTTCAGCTGAATCACAAGCCGGTAAGTGATAGGTATTTATACTGCGACACACAGAAATAATAGAAAAAATAGCCCTCGAACCCACCCTACACTTCCGTAGAAGTAAATATATAATGATACTACTGTCCTAAGACAGATCACAACATACACACGCATTGGCGACAGTTATGCATTGATATGCAGTTCAGTGAGTATACAAACAATTCTATACTGTGTACAAGGTTCACTGGTTTCACGATATGTTTGTTAGAAACAAGCAAATAATAATTGTACCTACCTAATAGTCATTTCACGTAGTTTTTTTTGTCTTCGTGGCAGTAGAGCGAGGCGTGTCCCGTCGGTTGGAACAGGGGAGAAGACCGGCTGTACAGTCTGTCGTGGCCTACATTACGGGTGTCCTTGGTAAATATAACCCGCTCGCTTTGAATGGACCTCGGTGTTCGGGGAGTTATCGCGTTCAGCTCACAAAACCAGTGACGCTAGCGTTTCGAATCAGCGATGCCCTGGAGTATCTAGGTCCGGATAACCCAGTGAATAGGGATATTTATACACTATAACCCATGTGACACACGTTGAGGAAGTAGCGCTAGTATGTGTGTACACTACACTGCCGATATAATTTAATCCACCAGTCTGGAGCGAGTGAGTGTCTTAGGCGTCACGCTGCTGTTTGTAATGTTCCACCAATGTCACGGCGTGGGTCACCAGAAATAGGCTTCGCACATTGTACCCATTTTGATGATGCAGATCATAAGGGTGGAGTCCGCCAGCCCGAATTTTCGAAACAAACATAAGTTTTTACTCAGTTTCCAAACTGATTTTGAAAATTTAAAGAAAAGCACTATTTTTTAGCTCAACTGTATTGATAAAATACACAAACCTATACAAACTTAAGTAACATATTCACCAAGCTCAAATTGTCTGCTATGTTTGAGTTTAATATGCATTGTCCTGCGTTTTCTCAAATTTTGAGTAAAAAGTCTAACTTGAGTCGAAACTCAGACTTAAGGTGTTTCGTGAAATCGGGGAGAGATCTCAGGTTTGCGCACTGCACCGCAACGTCACGGATGACATGACCTCCAGTAACCCAAGTCATCTGCACTGATTTCGACAATCGGCATCGGGTGGTACAGCTTCTCAAAGGGAGGCAGATGATTAGAATTTAAACATTTCTTATGAAAAAATCCACATCACTTTTTATTTTACACTGCCAGATTCGAAATTGTTTGAAAAAGATGCATACTGGTGGGCCTCAAGTCACAAATGAATTGTTACTATTAAGATAATTATATCAAACGATGTCTAATACACGTACATGTACTGTCAAACGCCGATGTGTTGAAATTGAAGTGCATGTAAATACTTCGAGTCATCTGAAGTTAACATAACCAAGAAGATGAATACAGAAGGAATATGCTGGGTCTATGCTTTTACCTGAGACAACTAAAGCATAGACACATGTTCTACAAACAGTGTTTGAAAGTAAGCAGTGTATGTTGAAAACAGATAGGCGAATCGGATTCAGGGGCGTTTGCGCAACACATACACAATAATGGGACATAAAATTGATATTGTTGAAATCTTGACACAAACTGTACAAACATACGATAATGGCGATAAGAACAATGCATATTAGGACAGCGGTCTCTCACGTGCAGGTAAGGACGTTATGAATTCATATCAGGCCGACTTTTGAAAAGTGCTCGTTCATAATATTCTATGGCTGGATGAATAATAACATTTCTATAATACAGAAAGCGGTATGAATATTACTACGACTGACCTTTATATTTAGTTTTGTCGCAAAGAGTTCAGAACTCGCCCCAACAGAACACGTCCTGCTTTTGTGGAGAGACGACAGCGGTAACGCCACCGGCGCATGAGGAGTGGAACAAAGTCGCCATTGGAGTGAGTGAGTTTTAGTTTAATATTTCAGCTATATATCGGCGGTCTGTAAATAATCGAGTCTGGGCCGGACAATACAGTGATCAACAGCATGAGCATGCATTTTGGAATACGATGACAAGTCAGCGCAGCGAGTCTGATCACACGACCCCGTGAGTAGCCACTTACGACAAACATGGGTTACTTAAGATCAGTTCTGACCCGGATTTTCACAAGTCAAGTCATCATTGGAAGCCGTGTAGACAGTCCGTCTCGTCGTTTGAACACCTGCTTGACAAATCGATATCTCGCGGCACTGATACAAAAACGTGAATGTCCCTAGTTCTAAATCGTTGGCGGTAACAGAATCAACTGTCACACTTCACTCCTGCTGTAAACATTTCATGGTAATTTATCATTATCACACAATATTTTACTAGTATGTAATATGCCTTAAAAGTTTGGAAATTCCAAACATGTCCGAGTACCCCATACTTAGTGAGAGTAACTTTTACGTCATACAGGGAAGTTCAAGGGGCGATAGAAAAAGACTTCTTTTCCACATCTTGACCTTGAAATATGTTTTGACCCAAAAGTTTTGACACATTCTATGCAGTATCATCTACACAATTACATTACAAAAAGTTTGACATTTGTTCTACAAACGAACGCTGGATAAAATATAACAAGTAGTGCAGCATCACTCGTTACCCGGTCACAGAAGTGCAGAGTACTGTGTTAGAGCCAGACAAACTATATGAATGCCGATATCAGTGAGTGAGCTTATGCATGGAGCTTTCAGCGAGCGGTGCAGTCACAGGATCGCCCTGAGGTATTCCCAGGTAGAAAACAAACTCCAATAACCCCAAGCGTGCCATAAACAGCGAATAAACCGAGGAAAATGCATGACTAAACATGTGATCTGAATGATAGAGACACTCCGACGATGATGATGAGTTACGAGGCTATATAAAGATCCTAAAGTTGTCTCTATTCGTGTAACGGCGGGACTTAAGCTTTAAGTATTGAACCTCCTCAAGCCACGTTGCTATTGTGCAACATATACCGGTCAAACTAAGTTAGGAATATTGGTATTTTAATGATTGACATCCTAGCAGTGTGTCAATAAATAGGATAAGGTTATATCATTATTAATTTAAAAAATTACCCATATCCCTAACTATTTAAGTCCAGCATAGAAACCATATCATCAGATGGTTCTACTCTCTGACAACAAGTTCGAGTTATTTCCTCGACTTAAACCATGTCATAGTTAATCGGATTCTCCATTTAAAACCATACTGTTTCTT
This sequence comes from Haliotis asinina, assembly GCF_037392515.1. Classification (NCBI taxonomy): domain Eukaryota; kingdom Metazoa; phylum Mollusca; class Gastropoda; order Lepetellida; family Haliotidae; genus Haliotis; species Haliotis asinina. The sequence continues at coordinate 36,488,839 of NC_090282.1, forward strand.
CTTGTATTCACCAGAGACCATAATCTATTATATGGTCACTGGATTCACGTATTGATAAACCTTCCTAGTTAGCGCCATCAGATTTTCTAATTAAACTACATTTTAACTCATTTTAATGGGCGATCTTTTTTTCAGATCTTTTTTTTATGATCAGTTTTACTTCCTAAAATGCTCGTTTAAAAGCACATGTACCACTGAATTTCTCGCTCTGAATCAACTACAGTAGTCTATTATATTCCATTCCACCCTGCATTCCGCCCTTCCTGCAATGCTTAAGTCCGAAATGAAGTCTACGTTTCCTAAAGTTCTCTGAAGCGCCAATCTCACCGGGTTCCTTTCCAGTTTAAAAGGAATCTCTGAAAACAGGGGCGGTGGTGATAGTCTTATGCTTAAAGCTTTCACTTGGCACTTCGGATACCCGCGTTCAATTCCCCATATAAATACTATGTACGAAACCCGTGTTTAGATTTACTGGCCTGAGTGAATGCGTGTGAGTTTTACGCTGCATGTAACACAATTCCAGCAGTTAACTCAGTGTATCCATGTGGGGAATCGAACCCAGTCCTTTGGCGTGACGAGCGAATCCTGTAACCGCCGAGCTACCCCTACCCACCTACTGGATTGAAGATGCCAATCTTTGGATTACTACAGTCTCGGAGTGTGCACATAGGACCGCGGAATGTACCAATTAACTCGCTTGTATATCAATAAATCAATACTCCTAAGGTATTAATTCATGCCACACTAATCAATATAACATACACAGTCCAAGTGTGCGTCTCCTTATATGTTCATGTCGTTGTTCCGTGGTCTGAATGTCAGTTTATACGGGACGCAATCATGGCTAAATAACTGTTTGAAGCTTTTGAATGTGAGTATGAGAATACGTCGCTTTAGCAATATTCCAGCAATATAACAACTGGGGACAGGAGAATGGGTTTTCACACATTTTACCCACGTGAGGAATCGAACCCGGGTCTTCCTCTTCACATGCGAAACTTTAACCACTGGGCTACCTATTGCACCCATTTGAATGTGCATTCTTCCCTGTTGGCAAGTGTGACTTGGGCTTGTACAACAACCCTGTGCAACTTTAAGCATACGTCGTTAACATGCACAATACAGTAATACAGTGGCGACCCACCTAGTTGTTAAATAAATGTGTTATATAAATACGCCTTCACAAATTTATAATGATAGTGGCAGTATATTGCAGATACGAATAATCATAGGGATCGGTTCAACACCTCCGTGTTGAATTTCTCTAGATTTGCGACGATCACGTGACCTCCTAAAACTGTTAATGATGTTAATGTTAATGATGATATCCCGGGATACCGGACCACAGTTATCACCACTACCTCCATATACTCATGCATCTAACGTTTTAATCGTTGTCGCAATTTTGAAATGGTCCCCAGCGGTACTTGTGTATACAGAACATGTTCTCTTGTTGACAATCATCTGTCAAGAGCGTGGAACGTCTATTTCACCCTACCAATGCTGGTGTCGTTTCCATCGTATTCACCTGTCAGGATATTACAAACAAACAGTTTTTAATACGAACGCAGTTATAACTACTTTGAAATGAATCACACAGGGATGTTTCGAGTAAACATTCGAAACAAAACGCCATTCAATAGGGCAGCGAGGAATGCAAACTAGGTGAAATGTGCATTGCATTTCACTTAAATCACATCATCCGCCATTTGGTAGTTTGAAATACCAACCAGTTTTTCTAATATAATCCTGTAACAATATCAGAAAGTATTTTAAAATCAAACAATTTAATACAAGCAACACCTTTCTACCACTCATAATTCTGTTCTTTATAAGTATATCACAGACCATTAGCTACCAATTTAACTTAACATTTTAATGAATTACAAAATACATGTATTTGCTGCAAGCTCGGTTCAAAATGCCGAACACTGTCATCCATCCTCCAATTATCGCAGACAAACATTTATCCGCTGATTTGAGACCTTTTAGACTAATGCTTAGTCTCTGAATATATACAATTTTGATCGTAACAAACAAACCCATTATAACTGAAAAGGGGCCTCAGGGAGACCAGAGATTGTGAACCTGAGGAAATCCAGACTTGCTTCATTTAAAGCTTGAGCACTGCAGAGAAGGCTTGGCAGCAGACAAATTAATGTGGTACAGGGACTGGAAGACAGACTAGAGGCCCGTGTGTGGTACACGTTCTACCATCCACTCACCCTGTCTCGCAGTTAATAAAAGAATGGATACACATTACAAGTACCTACCACTGTCTGACTTTCGGGACCCTGTAACTGTCCATCCTGTCGGTCACCGAGCGCGATAGGCAAGCTTGTAAGGATGACGTTTTAATCACAAGGGACTATCCTCGTTAACACTCACACAAACATACACGCAGCACAAATGCCAAATGAGTCTTCAAACAAACAAACGTACACACGGGCACAGTGAAAAAATGCTACGGACAGCGTCAATGACAAGGATCGTTTTCTTTGGACAAACTGAATTGGGACTTGTAATGTCCATTGTCAAACTCAAATCACCGAATGCTTTCTGTACATAGCATTGTTTGATACTTGGTGGAAACCTATTGTAATGTGTTACGTATTACAAGATTACCTAATCCTGGCGTATCACGCCAGTGGTGACCAGCAAGTCCACTCGAACATGAACAAAGGCGATTAAATATACATTTTCAGGGCCCCAGACAATTTTTCAAGCAATTGGGTATTTACCCCCATGTCTGTGTATGTATCAGTAATTGCATGTTTTGAGGTGTAACTAGCATTTTGTGTACTCCCCCTTATGTAAGGAATTACACAGTGTTTCTTATCCTTATTGAGAACGCGGGTCTTCGGCGAGACGAGCGAACGTCTAAACCACTCGGCTACAACACTGCCCCCTCTCAACAATAAAATCATTTATGAATTTTTATTGTGTGTCAATAAGTCTGTTTTGTTTGACACTTAACAAATGTTACGAAAGTGTACATTCAATATATCGCCTTTAAATCATACTGGTGACGTCAAGCTACTTTTGTGGTTTGTTCTTAGCAAGGATTTCCCTGGGCATATTGAACGTGAATATTAACCAAGCATGAGTAATTTAGCTGCAGGTCATTGTACAAAATCAAAGATAAAATATCTGTTAATCATGACATGGTTATGTCAGAAAAATCATTTGAATCTGGGAGTAGAATCACTTTGGTGCTCGTTGATTCTACTCTAGGAATCGCCAGATTCTTCCCCATTTCTCCGTTACTTAATCAGGCGAATCAATGACCGGTCTATCATAGATCACATACAAGTGTAGCCGCTGTTATCAGAATCCTTCATCCGACCCACTGTAACTCATGTCAACCCGGGGAGAGGATTGTTTCCACAGCACACCAGATCTGTGCGTGAAGTTGAGGAGCAGATTACCCACTTGACTGAGTTCTGAGCCTCAGTGTGCAAGTCATCTGCTGGAGATATTCAAGTCATTATGCAGTCAATATATGGGGCACCAGAATTGGCTTGAAGACCTAGTTTGCCAAGGTCTTGATATGTTACGTGATGGTCTGTCATATTACATCATGTTGTAGACATAGTCGTCATTGTGTGGAGCATATCCTGGTGGTAAGGACATATTTCGTCGTGGTTGAATTACGACAAGACTGTAGTACTTCGAAAGCTGTGAAAACCGGCGTCTGTCCAATCCGGCAAGTTGTCAACATTGCAAAATCTCAGTTCCGTTCTTGGCTTGTACATTTATCACCAGCTCTACAATCCGGCACATTGTTTAAACATTATTCTTACATTCGGATTTCAGTCCGAATGAGTGCCGGTTTAGACAGCTTCCACTGTACATTCTTAAATCACTATTACACAGTCTTAGCGTACAATTACACACAGTCTTAAGACACTATTACACAAAGTCTTAACAATGGTTGGTGGGAGTAGTTTCTGTTCGTGACTTGGGTACTAAGCGCCCACCACCCATACATCCAACGTCCACAGCGCACCCGACCTCACAGTTTGTCGGTATGGCCCGTGTTGCCAGCCAAGGTGAACTACATGTAGTGCATAACTCACTCCAGTGCCTTGAGTGAGTGAGGGAGTGAGTTCGGTTTTATGTCACTGTTACCAATATGCTAGCAACATGACGGTTGAGGACACCAGAAATGGGCTTCACACGTTGCACCTATGTGAGCAATATAACCCGTGTCTTCAGCGTTACGAACGAACACCTTAACGACTTGGTTACCCCAACAGTCACACCCATACACACACTGAAACATTTGACAAACGCCCTTCAGTCACCTGCATGTCAAAATACATGAATAATTCATGCAGCCGTCGGCCAATTTGTCAACACACGCACAATAATATTTGCTTGCAAATAATGCATAAGACGAGAGTCTCCGAATCGATTTCCACCCCGATCTCCCTGGTTACATCCCATGGTAACCAAGATGCCGCAAAGTTCGCGCGAGTCAGACCGTGGGCGTCGATACTGCAATGGGGGCTATCTCAAAGAACAAGTATCATTTATCTTGTCAAGTGATGTTTAACGTCCTTGTAACAGTGTTTTCATCTTACCATAGTGACCTAAATAATGTAAGAATAATGTTTAGACACCCTCGAACACAGAACATGTTGTAAATGTGACAAGAGTAATTATTCTGCCAAAAAAATGCATAATTCTCTGTTATCCTGATTGCAACTTAGCGTAAGGGACGTAACTCGTCGCAACTATAAGGGCCTATTCGATTATTCTAAAAAGGTTTTGGTTAGTGGAAAACCATTATGTCGAAGCCTAAAACTGGGTTCCGAAACTTCGAAACCATCTGTGAGGCAGTTTCCGGTTTCACGTTCTCTCGCAACAATGCAGAGCACAGCTCGTACATCCCAGAACGGAATACATCCCTGTTAACGTAGTCTTATGGATAATCTTTGGGACATTACGTAGCTGTATGACTTCCATCAGTACATCCAATAACACCATTTAAAACTAGAAACTAGTTTCACTTTGAAACCATGTATCGTTTATAACAGGAGAAACCAGTTTCAGAAACCAAACCCAGTTTTGCAATAATCGACCAGGTCCGAAGTCATTGGGTAAATGAGTCTCTGTTGTTTTACACCACATTGACTGTGAAACATAACGTACACAAGTGCTTTGTCTGGAGCTCACGACAGGTTTTTTTTGTAAACATCCCAACTACAGACAGCCACATCCATCAAACTGACAATGTGTGACAATACTGAAATGATTGAGTGAACCGACCGCAACTCGATCCAGCATTCAAAACGGTGACTTCATCAAAATTGGTTTTATAGCGACACTGAGCATGTTTCTGAACTACCTGAAGAACACGGTGTGGCCTATTGTCCATATCAGAGCCCAGTCATTGTGACTTGACTTTAACTATGGGCTTCACATAGTGTTAGCAAAGGGAATCGAACTGATCCATCGTCACGAGCGAACGCTTTAACTACTAGGCTAAATCCAGTGCCCTTTAGCCTACAGGCATGCTGAAGATCCGGGTTCGATTTCCTACGTGGGCGCAATGTGTGAAGCCATATTGCAGCTCTCAGCAACATTCCAGCTATATGGTGGTGGTCTATAATTAATGGAATCTGGACAAGTCAATCCAATGCTCGACAGCATGAGCATAGATCTACGCAACTGGAATACGGTGACATGTGTCAGCCTGATCACCCGATCCCATAAGCCGCCTCGTACGGCAGCTATAACCGTTAAAACGTTTCGGACAGCTCTTTCACGTGGACTGTAATTTTCTGCAAGTGTGCCCAGCGTACTCACAACAATACCTGCGGTCATATTATTACACATACCCAAATTTAACTAAATTCTACTCACTGCTATCGAATACAAAAAGTAAAATTTAAAAAAAAATAGCGATGTATATTTATCACGCCTTCAACAGCATAAATGCATGAAATATTCTATAATTAACTGTGTAACCTTCAAGTATTTCACATACATACCAACTCTAACCCAGGTCGTTTAACGAAAGGTCCGGGTTCAAGAGGTTTGACTTGACATATATGTCCTGTGCATACGATAGGATTTAGTCAAACACACTGGGTTTCATTCATCCGATCTAATCAAACATATCTAGTCAAACACGTATGGAAAATATCCAAAGGACCATGCTTTAACAGAAAGTGTATATACAGCGCTATGTTTGCAGCGCTATGTCATTAGCACTATCGATAATCTGGTATATGAACACCTGAAACGTCAATACTGGGCAACTCTGAGACAGCACTGAGAATAGGACAACCGTATCCCTTCGCTTAGCATAACATACAGCACGGCACACCATGAACAGTGTGGTCGAGGAAACAGTCGCTAGGCGCTGCATATTCGACGCCGTCTATTTAACCGTAGTCATGGACTGGTAGACATTAGTAGTAATTGTGCTGTATTGTTGGAGATCACAACATAGCAATACCGCAAAGCTTTACACAGGCATTGACATACTAACTGTATACATACCCGATATAACGAGAGATGCTATCACACATTCTGTGGGATAACTTCATCCAAGCTGCCAGACGGGTGGATGGTCTGGGTATTCTTGCCCTACGATGATGACGGGCCACACGCCACAGATGAGTGCCCGTTGTGGTTGGTCGATTTTGTTGTACCGGGAACTATAGTTGTTAAGCTTGCTATTGTGGAGTCTGTGTGGAATTGCGAAGTGTGGGACAGGGCGAGAGTTAGGTCGGTGTCGTTGAGGGCTGAGGAGTTCATGACCGGGAAGTCTAAAATCGTGACACTTTTCAGTTTAATGAGCGTAGCCTTCGCTGGTACTTGCAATGCAATGTTATGGATGAACGAACACGGCGCGCTTCACTCTGGGGTTCTGACAAATTACAAAGAAAACGGGATTAACGTCGATACCCCATTTGTTGTCCTCTCACGTAGCCAGATTCCATGAAAACTGGACTCTCACATAGCCAGAGTGATATTCGGCTGACAGGGGTTAGTGTTTTGATAACACTTACTCTAGGTGAGCCATAGTTTGTTTTTAAAAAATACTCAATTAGTGAGATTCGTGAAATTTGGAGTAAAGTGAGACACATGTACACTGATAAGGATTACATCAGATTGCAATACGTTGAAGTCATTAGGGGTTGGCATCAACATTGAAAACAGATTCTGTCAAGTGATCCACTGCAGACTCTGATTAGAATGCAGTGATTCAAGTGCTCATATAACAGGATAACCCATCATGTACTTGGGGTGCTGGCTTCGAGGACACTTTTTTCGGTTTATATGTTCCAAGTATGATGCTATAAGAAACTATTTATTTTATTTCAAACATGGATATAAGTTAACGTAAATGATGCTCTGTATGGTAACCTCGAATTACCCAGATCTATAAATCATGATATTATCAAATCAGTACATAACTATATTATCATTCAAGAAGATTTACTCGGTTTTAAGTTTTTTCATCTGTCTCTTTGCTTACTTTTGCTGTATGGATGTATATCTTCATGTATGCTGTATGCGTAATGTAATTTATGATATCATGTTCATTTGTAATCATGTTATGAAATGCAAGTCGCATAAATGTGCCGCATTGTGGATACAGACTATAGCCCTTAAACAAAAGTTCACGCTTCAGTGGCTAACGCTGAAACCTGGCTCGCATCTCACACTTAGCCTTAGTGTAATGTTTTTGGTCAGATTCTAGCTACGTAACAGTGTATATATTTGGGCACATTTAAAATTATAAATTAAGTTATTTACACCTGTGGAAAGATTTATTTCTATATTGTTATTACTCACCCGTTGCAGATATCACTGTTTAATAATAACGTATGACGTCAAAGTATAGTTATCACATGACAATGCTAATTGTAATTCAGCACTTTCCGATAACAACGTAACATCACCTGCATATAACAGTACAATAGTGCTAATAATTTTATATACATGCCAAGTTGTTCCTCAATAATACAGTTTACAGTGCCAAATCCATTTACATGTGTTCACATAAAAATAAAGCTTTCAATTTAATTAAGGTAAAGAGCAAATAGGAAAGGGTATAAATTATCACCTTGCCTGACACCAATATTACAGTGGAAGAGTAGTGGGTGGTTGAGGTGTGTGTGTGTGGTGTGTGTATGTGTGTGGGTGTGGGTGTCTGGGATCTGAGGGGGTGAGGGGGCGGCAATGGGGTGAGGAGGGGATGGGTGCTGCATGAGTGAATGACTGTTGGGCAGATGTAAGAGACGCATGTCTGTTGTCTACTCAACAGCTGTACATTGGATGTACTGGATACGATGAAGTGGAAAAGTTTTATTATTTGTTCATTTGTTTGTTGTTTAACGCCGCTGAGAATTATGTCAACTACATGACGACGGCGTGTGCGTGTGCGTGTGCGTGTGTGTGTGAGTGAGTAAAATCTATTCACTTCACTGAATCGAGATTACATTTTTTATATTGTTTCCACTGTCGGATCATCAACATGCTTTTCTGATAATGCGTAACAGATTTTATGGAATGTGGAAAGGTTGCCAGAGTGTTTTATTATTACACCTGTGTGAACATACGTGTATTTCACTGGTGAAACTAGTATTATAAGGGTCGCCAGACATCAGTTTTTGTGGAGGGAGGTTAAGGGAAGGTTAACTGATTGTCTGATCCAAGTCACGTGATCACCTTCCGGTGCGCCATAAATAGCCGTCAAAGGCAAGGATTGAATGAAAGGTAGCTGTTTTTAATGCAGGAAACCTTTCATAAGAAAACAAAAAGTGAAGGGTGGTGAATTCATGAATTCATAGCATGCTACCCAGAATAAACAAGCAGTCCGGTTTGAATTGAGCGCGCTTGATAACCAGTCTAAGTAAACTTACTCTCAGTGTATTTCGTCACATTCCACCACAGAGTCTAACAAAACCTAGTAGAAGGTCGCGTCAGGTAACCTTTGAGCGACCGATGACTGTCCATTCAAACGCGAGCTTGTTAAATAGATTTAACCAATCAGACAACGGCTACTATTTAGGGATCGGAGGGACTTGCAAAATATTCAGGTCACTGACACAGATCTCTCCACAAACAAAATTACGCACATAACACGGTTATTTGACCTGCAGTATATACGCTTTGGAGTTTCTGTTGCCATGGTTACCATTAGCTAATATTTCCGCAAGATAACATCCTTGACTACTGCCAAAAACACTATTTTCAGCGACTGTTTACTCACCGTTGTCATGGTACGCCGTGTGCGTCGTAACTACTCGTCTCTTTCCGTGACCTGCCATCCGGCTTGCCGGAATGACACGGGTAGTTACGAATGCACCCGGAAGCGAGCGTAGGCCACATAGCATTCGGAATCGTTCGGGTACGAAAAAGTTCAAAAGGAATGTGCGAATGTGCACTTTCGCGATTTGGTAAGCTGTGTTCTTAATAGTCAATCTCACAGGTTACCAGACACGACCTCCCATAAGGTTTTGTTAGACTCACTAGTGGAGTGTAACGAAAAGTACTGAGAATAAGTTTACTTAGACTGGATAGATAACTCACGTGTTTTCCCGTCCTTTTAAATCGCCCGCGCTCGGCAGAGCATGCGTCTTTTGTTAACCCTTTGTAAAGAATTATTCAGCTCTGTCCCAACTCGGAAAGTTGATGTTTAAACGCTATGACATGCAAGCGTTTCCTGTTAAATGTATCCAGTTTTAGTTTTACTTCAGGCCTGCAGTCAGTGAATGATGTTTTAAAAACAAATGATTCGAAATACACATGATAGGAGCATATCTAGAAAACTGATTAAAACAACACCATGAAAGTCACATCATTTGGGAGGAGACACCATCGTGAATAATGGGGAGGCCAGGAATCTGCTTATTGAAACAGTTCTGTAGTACCCTGTTCCAATAGCGAACAGACTTAACAAATTTAGAACTTCCACCTCATCTCTTCAAAATTTGACAGCAAGACCGCTGCCTTCCTGGAAAAACTAGGTCATCATAGTCACGATCACTTCGTAAGATCACTTCGTAAGATCAATTCGTAAGACATTGGCTACGATCAAAGTTAAGAATTCTTAGGGCGTTTGGAGAACAAGGCCCTGATTACAAGGATTCAAGCTTGACGTTTCAAGTCAGTTTCCCCTCGTTTCAAAGCAGCTTTTGCCCGATTCACTACAGCTTGCACCTCTGACATATATCGTATTTCCATGGGTTAGGGTGTTGTCTTCTGTCCTTTCTGGGTTGTTTTCATTTTAGATGTTACCTGTCTCCTCTTTGCCTTCACCATCGACTTCTTGGGTGTTCCTGGTTTCTTTCCCTGTCGTGATTTTCTTAATGTGGTCTTCCTGATTATATCTCTAGGGTCAAGTGTAATCTCTGATGCATTCATCATGTTGTTCACGTCCACTCCGTTTGCAGTTGACAAGTTAAACTGTTTGCCAGGCTACACTATCGTAGAGATTATACTGTCTTACAGGTGCAGGAGGGAATCTTAGAAGACACTCTTTTCTTCACAGCACACTTGTGGCCATGAGTTAAAGAGCGATGATTTGTGTATTTCAGTTTGGTCTTACAATACACACAGGTAAATAATACTTGGTGGTCTTCATCATTGACTTCTACGGGCAGCAGGTCAGAACATGCGTCACACAGGTAACACATGTTAAACTGAACTGTGACCAGTCTCAAAGGGCATTGGTGCATGTGCAACAGATCACAAATGCCTAAGGAGTGGGGTTGGAGAGGGGCGACAGGCTAACATTCATGTATAGCTATGGATCCTTGAAAAGGAGTCTTCAGAGAAATGGTTTATTCACAAGCTAGGTAAACATGAAACACGTTGCTTGCCACTAGGATGTCTCATAGATCGCTCCCAATTCTTTCCCAACAATTCTACCTTCATGGTTTCGCACTAATCAGTTTTCTAAATGATACAGTTATGTTTCAAACCATCTATATTTAAAATACCACGCCCTGAAGTAAAACTGTAGACATGTTTTATTTGACACGGTTTAAGTCAAACCGTGCGCTCTATTTGTCATAACCTTACGTGTAAAAAGGAAAGGCTAGCATTGACTATCACATAAACAGCGGATTCAGCTATGCAACTCGGTATGGGGTGAATAGGTCTTTACAAATGGTTAAGAATAGGTTCAAGACGTTCGCTGTGCAGGTCGCGGGCGATTTGAAAGTACGGGAACAGACGAGTTGTCAAGCGTGCTCTATCCAAACTGGGCTGACGGATACTGTCTAGGTAGCACAGGGTAGCACACTATACACTCAAAGATGGTTTGCATAGAGCACTGAAAGTACTTTCTAAACTGAGGTTTTCAGTGTGATCATGATCTCTAGACAGCTGTCTACAACAGTAGCTGGATTTGGTTATTTTCAAAGCGTACACTGATATTTGTCGAGTACACTTTTGGACTGATGTATAACTCTCCCTTTATGTAACCTGACCTAACACAGTTTAAGCATTTTGAAAAGATGAGGTGGAAGTCCTCTGACTGAAGAAGAGAGACTGCCCCTAACATCGGCTCACTCAAATTCAAACCGATTCGGACACGGGTAGTGAAACATTGACTATGGCCACGGCTTGCGCAGATTGCGGGGTGCTGATAGACAACATGCACGATCTACTGCGACATATTAAACATTGGTGTCCGGCCAATAGCCTTCAACCCCAGAGAAAGCGCGCCAAACTCGAGAGTGATGACAGTGATCGTGACTATGATGGCCTAGCCTCTTCCCAGAAAGGCAGCGGTCTTGCTGTCAAATTTTGAAAAGATGAGGTGGAAGTTCTAAATTTGTTAAGTCTGTTCGCTATTGGAACAGGGTACTACAGAACTGTTTCAATAAGCAGATTCCTGGCCTCCCCATTATTCACGATGGTGTCTCCTCCCAAAATGATGTGACTTTAATGGTGTTGTTTTAATCAGTTTTCTAGATATGCTCCTATCATGTGTATTTCGAATCATTTGTCTTTAAAACATCATACACTGACTGCAGGACGGAAGTAAATTTAAAACTGGATACATTTAACAAGATAGATTACTCACTGATCAGGTGGAGTATAGACCTGGAGACGACCGTCAGCACTGAACAGGACTGTGTACAGTCAGAGTGGTTTGATATACTCTTAACAGACAAGGTACCTGCTCATTTTGGAAATTCGTCTGAGTATTCAAACCAGTTGAAGAGTATAATTAATGAGTGTGAAAGGAATGATAAGGAACAAGTGTTCGTGAATAATGCATATTCGGATTTCGTTGATGCCATAAAGATTGAGATGCACAATTTTTACCGTCGAAAGGAATATATTTGAACAGTTCATGAAAGGGGAACAAAAAGTGAAGGAGGAGACAACCCTGGTGGAATGACGAGCTTGCTGTTCTATGGAACGATATCTGTAAGGCGGAAAAGGCATGGTGTAAGTGTAAAGGTGCAAAGAAAGCGAGTCTGAAACATGTCTATGTACAGAAAAGGAAAGTGTTTGATAAGAGAGTTCAGCAAGCAAAAAGAGTTCACCTGTCTAATATTCATAGAGACTTGGAGAACTTGTGTAACGAGAATACAGGGGAATTCTGGAAGAAGATAGGTCGTGTTGGAGTGGAAAACGAACGACGAAAGTGTATTCCAATGGAGGTTATACAGGAGGATGGAATAGTCAGTAGAGTTGAACACGTTGTGCTAGATAGGTGAAAGAAGGACTGTCAAACATTACTGAATAGTAACGATGGTGTCAGTGTGAAAGTGACTGGTGACGTCACAAGTGTGGTAAATGACGTCACCTCCCTCAGTGACGATATTCGTGTTGAAGAGGTTGTGCGAGCTGTGAACAGAGCGAAAAACGGAGGGTCTCCTGGGATTGATGAGATCCCTGCTGAAGTTTTGAAATACCTGCTGTGGTATTTCAGAACATAGGCCTTCTTTATTGTATAAATAACACGGTATTATAATATGTATTTTTATTGTAAATAACACTGTTTATAGCTTTAATCATCACTCATAAATCGCTTGGCGATTGGTCGCTTTTATTCATTGTACGATTTTTATGTATTTATATGTCTGTGCGAGTGAGATGTAAATAAACAAATCTGTCTGTCTGTTTATCAGGAAAAGCTTGCATGTCATAGCGTTTAAACATCAACTTTCCGAGTTGGGACAGAGCTGAATAATTCTTTACAAAGGGTTAACAAAAGACGTATGCTCTGCCGAGCGCGGGCGATTTGAAAGGACGGGAAAACACTTGAGTTGTCAAGCGCGCTCAATTCAAACCGGACTGCTTTTCTATTCAGGGTAGCAAGCTATGAATTCATGAATTCACCACTCTTCACTTTTTGTTTTCTTATGAAAGGTTTTCTGCATTAAAAACAACCACCTTTCATTCCCCATTCCCCGCCTTTGACGAGCGCCCCTGACGGTGATCACGTGACTTGGATCAGCCAGTCAACATCGAATCCGCCGGGTTCAACCGGGTCAAACAAAACGAGTGTCTGGCGACCCTTATAGTACTACTGGTGTGCTATCCGGAATTTGGTGCTGTGGTATCTACATATGACTCGATCCAAAGCTCCTTTCGTGTTACAAGTAACTGATTAAGAAAACAATTTCTGTCGCGTCCCGACTGATACTGCTGGAATATTGCTAAAAGTGGCGTAAAACCTAACTGACTCACTACCCTACCGCCCCGAAAACTTAATGAGAAGTTACTGAAGTCGAAAAAGTGGGAGGTTTAACAAAGCTTCAAGAAATAGATAACGCCTTTAGATATACTGTTGCCACTAACACGTACCTGGCATCAGATAACTGTAGAATCTGTTGATGAATTTTCGGGCACCTCATGTTGCTTCTGTTTGTTGACTCGCAATTAAAGTAGGGGCGGTGGCGTAGCTTATTGGTTATTTAGTTCGCTCGTCACGTCGAAGGCACGGGTTTGATTCTCGATTCTGGTCTCCCCCTTCGTAGTATTCCTGGAATGTCGCTAAATACGGCGTAAAACTAAATTCACCCACCCATTAAAGCAGCAATCATTCATCGGTCTTGCAGATAGCGATGCCAGACCTTATTATCACTTTCTCCTCACAGAACAAGAACACGAGATTTTCAAAATATGTAATTTATTTTTCATTTTGCGTAGTCATTTGCAACATGAAAATGACGCAAAATAATTTGTTCTTGGTGTGGATTATTTGCTGTAACATGCAAATACAGTGTACTGTTTAACAGTGCGGAGCCCTTTCCTACTTGCATAATATCATTCTGGGCTTGGTAGTATGTACAATTCGTCTATAAGACTAATCAAGCTTATACGGACAAAAAACAGAATGATCACTTCAACACTAACAAAATGTCAAAGAAACGACATTTTGGCGAAACATCTAAAATATACGTGCCAATGAAACAGTAAACGTCAACAATAACTTCATGTTCGACTAGCACATCACAATTAGTAACTCTGAATGTGGAACCCCTATGTCAATGCTGTGAATGAATGTGACTGGTAGCCACTGCCTCTCAGTTCACGCCCTGATTAATTCTAAAACCTGGCGTCACTGGGGTTTCTAAACCCTTTGGCAAGATGTTCATGAACAGTCAGCAGTTGAAACTGTGAAAAAGGTAAATTTCACTCTTATATTTTCAGGTCACGTGATAATTTGTGTCTTCTAGCCTCCGTCACTGCTCGACAGCTTTCATTAAGTAAGTCCAGTTGTATCCTGCAATATCACAGCAGTGCACAGAGAACAGGTTTAATGGGGCCAACGAGTCCATCAAACTGGACCATCTCACATGTGAACGCTGTTTCCCTGTATTTACCTCATCTACTAAATCAGGGCTGCACAACCATTACAAAATCATCATCGCTAATACGACACAACACAGTTCCCTTTGCCTTCTTTCGCTTTCTTCTCACAAAACAAATCAGTCGTTTTGTTACTAAATGAAACCGCTTTCATGTGAAATATACTATATTAAGTTTCTTAACGAACTGTAATTTTACGGTCCTTCACGTGGCATGTTATCTGTATCAATAACAAATACTATGGAATATATTTACAAAATGGCGGAAACTATATCAACAGTAACACCTCAAACGTATTGCAACATAGAAGCTTATATGGGATAACAGAATTATACTAGCAATGTAACACGAAGCTCACATATTTGTTTGACAATGAGTACACTAAACTGGACACACTCTAATTGTTATATTACCTAACATGAGAGTAAATAATAAAAAAAACGACCAACAGTGCATGTCACAAATCTGAATGACTACAAGCCGGAGTCAAAGAAGATTGGGCCAAAGGCATTTTAACCAGTGCATAGCCTAGTCTTATAGGAATATGATGATGACAAAATAGTTTCGTCCAATCAGAGAAGTGATGAACTGATGATCAGTTCTCCTTTGATTATGTCTCTTTTTGTATCAATCCTGCGAACATCAGTACGATATTTATTTATGTAAGTCAAAGTCTGCATGGCACATATGTGAAAACAATAACTTCTTGAAGGGCAATGAAGAAGGTTATCACTGAAACATGAAAATGCTTTAATAAATACTTCAGTTTTAACAGTATTTCTTAAAACCAGGTACAATGAGTTCAATATCATTCCTTTTCAACTGGATGCAGTAGTTACCTTGACCTTGACCTTGTGAGTAGAAGTACTGACTCTAAAAGAACACATGTATCGTCAATTCCAGTTTCACTAACAAGGTTCGACAACGCTTCCACAGAATAAGAAACTGCAAGCGATCCAAGAGCTATATGAAAAGATCTAGCATACTATTCAAGGCAGATGGTAATGAGAATGGAAGTAGTTCTCGTAAGTTCAAACAAGAACATGTGACCACCTCCACGTTGCTTCGTTGTTGGCGGGAAAGAAAATTGTACAGTTATTGGAAATACAACTGGTCACGTTTGGGGAAATCTAACTGTCCCGTTACTGGGAAAACAAACCGCCCAGTTGTTGGGAAATCAAAAGGGCCCCATATTAGGAAAAAAAATGTTCCCTTATTGGGAAAACAAACTGTCCCGTTATTGGGAAGAGAATTGTCCTGTTTGGGGAAC